>NC_041819.1:23976257-24299156 GCF_900964775.1 Scleropages formosus | reverse complement strand
CAAAAGAGTTTTCCAAGCTTTATGTTATTTTTTATTATTCATACTATTTTATTTCCTGTACTGAAGGCCAGTACCTGCTTTACAGTAACTGCTACAACTTCAAGGGCATGGAACAAAAAATAGAGCAGTGTCTTAATATAAAAGAAGAAAAAAAGACATTCTGTTTGTGAGCTATTTTGGAGGTAAAAATTGGTGTCGGGGGCCCGATTGAACAAGGACGGGAGGAGTACAACAGGGAAGAAGCTGGGGCAGAACAGTAGTGAGGAAATTGATTTTAACACCCTGACAAATGTTAACCTTGGAGAAGGAATGTCAAGCGAGGTGGTGAGTGGCGGGTCACTGCGAGGAGGTGCTGACCCCCAGGGAAGGGGCACGGGGACCCAGGCATGCTGTAATTGGCTGGGCAGAGCGCTTCACTGGCAGCGTGGTACCGTACCACAGTCGCCCAGGATCACGATGCATTATTGATGTTTCACGCTCCATAGTTCACGGTGTGTCTCCTCAATGGGTGAGATGTACTTTCAGCAATGTCATCTTTAAAGAAAAGAATTAATGCATTAATTTGGCTTCTTTTGCATATGCATTTAGACTTAGATATTTATATCTCTTTAAAGATTCATCCAAGGGGATATTTTATTGAAGAATGTGGTGGTCTGTTGAAAAAGTGCTTAAACCCCTCTGATGTATGCAGTGTGTACTCCCAGAAATGGATCATGGAGAGGCTGGTGATGCTGAACTCTCTGTACCCCACTGATACGTGTGTGGGTTGAACCTGCGACCCTGTGACCTCAATCACTATGATGGGACAGGACAACCGCTATCTGGAAACAGCAAATCTCAAGGGAACAGTTGACCCATCAACAAGAGCTGGATGTTTTCTGCTTAAAGGCAAGTCCTCAGATTTCATTAGATCTGAAACATTCTTTCCCTGGGGGTTCGGTGGCGCAGTGGGTTGTAGCAGGTCCTCCTTTCTGGTGGCTCTGGGGTTCAAGTCCTGCTGGGGGTGCCTTGTGTCCCCTCCCCCTCTGGCCTTATGCCCTCAGTTGCTGGATAGGCTCTGGTTCCCTGCAACCTTGTATAGGACAAGCAGTTCAGAAGGTGTGTGTGTGTTTGTGTTCTTTTCCTGAAATCCTTCAGTGACACATGATGTTTCTTTTATGATATGTTAAAGTGAATCTCCTCTAGTTACATGTCATTCCTGTCAAAAGCAACTCAAAACATTTGGCTGCTAGACTGAACTATTTAGAGTGAATAATTCATTTGTCCATCTGGGTAATTTTTACTGCAGTAATGTACAGTAAGTAGACTGCACTGCATGTGGGCAGTACAGAAAAACCCAGTTTCAAAGCCAGGCCCTTGGGAGTCTAAGGCAGGAGACTTAAACAGTCCACCTCTAGAGCCTTAGTTGCATGTTTTCGCTCTGGTAAGCTGTGTTCACAGCACCCACTGAGTATTAGCTGATGAAATTTAATTTTAAATCAATTGATGTTTTATTCCTATTTATTCAAAACAAATTCATTAATTTAATTTGAATAACTTTCATATCAGATGCCACTGAAATAGCTATAATATCAAACCAATGTGACCAGTTCTATATTAACTTTTCACAGCATCCCTACAAACAAACAAACAATCAAACAAATCAACAAAGATATTTGATTCCCACTAAATGGCGACAAGCCTTAAACTATTGTCCCATTTTATACTCAATAAATGTTATTTCAGTGGGAACATCCGGACACACAAGAGCAATTTTGTACCGTCATAAACATGTGACAGAACACGGTATTACTCTGACAGCAGGACCTGGCTGATCCGTATGTCACAAAGTAAAAGACCACGTTCCATTGAGTACATGATGTGATCACATGACCACTCTCTCACCGGGACAGGACGGACACGCACCTGATGTGGGCCATCTGTACGAAGCGATGTTGCCATCTAATTTAAATACATTTTTGCAGTAATTCATTTATTTGTCATCCGTAGACCGAGGCGTTCATAGTGCAGCATATTTTTGCAGCAGTCATCTTTTATTTGCAAAACAATGCATAAAAGAACAAGTACGGTACAGCCGAGAACAAGAAATGCTCCTTTTCACCAAACTTAATTTAAATGATGCACTATTGTGCTGATTCAAGCGCTGCCTAAACAAAGGTTTTAACGCTTGTTATTTCTCAGAACTAATAAAACGATAAAGACTTGCAGGCAATATCACTGCATTTGTGTTACAGTGTGTATTAAAAAAAAAAAAGAAAAAAACTTGCTTTGAGTGAGTGAAGATTTGAAGCGGAAGATCAAAGTTACAAGTCATAGAGCAAAAGCTGAAAAATGGCAAGTTGAGCTTCCCACAATGCATTGCATGCTGGGGCACGTGAGGAGGTCCACATTATGGCAAGTCAAAGCTATATTCTGCTTGTCAGGATGGCTTAGTGGTCTAAGGCACCCTCCGCAGGATTCAGTATTTTACTCATGGTGGGTGTTCTGGTCTCCCTCAGGAGGCAGGGTTCAAATCCAATTTCTGATAGGTTTTTGGGAATCAGCCTTCTAACTATCTTTATGTCATCATTGGTTGGGGAACCCTCGCCGCAGGTTAATACAGCCAATTTGTTGCATCTGTTGCATTTGCTCGGGTTGTGTTTAAAAAAAATCACAGCATAACTGAAACACGCAGGTTTGAGTCCCACCTTCTAACGTAGTACCATTGATCATGGCGCTTACCCTCATAAAAATGACCCAACATTAAAGACATCAAATGAGAGTAAGCAGCTTTGTTTTAAAACCTCCCATTATGAATTGCTTTGGAGAAAAGTTTGAGGCAAATTATTTAATTATAATGCAACCTGTACTCTCATGTAGTCAATAAAAAAAATTATTCAAAACTAAATACCAACTGCACGGGGTGCAATGGTGCAGCGGGTTTAACTGGTTCGTGCTTTCTGGCGGGTTTGGGGTTCAAGTCCTGCTTTGGGTGCTTTGTGATGGAGTGGTGCCCTCTCCTGGGTGTGTCCCCTCCCCCTCCTGTGTTGCCAGGTTAGGATCTGGATTGCTGTGACCCCCCCCCAACCCAGATGCTTCCTTTCAGAACATGTTTGCATGTTTAAAGCAGAAAGAGACTGAAGGCATAAAATAAAATGTTGTAATGAGAAAATGTGAGGATAACTTAGTTATTACTAATAACTTAGCTGGAACTCAAATCCAGCAAGAAGATAGCAACTCTAATCACTCTTCCACCTACTGGCCACTTTACTCTTCACTCTCATGTACAATTGCAGTTGAATACAAGAGGTCAGAGATCAACGATCAATCTCCAGAACCCAGATTCAAACCCGCAGACTCACTGAGGCGGTTGAGAACGAGCTTCCGTGAGCGTGACGTTAAGCCGCAGCCCATGCGTGGTGCCACTCGCTCCCTCTCATTCCTTTTTGCAGGTCTCCTCTGATTCCGTGCACTCGGCCATAATACATATTTGTATCATCAGGCCAACGGAGGCCATTGGGGGGCATTTGGAGGAATAACCCACCTGAGGGGGTGGAGCCGGTGCATTTCCAGGGTCACCCATCAGCAGGCGAGCTCTACATCATATGTAAAAGTCATGGTAATGGACGCACTGAGGGCGCTCTGTCTTTCCTGTCTGACAGCTAAAGAGGATACCGCTATATGTAGCAACGCTTCTCTGTCACAGTTGTCTTCAATCGTTCGTATGTTTAGTTTCACCCCCCAGAGAAATAAGTTAACGAACCATGATTTAGGCATTGGCTGAATTTTGCAAATGATGCAGTTTATTCCCTTTTATGATTCAATCTGTTTCTCTGAGGACTTTTTCTACTGTAAAATACAATAAATGCAGTAAATGGTAAAAGGGCGTGTGTCTGGCTCCTAAAATAAAAAAAAAAAAACATAAATGATGTAATTGTTCAAAACAATAATTTTTTAATGAACTGTTATTTATTAATCATAGGGTTGGGTTTAAGACATCTTTCCATGTATTGCCCCCCCCACCTGAAATTACATCATTACTTTTTTTCAGTAAAACATGCAGATTTTATTTATTTTTTTTATTTATTTATTTTGACTGCAGCAACAACCACAGTAAAACACAGTGAGTGATTAACACGTGTGAAACATTATCACAGGTCTTTGTGTCAGTCATAGAATCCTGTTTTTTTTTTTTTTTCCACTTAATCAATTCTCAATTTCAAATTAGTTTATTGACATGACAAATTGTATACACTTGCATTGTCAAAGCATTGGTAGAACAATTGTATGAACAATAGTATCTAATGAAAAATAATAAACAAACAAATTAATGAATAAACATGCATGTATGTATATATAGAGTACATATATAATATATATCGAATTAACGTGTGTATGTGTGTGCGTGTGTGTGTATAGGTGATTTAATTACTTTTTTTTTTTTAAATAAAATTAAGTCACCCACACATTATCAATAACCATTTGTCCGAAGGAGGACTGCAGCTAATTTTTTTTTAACAAAAGTATTTAATCAAATTAAGGACAAGCGGTTTCAGACAGTGTGTGTGTGTGTGTGTGTGTGTGTGTGTGTGTGTGTGTGTAAGATCACACTGGGGTCCCTGGCCGCGAATGATCGCTCTGGTGAACCTCTCCCCTTCAGTGTGTTCTATTGACCCCAAAGACACAGACACACACACAGACAGACACGGCAACTTTTGCCCTGACTGCTCCCATCTCGCTTCATCTGATGCTTTCAAGCCTTTGTCAAAGGGACTTTGTTACACAGGCATGGCACTGAAAATTTAATTTTACACACCGTGTGAACAGCATCTCATCACTTTGAAAGCCTATTGACACATTTGTTTCACTGCATATCAACAATATATATATATTTTAAAACTAGACACGAATCTCATGGGTAGAAATTAAAGCACACTGGGCCACTGCACTTACCATGTGACAGGCTTGTGCTTTTTCGGATAAATCATGCATATTTCATATTCAGTAATATTGCTTTGTGCTGTAAACTGAGCGACTGAACTTTGAAAGCAAATTTCGAATTGTGGCCAGAAATGAATAATAAACAGTAATTATGGTAACTATTTCTGTTGCATATGGAAAGCAGCTGGGAGGGTATTCAAATGGGTGAAGGTGTTACGAGTGTGTGTTCATTCGCAGCGAACCACGTGACACGTAAGTGCGGCACATCTGCAGGCAGCCATCAGCATCGCCGATCGACGTTCGAACCCTTGACCTCAGGGGGAGCAGCGGGATCTCGGCCAGCAAGAGTCGTCGTTTCGGACTCCGATGCAAGGCATCCATTTCTCTTCCCCTTTCTCCTTCCGAGGTCCGTTACGACGCACCCCAAGACAGAGAAGATTACCTGGTGTGGCCTTAATGATGCCTTGTGGCGCTGCACCATTACAGAGTCCCTGCAATATTTACGAGCGGGAGAGGACATGTCTGGAGGAGAGGAGCTGGACTTGCTCCTGTTGAGAGGTCCTCACACCTCAGAAGCATGCCTCAGCTTCACTTCACAACAGGGGAATGGGGGTTGGGCAACGGAAGCATCTTGAAACATGACCAAATGTCAAAGCTGAACAGATTCAGATCCTCATATTTGTATTTATTAAGCTTCAGCCTTTATGTAAAATGTATTATTATTATGCATATATATATAAAATAGAGGGGGGTGCGGTGGCGCGGTGGTGCAGTGGGTTGGGCCACCGTCCTGTTCTCCGGTGGGTCTGGGGTTCGAGTCCCACTTGGGGTGCCTTGCGGCGGACTGGCGTCCTGTCCTGGGTGTGTCCCCTTCCCCTCTGGCCTTACGCCCTGTGTTACCGGGTAGGCTCTGGTTCCCTGTGACCCTGTTTGGGACAAGCGGTTCTGATAATGTGTGTGTGTGTGTATATAAAATAAAAATATAAAATATATTTTATATATGTATATACAGTATATAACCACTGCACTACCAGCTGTCCCTATAAACTGCTTTTTGAGAGATGGTTGGTAGCATCGTAGGCCATGCAACTGCCTTTGGATTGAAAGGTTGCGGGTTTGATTCCCCTTTCTGGTTGTAACACCTCTGAACAACATATTTATCTTCAATTGTACTAGTAAAATTACCCAGCTGTGTAAATGATTTGTAAGTCACTTCAGAAAAATGCATCAGTTAAATGAATAAAGGCAAGTTTAGCTGACACTTTCCTTCAAAAGAGCTCACAGTGTCAAGATACCTACAATTATTAACCCATTTATACAGCTGGGTAGTTTTACTGGAGTGATTCAGAGTAAGTACCTTGCTACCGGGCACTCCAGCTTGGGATTCGACCCTGTGAGCTTCGGATCCAAAATGTGGCAGCTCTATTCTCTATCGACTACGTCTCCTATATATATTTTATTAGATACTGGCCATGTTCTCAAATGGGCTGGTAAATACACTTAAAATGTCCTGTTCTGGGGGGTGTGGTGGCGCAGTGGGTTGGACCACAGTCCTGCTGTCCGGTGGGTCTGGGGTTCGAGTCCCGCTTGGGGTGCCTTGCGACGGACTGGCGTCCCGTCCTGGGTGTGTCCCCTCCCCCCTCCGGCCTTACGCCCTGTGTTGCCGGGTAGGCTCCGGTTCCCCGTGACCCCGTAAGGGACAAGCGGTTCTGAAAATGTGTGTGTGTGTGTGTGTCCTGTTCTGAGGATTTTGAATAGTTTTTTTTAACAGAGACTAACAGCTATACACACACACACACACACACACACACACACACACACACTCAGAAGTATTCATGAGTGTCTTTGCATGTTATGTATATACTTTTGTACTCTTGACTAGTTACTTAACAGGATGCACAGCAGTCAGTATTGTTACCTTACAGTCAAAGGAGCCTGGTTTGAAACCCACCTGCTGCTGTAGTACCATTGATCAAGGTATTTATCTGAAGTGATACAACAAAAAAATCATCCACCTTTATAAATGGGAAAATCACTGTAAGAAGCTCTGTGTACAAACCGTACACTGTAAGGGGGCTTTACAGGAAGATAAATTTCGAATAAATAAGCAAGAATAAGCCAATTTATATTGTGAGCTATTGAGTGTTTTTTTTTTTTTTTTTAAAATACAGCACTTCTGAAAAAATATCCCGAATGGATAACATCTAGAAAGTAAAGGCATCCAGGAAAATTTTGGTGAAAACTTGTGTTTCGGAAGCGATACTGACATTTCTGCTAACACCACACATATATTGGCTTTCAGGAGATTCCCATGAGGCTCTGCAGCTCGGCGTTAACTGGCGGGGCATCATCTGTAAACGTAAACGACCATGATTAGTGGTGTCGAAATTAAATGTGACTTGACTGTTGATCACTAATTACAGGCCCAGAGGGCAGAAATGGCCACATGTCGACCCCCCCCAGGAGAATAATTAATCATTAGTGGTACAGTCACATTTCTTCATTTATGACACCTACATTTTTACTGTGTCAATTTAGGATAAGTATCATACCTTGAAGAATTTTACTACAGCAGGAATGGGAACCTTACAAACGACAGCAACCCACCCATTTTGGGCCCTGCTGTTTGCAGAAATGTGAATGATTAGCTCACTGTGAAAAAAGTAATTTTTTTTTTTTTTTTGTTCACTAGTCACGGTAGGATGTTGCCATAGTTTCCAGCTTTAGTTCATTCTGGACCCATGTTCTGAAAATAATAAGCACACAGAGTGCTGAGAACACAGTGTTTGACAGGGAGCTCATAAATGTGAGGACCACTGGGGCAGAGATGAAGAAGGACCATCCAGCTGCTCACCTCGGTCCAGTTTCCACCTGATGCCCATCAAACATCTCATTTCTCGAGCAACGAATGTGACGTCTTACAGCAAATGTGAGCACTCCCCAATTACCACCTTCATAGTCATTTTCACCATAATTCTGGGATGGGGTTGGCGTTGAGGTTAGGGATGGGATACAAATTAGATTTTATTTTATTTTATTTTATTTTATTTTATCTATCTATCTATCTATCTATCTATCTATCTATCTATCTATCTATCTATCTATCTTTCTCAATGCATTGGGCTATAATTGGATTAGGAATACAATAACAAAATAAATTATTACAGTTCTTACAGGTTTTGATGGTTTGACAGTTTTCTATGGTTTCTGTGCAGTTCCTCTATACATATACTTGTTAATTTTCATTCATTCATTCATTCATTCATTCATTCATTCAGGTTGGTACACATTTTCTGATGAGGCCTCCAGTGCACTTGGGGGGGGCCTCCTCATCAGAAGTGCTGCAGCTTCACGCAGCCTGCGGTTTGTGGGCCGCTCTGTCTTCATCGGCGCGTTAGACGAGAGGAAGATCGCAGCCGCGCGCCTTTGGAAACAAACGAACCGAAGGAATGAACTCCGACTGGGGCTGTTTGTCATCATAGGCAATTATTAGGTGGAGATAAACACCGCGCCTCCGGCACGGAGCGTAAAGCCTCCAGGGGCACAGCCGTCAACAGGTTGCGAAAACGTGGCTCCGATCGAAGTCCAAATTATGATCCCCGAAGCAGGTGGCGGACACCTGTGGTCGCTGTCGCCGCTGTACCGCAAGACCCGCTAAAGGAGCGTGCGGACGGTCCTCGGTCCGCGTGACCGAAAGACACACTGACACATCCCGCTGGGGCCTCCGAGGGACGGGGAGCTTGCGTTTGAGCGGCTCCGGCTGCGAAAGGCCCCGGTCCTGTCGGGCGGTTTCCCAGCGTGTCCCGGCGAAGGCCCGAGGGAAGCGTGTCCAACACCAGAGTGAGGTTCTCCATCCTTCGGAGGTAAATTAAGACGGATACAGCGCACCGCGGTGACAGCATCGTTTAGAAGAGTGACTGGTGAGGTGTCAACCTGCAAGGGAAGAGTGGCCAGAAATAGATGAAGTAGCAGCTCCAAATCCAGAAATAGATGAGGGAGGGAGTTTTAGAAGTCAGAAGGAGATGATGCAGACTTTTCAAGTTGGGAGCACAGAAGGGAACAATTTAGAAAAATTTAAAATAAATAAATAAATAAATAAATATGGGGGAAACAAATAATAAGGAAGAAAGAGTAATGGTCGAAAGACAAGACTGATTGTTTGTTTGTTTGTTTATATTTTTAGCTGTCAAATTTCTCCATAGCAACTTAAAGAGCCTTTACACTAAGGTACTTACAACAATTTACCAGTTTACACAGCTGGGTCATTTTTACTGTCATAATTCAAGGTAACTACCTGGATAGAGGAGTTTCTGATTACAACAGGATGGCTCTAACCACTGCGTCACCTGCAATCCAACACAGAAGTGTGAGTGAAGAAATGTGCCAAAAGTAACTATATAAACTAAATATGATACTTTAATTATTGTAAAAATCTGTCATGTTGTTCCTCACTTTCATCGCGGATCAATTTGTAGTTCTGCGTCTTCGCCTTCCTTTTACCCGTTTCTCATTCACGCCACACAACTCCAACATCTA
Source organism: Scleropages formosus (assembly GCF_900964775.1). NCBI lineage: Eukaryota > Metazoa > Chordata > Actinopteri > Osteoglossiformes > Osteoglossidae > Scleropages > Scleropages formosus. The sequence continues at coordinate 24,289,700 of NC_041819.1, read as the reverse complement.
TGTGCTCCGCAGCATCTCCGGAAGAGGAACAACGTGTGCGGCATCGCAAATTGTGCCTGTGTGCAGCGCTTATGAATCCTTCATGGCTAGGAATGCATTAACATACTGCTAATAACGGCATTAATATGGCGGGAAGCGAGCCGAGCGCCGATGGCCCAGACGAGAATCGACATTCAGTGCGTCGCCTCATCATCCTCCAGAGCCACGTCACATAAAAGCCGCGCATCGGGGTCCCGGCTCTCAGAAGCGAAAACACCGAGCAGGGGGTCTGGCGACATCAGACAACAGATAACAATTTTCTGTGGGGTGTTGGGTGACACGGCAGGTTTTGAGATCCTGACCCGCCACTTCCCTGACCCTTTAGAACATTTACAGTACAAAGTGGAGCATGGCAGCCTGGGGTCCGAGTCCTTCTCCGCTCTGAGCTCAACTCTGTATGTACAAGCTGTCAGCGCTCTCGTATTAAAGATTTAAAACAGTGCTTCCGCAAACTGCACTGTTCCTGTTATTATTACTGTCATTTTATTGGCTCCATCAAACAACCTTGCAATATGCAGATAAACCCTCATCTGTTCATCTTTCACTGGGTTTAGCTGCTCAATAAGCTAGAAACTAATCAAGCATCTCTTTGTCCAAATAAACACAGCATAAAGGGAAATTTCTGGAGAAAAAAAAAAAAAAATTCTACAAATCCTTTAACAAAAAGATGTATTGGCTTTTTGCCGTGTTTCTATTAAATTATTTTACAACCACCTAAAGCGATGGAAAGTGACCCATTCCTCGTATCCCCTCCTCTGAAACTATCTTTTTCTAATCTTTATTTTAAATGCCCATTGTCTCCTGCTTCCAAATCACAGTAATAATAATAATAATAATAATAATAATAATAATAAAGTTAACACCTTTCTCCAAAGAAAAGAAATCTCTTTCAGTTTGTTTCTTACAACTACATGCCCATTTATACAGCTGGACAAGTTTTACAGTATCAGTTCTGTCACGTCCACGCCCACAACACAAGCAACAACACCTGACTCCGCACTAGCTCATGAGTAATCGCTCACCCTATAAAGACTCTCTTCAGCTCCCCTACTGTTGCGGAATCTCGTTTGGGACAACCGCCCTTCCTCGTGTTACTACACTCTTGCTCTGTCCACCATCTCTGGTTTTTTGACTCCTCGCTTCGTTCTCCGACCACGTCCACGGATCCTCATTCCTGTCCCGTTCGCCGATCGACCGACCCTTCGCCTGTCCCCGGTTTTGAGACCTTGCCTCTTCCCTCAACGTCTAACGAACAATGCTGCACTTGGGTTCAGCCGCCTCGGCTCCCTGTGTTCCGCGTGACAAGTTCAGAGTAAGTATTTACATCAAGGGTAGTACAGCAGGAGGTGGGATTCAAACCTCGGTCCTTTGAGTGCAGGAACTCTAACTAGTACACCACCTACTGGCCATTTATGTTCCCAAACCAACAATGATGGTGAGAAAACCGAAGTGGGTCTCCACTCCTGCCTGTTCTATCAGCGTATGTTGGAGAAGTTTCATCTGGCCAGGAATAAATTATTCATATAGACAATAAAGTACTGTCATCATTGTCTGTATAGCTAATTAAAAATATATATGTAAAATTACATATATATATAAAAAACAGGGGAAGAATCAGAGGTGCAGATGAAGCGTAGAATGATTTAGAATTTTTCACCAGGATGGGAAGGGACGCGTTTCCGCAGACCTTTTATTCAAGCAGTTGCATGGGTGGGAGTCCCCACAGTTGAAGCACTCACGTCGATGGGTTCAGGCGGGTCCCATACAGGGATCAAACATCACAGTTCAGCATTCATCGTATATCAGAGGTAACCTTACAACCCCATTCGCATGGGAAGTGGTCTGAACACCATAAATACAGCACAGCAATACAGCACGCTGACAGTTCGCTTAGTAGTTCCACGATTCTTTATGTCAGGCTGACTGGTGTATACATTCTGGTGTACCACACTGACATCCAGTACATTATAGTATCCATGATGGCATCAGTTCCACCGCTCCAAAGTAGACCTCTAAACTAAAACCAGTTGACATACCCCAGAGCCAGACTATAAGGGCAGGTGAGGTCAAACCACCTGAATTGTTCCACTTTCATATATGGTACTGCTGTTAGATAAGTATTTTGCTTAACAGTACTACACCTGGAAGTGGGATTCAAACCTCTAACCTTTGGGTCCAATAACAGCTGCTGCAGCCATTACGCTATTAGCTGTCCTTGTCAATGCAAACCTGGTAGCAGTATAATTCTTCGAATAAAGGGAGCAGAGTAGGTCCTGAGATCCATTACCTTCCAGTCAAAGGACACAGGGTTCAGTTCCTCCTCCTGCTGTGGTACCCTTGATCAAGGTACTTTCCCTGTATAGATGTAGTAAAAATTACCCAGCTGTAAGAATCAATAAATACAAGCAAGTACAAACAACTTGTAAATAATTATATGCAGTTGTGCAAACAGTTTATTTGCTGTCATATAGCACCAGGGCTGTTTGGCTGTCGGTTCAGTCTGTGCATACATGTTGTCCCTGCGTTCGAGTGAGTTTCGTCTTGTTGCTCTGGTTTCCTCCCACAGTCCAAAAATACATGTTTCAGATTGAGCGGTGACTCTAAATTGCCCATAGTATGTGAATGTGGGTGAGGCCACCCTGCGATGAACTGCCAATGCAGTCCTGGGTGTATCCTTCATAGTGCTGTACACAGCGATTCTGGGAATAGGCTCCACACCACTCCAACCCTAACAAGGGAAGGTGGTTAAGGAAAGTAAGTGAGCGAATACGTGTGTATATTTAGACACAGTATTTATATACAAACAGTACCTATAAAAAGTATTCACCCCCTGGAGTTTTTCGTGTTTTATTTTTTGTACCACATTGGATTACAATGGCTTGAATTAGGCTTTTTTGACAATGATTAAAGAGATTTAAAATAAACAAATAAATAAAAAAAAATAGGGAGTCAAATTAGTTTGTAAAAAATAGCATCTCATCAGTATTCATCAGGCTTTTAGAGATGCAGCACACAAAAATCTGACATAAGGTATGGTACAAAACAAATGCACTGATTGGCGAAAATCCTGCAAACGAAAATTAACTGCAACGGTCACTTCTGTGTGCAGAAGAGCGTTCGCTTCAGATTCCAGCCAGATACAGTAAGAATGATGAGCCATAAACAAGGCATGCGAAGAGTGAAAATGTTTGTTTATCGTACTGGACTAATTACTGCCTCGGATGACGCAGCGGCTCAGTCTCATTAGAAATTCTCTGAGCCCCATCACCTTCTGACTGCGAAATAAATTGGCTTCCTGTTGGCTTGCATGTCGCCGTCACCCTATCGGTTCAATCACACACTCAATTATGGAATTCGCCCCCCTCGCCAGGCTCGCCGGTTGCCAGTGTGTTTCGAGTCCGCTAGACACACCTGATGTGAGTGTCAGCACGGAGGAGATTCGTTAGGGGGGCATCGCCTTCCCATGAGCCACCCGCCCAGGTGGAGCATCACAAGGTCAACGAAGCAGAAGACTGGACAACCCCTGACCCCCAGCGCTGAGCGCCACACACTTTATTGCTTGCCTCCACACTGCGAAGAAAGGCCTCGTGGCCTCAAGTACTGCAGCACTCAAAGCCTTGTGGGAAAGGACTCGTCACACACTGCTTCCTGTTGGGATAATTGGTACCCGTGCGTGCAAATACTGTGAGATGTGACAATGCAGTTGTCCACAGAGAGCAAGAAGCCTCCATTTAGGCTCTGGGGAACTTGTCTCTATAAAATATACACTTAGCTATCATGTACAATGGCAAACACAATTGAGTATGGAAGTCTCTCGACAATACCTTTCTTTTCAAACTCAAAATTTTTCTTCTCCATTAATGCTTTTCTTCAGTCCTCAGTGTTTACAAGGGGAAGATAACTGGTTTAGCGATTTAAGCAGCTCGGTAACTTTTACTGGAGTAACTCTGGGTAGGAAGCTTGCATAAGAGCACTATAGCAAGAAGTGGGATTCAAACCTGCAACCGTCAAGTCCAGAGGCACTAGTTCCAACCAGCACTAAGACACCATGCTTCAGTTATGACCATTGAAAGCTTAAAAATACAGACTTCTCAATTTATTCATGAGCTATATTCTGTAAAAACCTCAGAAGTGACTATGATAAATTAATTGATCTGTTAAACTTTCTTTTAATAATTTGGGAAAAATCTGCTATCTTAAAATTAAAATTAATTTAAAATGACTGAAAATAAAAATATGTTGTGTTCCCAAATGTCTAATTAAGGTCACGAACATGTAGAACTTTCCTCATCTTGTAATTGATCTCCAGCACTCAGGAACACCCAACACAAGGTGTCAACACTGTGGGAGAGAGTTGAATGAAGCCTAGACTTTGGTTTTTGTCTGTTTTTTTTTTTTTTTTTAAATTAAATAATTGGTTGCACTTTACTGCCATCTATAGACTTGGAGGGTAAACGCAAGAGAAATTATTCAAAATTAGAAATTTTACATTTTTTAATTTAACAGATGCTTTTCTCTTTGCTTTTTAGAAGAGGTAAAGGAAATGCAACTGGAAAATGTCTGCTTCTCCAAACATTTCTATTTCAGCCTTTTGTAATGTGAGGAGTCACTGCTTGAAACTGGTCATATAATATTTTTCATTATTAAAATCCAGTTGACAGAAAGACACATGCCCAAGATATGAATACCTTTTAGTAAGAGGTAAAACACAGAGTAAAACAAATATTTTGAAGAAACTTGAGAAAACCCTTTGAGAATAGAACAAAAGCATCTCTGTAGGTGTGGTCACAAAAACTCAGTATATGCTTTCAGAAGAAGTCAGGATTTTTGGCATCCCACACTGGTTTGCCGTCTCACATCGTATTTGTGTCTAAATGCAGAATGACTGCAGGCATTGGTAAATGTTGCCAGACTTTCTCCGATCGATTAACAGCAATGGGTCAGTTCAATACTGGATGTGTTGAGGGTTGTATATCATTAACATTTAAGGGCCCTCATGTAGAGGGTTGAAAAATCAATCTAATTTGCTACAAGAGATGACTTTATACAATATTGGGGGAGAAGTAATGTGTGGAACATTATTTTGATTTGCTGCTTATTAGAGCTTTTATATGGTATAAAAATGAATAAGGCCAATGAGCTGATACTTCACTGATGATCAATTCTTGGAATGGTCCCTTTTCTTGGACCTTTTGGAGAATACTTGTGAACTTGAATTTGGCCAGCTTTTTAAATGCACAGATTTATATTTTACCCACTTAAAAGCACGGTATGATTAAAGAAGTGATTTAGGTTTAAGTGCCCAACCTTAGAGTAAGAAAAGTAAAGTTTTGTTCAATCTGAACCCATTCAAGTGTGTTCCATCTGGATGTAGCAGGACATGTAGCATTTAACATTGCTGGTTAGAGTCATTTTAATATCATGACATAAAGGCATCAGTCAGGTAGCAATTAAAAAATATAGTTAAATGGCAAACAATTATTATTTTTAATAATTTGGATCACCATTAAAAGCATTTATTTATTAATTGACTAATTTCTTTCTTGGATAACTTTAAGTTATAAGTTTGATTATTTACTGAAGCTGCTCTGGTTAAAGACCTTGCTTAGTGGAACTTCAGCCATTCCATCTGAATTTAGAGTGTCTTTGTTTTACCACTATGCCCTCTGCTGGCCAGGGTTGGGATTTTAAATTTCTTTCCTGGAACCCTATAGTACTATACAGCCTTTCTCTGTAGTCCTTTGTGAATATATGTGTTGTCCACTGGTTTTACTCTACTTCTAAACTAAAGCGTTTTTATGATGCAACTTTCAATTGAAAATGTCAGAGTGGATCTTCTTTGGGAATTCTTGTTCTGCTGTCTTTTGCCTTTATAATAATAATAATAATAATAATAATAATAATAATAATAATAATAGTCAACATCAAATAAAGGAGTGTTTTTTTTCATTACTGTAAATTACTATGCATCACCAATTATTTTCTCACCACAAGCCACTTTACAAGGGATGGGTTCATTCCCAAGCAGAATGTTAATAAATGAAATGACAAACTTTAGAGGACAAAGAAGAATTCATAGCAGAAACAGAAAAAAAATGCTGTTTACCTTCAAATAAAATGATTTTTTGTTATCAAATGTGTCGGGGAACACTTTACTTTGCCGCGAGCACATCACTCAAGGTCGCGCAGCCCAGACAGACCCATCCATGGTCGATGTGCTGTTTAAAACAGACTGTTAAGACTGGGATGTTCAGACAGTAATTGTCGTCGTGTTTTTAATCTACCAGAATGCCACCGAGAGCAAATCTTTGTGTTTTGGGTCTTTTTCTCGGTCGCAAGTTCAGCACGGAGGCTGTCGGAATGGCATTGCCGATAACCCCTATAAGCTGTATAAATAGGAAGGTTGAGCCGCAAAGAAGAAGAAAAACGCGGCATGAAGACATAAAACATCACAGTACTGAAAAATTACTCTTAAACGGATTACCACATGGGCTTACCTCTCGAAAAACACTGCACAACCTTTATTTATACCTTCTCAGAGAACACATTAACATATAGCTACCACTGAACTCTGCTTTGCATATTTTCAGTGTTTATTTGTGCATAAACGTTGCCCTGTGTCCACTTCCTTCACCCCATGGATAAGGTCTTGTTCCAGCCTAAAATATCCTTCTTGTCTGAAATGTTCACAGTTTTCAATCCCCATTTATCGGATAGCTTTGGGAGTTTTCTGATTGACTTTTTGTAATGATTAATCATTGATAAAAGCATTGATATCATTGATAAAATGATGTTGCTCACGAAGATCAAAAAGTCTGGATGCAAGCAGCCGCCTTCTGAATAATTTACCAGTCCTCTGCAACATCATTTTGCACACGTTTAAAGTGTTTTCCAAACTCTAATAAATCATTTACTAAAGACCCCCACAGTATGTTTAACTGTGACACATATATGAGGTGTACTTGATGCCACAGATTTCATGTTCTAATAATCGTTCTCTGGCCTTGATATTTCTGCTTTAGGATATACAGTCCATGTGAATATGAAACATGTGCAGTGATTCAAAAGACTTTGCGGGATGGTGGTTCCAGGACGTGTTGCTCTCATCTTCTCTAATGTTCTGACCTCCAGCCTTCTGTCAGTTTTGAGCTCATGATAAGGAGACCCCAGTCATTGGTGAAGACAGCTCCTCCTCTTCATCCACAACCAGCAGGAGCAGGCGGAGCAATCCTCTCAGTCAGATCACTCAACCATCTGTATTCCTTGACAGTTTCCTCCTGTCGGTCGAAAGGTGAGGGATGTGGAGGGTTTGCATCTCTGTCTTTTAGATTGAGTTTGTTTCTTTCTGCAAGCCTTCAGGCTTTAATATGAGATGTCATTTATAAATACAGATCTAGTCTTTTGAAAGAGTGTTTGGTCACAAATATGACACAAGCACATATGTGTGGTTAAACATTGTGATGGACTATATGCAACAGCTGGAGTTCAGGGTGCAGAAGAACAAGTAGAAGATCCAAATGAGTTCAACTCTTCCTGGATATATCAATATTACTGTGATGGGAAATCAATTTTGGGCATGTCACAGGAAGGTTATACACTCTTGAAAAGACTCTGATGGTTGGAAAAGTTGGCGCGAGGTGGTGATGAACACATCCCTTTCAACTATAATGACACAACTTAGAACTTCCTAGAAGCACTTTATTTTTGTGATCAGCTAGAGCTGATATCAACCCAACTGGCAATAAAGCTCGTTCTGTCCTTAACCAGTGGGAAACCTCTCTACCTTGACATTACAACCCTAACCACTCTTCTGACTACTCCATCAGGTTGAAGATACCACGAGGAGATCCACCACTATTAAGGGATGTTGTGTGAACATCTTAGCTTCTTGGGAAGAGTGAGAGGTGGTACAGTCCCACTCGGGGCATGGGGTGTATAAACAAGATCCTGGGAAAACTTTTCAAGGTGAGCAAAACCCAAGGTTTGACAGCAGCCTACTTCACCTTAAAAGACAACACTGCATCAGGATTTCTGGGTTCTATCAAGCTTTATCCTCGAACCCTTACTCTGATGTCATGGAGAAGAGGGATCAAAATGTTAGCAGAGACCAAAACCGCCAAACTGTCAGTCTCATTCCTTCTCCACTTGTAGCTCTTGGGATTGATCACCTCACTGTGGACAAAAGGGTTCCTATAACAGAACATTTCATTGTCATGGGGAGGGGACCCATTGTGTCTAACGGATGCAAGCATGTGTACCTCTGTCAGGATGAGGGCACACATCGCATATGCTGTGTGCAATATGTTGTTATATGTGTGTGTAGGGAGAGATTATGGTTATGTACGTATGGCACGCAGAGGTGGAAATAATATAGATTGTGTGACGTCATTGAGCTCAAAGAGCTGCAAAATAAACCAAAGTTTTGCTTTTCTGACTCATTGGTGGTATTTTGTTGTGTTGAATACTGTAATGTTTCTCTTAAAGCAGTTCACAGACGGTTCAAGCAAATAAAAAAAAAAAATCTGATAGAAAAACCACCATTTAATCTGATTTTTCAAAAGAATTCCAGACACCTCTCTGGGTACAGGACTTTTTGGGCAATGATGGTTCATCACATTTTCAAAATATTGCAGTTTTTGTCCTTGTGTCATGTGTTTGGTTGTTTTCATAAAATGTTGTTGATTCAGTTCTTATGTTGCTATGACCCAGTCTTGCTTCTGTTGCTAACATTAAAGAAAAAACAAAAATGGAACTATGTGCATCACGAGTGCATTGTTTCCCCTGCATGCCACGAAAGATAAATGATAATAATATTATTGCCTTCATTCTTTGCCAACAGTTTTATCAGCATTAAGGATTTAAACAGAAGGGTCCTTGCTTTGGTTTGAACTCTTAGTGCTGTTAGTGGGATGGTGTGTGTGTGTGTGGGCATGACTGTGTGTGTGTCTTTAATTATGAGGTTTCATGGTTTTAATTATTACGTCTGCTGCTTCATCAAGACAGCCTCTGTCTTCCACCAACAATAGCACTAATGAGAAGAGTTACATCACAAACCAAATTAAAAAAGGGAAAAAAACACACACACACACACAAAGAAATTATCCATGAGAAGCAGAGTCTTTGAAGGAAGGGCCGAGGCGGAACCCAGCCTCACGGTTCTCATTAGCATTCCGCGCCCGTGCAGAAGAGAAATGATAAATTGATATACCGACAATCGTATTCATTTTCTCCGGCGTAAACAATATCCTCTCACCTTCCATCAGCAGCGGAGACCATGATCACAGCTGTTATCGGCATTAGCAGCAAGAGTCCTCGTCCAACTGAGACGCATTTTAAAAGTCAGGAAATTAACAAGATTGAAGATGGAACCTCTGGCTGTAAATAAATAAATAAATAAATAAATAAATGGGAAAAGTGCTTGGAAGACAGATGAGGGGATGTGATGAGTAATCAGGTTGTCCGTTGAGGAGTTCCTAAGGAGTTCTCCTTTTCTGCAGTTTGGGAATGCGAATTAAGAGGTGTGGGCTGATATTTCTATCGCTCTTGGTTCTGTTCTCAATATTTGACGTCTCTCCTCTCTCACCATCTTCATCTTCTGCTCAATGCATCTGTTTCACCTGCCTTTGCTTCAGAGACGTGTTTTCATCAGAGTAAATGTCTTGTATGCAGCTACTGCTCAGTATTTTATTTGATTTATTCATATTGTAGCTATTCAGAGGCAGCATATCAACGGATGGGAAGTACACAGAGTTTCATTGGCATGCATTTATAGACTGATGTCCGCTTTATAGTTTGGACGGAGCCTGTGAGCCTCATTATGTTGCTGAAATAGGTGAAGGCCCTGTAGACCCGGTAAAAATGGGTAAATCAGTGTATGTACCATAATGTACAAATCTCATACTGTAAGGTGCCTTTGATCAATATGACAGTTGAAGGAATTAGTAATAACAAGCAACCTATACTGGAGGCTGTGAATATTATTTTGGCTTAGTCTGCTGGCTCACACACATTCTCTCACACAGATAAACACGCACACACACACATGCAAGTGATCCCAAGGCTTTGAGACAGAAAAAGGTTCCCCAGTGGCTGTGTTCCATTGCCAAGTATTTTTTTTTTTTTTTTCTTTTTCTTATTTTCACACGCTCCCTGGCTACTATATATCATCTGAAAAATTCAAGAAAGAAGAGAAAGAAGAGTTCGACCACAAACCTCAAATTAATGTCATGGGTCTGGGGTTCGTTTTATTGCTCCCACTCACAAGTCTCTGGCACCTCTAATGTGGACTACTAATGCAAAGTCATTTGTCTGGGTTCTTTTTTCTTTTTTTTTTTCTTTTTTTCCCACCCCAGAGCCTATCTGCAGCCGTTGTCCGTCTCCAGCACAGAAGCAAACAAAGCAGACCTTGACTGGGTGTCATTAAAACACGCAGGGCTGCTATGCCACAAACAGCACTGTTCCACACAGCTATGGGCACAGAGTTTCAACGAGCCGTCTGCACAACCCTTGTATCTCCATCCCACACGCCAGCAACATGAGAACACATTTTCTGAAATTTCTCAACTGTGTTTTTCAGAAAAGCAGCAGGGGGCACGGCGGTTGGAGCTGCTGCTACTGGACTGAGAGGTTATAGGTTTTAATCCCAACTGCTGCTGTAATAACTCTGATCAACTGAACTGCAACTGGATGTTGGCTGTTTTTTGTTATTGATTTTATTTTATTTTTTTTTCTGAAACTGTCCTCCAACTTAAAATATTAGCTTTGCACTGATTTATCAATTTGTACACTGGGTTATTTTCACTATGTGAACTCAGGGTAAGTACCGCGATCAAGGGTATTACACCAGGAAGTGGGATTTGAACCTAGTGCAAGGTGGCAGCTCTAAAACTACGTTACTTGCTGCTCCTGCTTTGATTGCCGTATTTTAACAGTCAAACTCTGAAAAGGGAATAAATCGAACTTCCGTCAGCAGCAATGCTGATTCACGTTATGTTCTGCATCACCTTAGATTTTAGGGAATTTAGAAATTGGCAGCTAATTAAATAAACGTAGAAGTGCAGTCTTGGTGCTGTGTTTGATGCGTTCTGCCCATTAAGCCACCAAGATTTATGCTGGAAAGATAAATTTTTATGAATTGTTATTGAGCTGACTCCTTCATCCAAAGCACAATATACTTTTAGGTTTGTTCTCTAAGCTACTTACAGTGATTTACCCATTTATGGGATAGGGTATGTTTTGCCGGATTAAAGAATGCATGTTAAGGTTTAATTTTCAGTGTGTGTGTTCAGAATTCAGATTTTTATGGGATCAACCATAAGTGTTGGGTTCATATGCTGTAACTTACAGCTATTTTCCTGTTCATACACCAGGGTAATGTTAGTGTAATAAGCAAGCCAGGGATATAGAGGTTTTATTCTGAGTGTGTGTGGGACAGCTGGTAGCGTAGTGTTTAGAATTACTGCCTTTGGATCCAAAAGTAACAGCTCTGAACTACACCTCTGGATACAGAACCCTTGAGCAAGGTACTTACTCTAAATAGCTCCAGTAAAATTACCCAGATCTATACATGAGTAAGTGATCTTATAATTGTAATCTTAACATTGTAAGTCCCCTTGGAGAAAAGCATCAGCTGAATGAATAAACATATTGTGTGTTTATCTTCTTAATGTTTAGAGGAAAATTGGGAAAGTTTATACACTAACTTACAGTTCTTTACCAATTTGAACTGCTGGGTAATTTTTACCGTATCAATTCAGGGTAAATACTTTGATCAAGGGTACTAGAGCAGAGAGTTGGATTCAAATCCAGGCCATTCACTTGCCAAAGAACCTCTGCAACGACTACACCGTCGACTACCCTTAAGGATGAGTTGCCCAGTGTGGACCTCGAACCCTTGACCCAGAAATGAAGAATGTAACACTCTTCTGACTGAGTCAGAAATAAAATCTCTATTCCCTGTGTGACGACTCATCCTGCACAGCTCTCACAATGTTATACCAGAAGTATTTCAACAACATTAAATCTGTCCAGTATGAGAACACACACACACCTTCAGAACCACTTGTCCCATACAGGGTCACAGGGAACCAGAGCCTACCCAGCAACACAGGGCATAAGGCCAGAGAGGGAGGGGACACACCCAGGACAGGACACCAGTCCATCGCAAGGCACCCCAAGCAGGACTCAAACCCCAGACCCACCGGACAACAGGACTGTGGTCCAACCCACTGCGCCACCACACCCCTAGTATGAAAAACATGAATATAATAATACAATGACAAAGGCAAATAGTAAGAGCCAGACAGTTCGGAGCTCTAATAGTGCCCATGGTGTCGTCCTTCGGACGTTTCGTTCTTTACAATGACTGAGTAAATGCAGCAGCGTTTCCACTTTGGCCACCATATTTGCTCATCAGTCCTTTTCCATTCTTCCTTTATTTATTGTGCTTTTTATTGTTGACTCATTTTGGTGCTAAGAATGCCGGGGTGTTTCGCTTGCCCTTAGAAGCAGGAAGCGGCTCAGAATGTTGCCCTAAGCTTTTATAGTGGAGTGGGTGGGTTTATATGTTCTCTCTCGTAAAATGATGATGGCGTCAGGAAGCTTTATTTCATGCTCCTAATTGTTTGCCCGAGTGTTTAATCTCTGAAAAGCGGTCGAGCACGGTACTCAAAAATAGGCCGCTGCTCTTCTGATAATTATATGTAGCAGTGCAAAATTACATGGCAAAAAATGTTGTAATGATTCAGTCAGAAAAGGAAAGTTTGAAAATGTCAGCAGGAAGAGAAACAGTTAGCAGATGCAAAGAATCCTGCAGTATTCTCTTTGCGAGGAGCAACATGAGGCCTGGTCTGCCCTTGGAGGAACCTCAACTTGACATACTTCATGCTAATGTATCAAGGGGGTGGGGCTTTTCTGCAGGGGTTTGATGCTTATAGATAGGATGACTATGAAATAAATCCCAAACCTCAGGAGATCTGTGATAGAGGCAGCAGGTGACATGGTGGCTGAAGTCTTTAGCATATGTATGAAAGATCCATCTTATAATTCCTCCTCCAATACAATTTTCATGTATTTATTTAACAGACTCTTTCCTCCAAATCAACTTCTAATGAACTCTATGTAGTGTTATCAGCCCACACACCTTATTCCCCAAGGGGACTTACACTGCTAGATACACTACTTGCAATGGGTCACTCATCCATAGATCAGTGGAACACACTCTCTGTGTCACTCACACACTATGGGGGAACCTGAACAGCATGTCTCTGGACTGTGGGAGGGAACCAGAGCACCCAGAGGAAACCCACTCAGACACAGGGAGAACATACAAGCTCCACACAGCCTGAGCAGGGTTCAAACCCATGTCCTCTTGCACCACCCGAGCACTGTGAGACAGCAGCTATACTCACTGTGCTACTGTGCCACCCTGTTAATAACCTTGTTCTTACTCTGAATAACCAAAACTAAATCTAACCTCCTTTATTAAGGGGTAAATTAATGGAAATTAATGCAAGTAATCGCAGACCTTTATATATTTACGTATTATTTTCTTTTATTTTATTAGATTTTATTTTTTTTTGTAATTAAACTCCCAGATGGATTGTAATAATAACTGGGTAATAATACAATTGAACAAACAACTGAAACACATTTCCTGTTCAATGGCCTTAGACAAGGCTTAAAGAATCTCTCTGGGTGCCCTGTGTCATCAAGCGATACTGCATGTCATGTTATTATTTTAGAGTGAATGCAGTGTTTTGACAGGTACAGCAGCGGGCCTGAGCGCACATCCTGGCCCTCAGCCCATTTACATTTCAGAGCCGAGGCGCCCCGTGCCAAGGAGTCGGAGCCGGGCGTTCTCCGGCAAACAAAGCAGGCCACGAGTCCCAGAGCAGCAGTGCTATACACCATCGTGGGTGTATTTTACTTAGCCAGATCACATCATCAATCACAATACATGGTTATTGAGGCTCTCGCCAAGCGTCCAGCAGGCAAACCGAAACTGAGCGGTCAGCAAACAGAAACCGACAGCGAGAGTTTCCGCTTTGCCAGGGTGCTGCTTGGTGCTCATTACATATCTTCAGGTAGTAGAGCTGGGAGGTGAGGACAGCAGTCCAAGTGGTTAGTTTGACACCCCACACACAGACAGACTTGCTGAAGCTACTTGTCCCAAGTGGGGGGTCACAGCAAGCCGGAGCCCAATCCGGCAACACAGGGCACAAGGCTGGACGGGGGACGGGACACACCCAGGATGGGATACCAGTCCATCACAAGGCACCTGAAGCAGGGCTTGAACCCCAGACCTGCCAGAGAGCAGGACCTGGCTAAATCCACTGTGCCACCACACCCCCCAACACCCAACCATCAGTGGGCAAATTAAAAAAAAAAATAAAAAAAACTATATTTAAAATATTTATTGCATAATTGCTTATATTACTAACAGTTTTATGTTTTTATTTATCTATTTTTGCAACCATTAGGTCAGAAGGAGGCAAAAAAAAAAAAAACATCAGCAATGAATCTTTTACTTTTCCATGAACTCTCAGTCCATTATGGTCATTATTCTGACATTATTAGGTTTTCTAATTGAATTTTGATTTGGAAGTGTGTGCAATTTACATTTTCACCTCAAGTTTCACATTTTAACTGCTTCAATACTCAAGGCTGCACGGAAACCAAACATTTCCAGCGGTGTATCAACGTCCTATTTCTAGCACGTTTGTGTTAGTCCCTTAAGGAGGACTCGGAGTGCAGTCGGCAGTCTGCTCTTGTTTGCATGGGAGTCAAGTGCTGGCGTTCTCACTCTACCAGAGCCGGTTCTCATGCTGGCTACAGAAAAAAGGTCCATGCTGGTCGATGCTCCCAAAGTCTATTTGCCACGTAGACAAACCTATTTGGAGACAAGTAGTTTTGCAGTTGTGAAACATGCTGCATGCAGAGTCAGAGCATATCATTTGGCAGCATTTATGATGTTTACATTTATTCATTTGGCTAATGTTGTTTTCCAAAGCAATTTACAATATTAAACTACTTACAGTTACTCATTTAGCTGACACTTTTCTCTAAAGAAGCTTACAAACTTAAGGTCAGAATTATTGCATGCTTACAATCATTTACATAGCTGGGTAATTTCACTAGGGGGGTGTGGTGGTGCCATGGGTTGGACTGGGTCCTGCTCTCTGGTGGGTCTAGGGTTCAAGTCCTGCTTGGGTGCCTTGCAACAGACTGGTGTCCTAGGTGTGTCCCCCTCCCACCTTACACCCTGTGTTGCCAGGTTGGGCTCTGGCTCACTGTGACCCTGAATGGGATAAGCAGTTCAGAAAGTGTGTGTGATTTTACTGGAGCAATTGAGGGTAAGTACCTTGCTTTAGGGTGCTACAGCTGGAGCTGGGACCTGAACATGCCACCTTTGGGTCCCAAGGCAGTAGCTTTAACCACTACACTACCAGCTCTCCCCAGAAGTAGTTAAGTGTTTATACAGCTAGACATTTTTACTGGACCAATTGAGGGCAAGTATCTTGCTCAAGAGTACTACAGCCAGAGGTGGGGATGTAACGCATGACTTTTTGGATCTGAAGGCAGCAGCTCTAACAGCCATACTACCAGCTGTCCCATTTTACCAGCTGTTTATATGGTTATTTTCTCTAAGTTTGCCGAGAGTGGAAAATATTGATCCCGTTTCACACCAATCAGTTCTGACAATGCAGACCTCCATTAGAGAGTGTACGATTTTCCTCCACAAATTTTTGATTATTAACTATTCCAGTTTCTCCTTGTGTAATGTTCCCTGGTTTATATGTGGAATGTGACAAATGGACTGTCCTCAAGAATTGCGTGTTTGCATCCAAAACTCTCCTTCTGTTTATGTAATGAACTCTTTGTATTGTTCTCTGAGATGTATGGTGTTTTGAAGAAAAGCATCTGCACAATGAATAAATGTAAATATAAATCTAGAGTTTTATTACATATGGGCCGAGTACCAGAAAGAAAAAAGGCTACCAAGTCAGAAACAGAACAAGGATTAGGGTTGGAATTAGGGTTGAGGTTTGTGTTAGGGTTAGGAATAAAGTTAGGGTGAGCAAAAACAAATCATCTGGCAAAAACAAGTGATCTGGACTTGAGTTCAGTGGAATTCTACTGAGCCAGGATAAAGACATCACCATGTGAGTGATACAAAGAAAAAATTATCATAAACAATAAAAAAGTCAGTTTGATGCTCAACCTTAAGACAAGTGAGAATTACACAGAAGCCTTATCAAATTCCACTTGAAGAAATGAACACATGAACTGCTGGCTATTTATTATCTGCTTAATTATATGCAATCTTCCAAACATTAAAATATTAATTTGTGATGAGCAATTATCTTCTTTCAATAAAACATTTTCAGAATAATTGATGCACTAACCAAGAATATTAAGGCTGCTGTGGAGGAGGCCTTTTTTTAAGTTGTAAAACTATTCATGTCTTAATTTTTGAAACACTGGAATCCCCAAATAAAAAGTTAACTGTATGGTGAGAATGAGGATCTTGTGATTATTATTATTGTTGTTGTTCTTGTTGAGAAGAAGAAAAAATAGGGATGAGTGATATCATTCTGGAAACAAGGCAGCATTGCCCAATAATATATCTCTCTCTGTCTGTCTCTCACACACACACACACACACACACACACACACACACACACATACTGGCTGAAACCACTTGTCCAGTCAAAAATAATGAAGAGCAGGATGCTTTGCTTGCCAAGGTTTGAAAAGAAACACATTCAGTTTTCCAGAAGACATTTGGAAACATGGCTTAATTAATGAAATCACATAATCTTGTCATAAACTGCTTAAATATTTACATATCTGGGCAACACAAGAGTGATTAATCGTTAATTACCTCCCTCGAAGGACCTATCGCCATTCGTCAGTGTGCCAAGCGACCACACCATTGCCTTACGAAAACCCAGGACCCCTGAGATTTAAAGGAGAACCTGAGCCCAGGCGCTGCTCCCTGTGCCGTTACGAAACGGCCTTGAAAGTTATCAGCGAAGGTTTCCCAGCCCCCCTGGTGGTTTGCAGCAGCAATCTTCACTGCCTGCCTGGGATTGAACCCCCACTTTGAAGTTACATTGTTTTGGATCAAGCTTTCGAGAGAGCCGTGTCATCACCAGAGGCCCGAGGATGGTCGGAGAGCGATAATGATGACAGAGGCCGATAGTGTCTCAGTGCGCCCGTCTCCACTTCATTAGCGAGCTTTATCGGCTAATATTAATGTTAGCCTCAAGCGCTCCGAGTGCCTTCAAAACATCCCCCCTTCCCAAATATGCATATCAATGAAGTTGCTCAAAACACACAAAGCAGAGAAACTTTCTAAAGCACTCAAGGGCACAACAGCAGCAGCTTGTGTACCAAAGGATTTGACCCTAGAACCCTCTGATTACAATGCTAATTCATTATGGGATATTTAAGATACTCCATCCTAGACAGTGAAAATGGTGGTGTTACTTCTGCAGAGTATATGTATAGTTCCTACAATCCCCTGAAGAGCTGATGAAGCTAACATAGTCAACTTGACACCCTCTTTTTCATTATTGCTGTATAACAACACCCATTGAGCTGAAAAATTCTGAATGGAATTCTAATTATTTGTTTAATAAAAGTATAGAGATAATTTATTATCAACATAAGTCTTGACATAACTAGATGTTAACGGTGAATATTTCAAACCACCTGGAACATTCTGAGCACTTGGAAAATTTTTCAAAAACACCTATTTCTTTGTTAACTAAATTTGTTTCTCTGATATATTATGCAAGGAGCATTTTTTGTACATTCAAATGTGTGTACAATTTTCACAATCTATTTTAATTCTGTAACTGATGATTAGAGTCAGTATCTAAGAATAATCTAGAGTGCACTCTATTTTAATCTAATTAGGTTGTAGTCTCAGATGACGATGATCACAAATTCATATAATGAATAAAGTTTCATCCAGAGTGCCACTGTTGGGTCAGTTCGGTTCAATGAAATTTATTTTTATGAAGCACACGGCCCACAAAGGTGACTCGGAGCGCTGAATAAAGTTTGGGATGCAATTGCAAATATAATAAAGATTCAAGACAGAGTACCAGCATTTATAGTTAAATATTATGATAAATCAGATAGCACCTGAGGAGAGGAAAACAAAATAACACCCACTGCAGAGAACGGAAGAAGAATAAACCTGAATCTAAACCATGTGATCTTGTCACTGTTGTCCTGGGTTTTTCTAATTCTTTATCTATTTTGTCACTTTCTCTCTTTCTGCATATTGTATATACTATATGTCAGTAGAGTTTACATGTTCCTCCCCAAATTTCCACCCCCACAGACATGAACTCAAGAATGCAGTGACAACCCACCTCCACTTCTGTCTTGCCTTTCAAAGTATGTGAGTGATCACTGAGAGTCGGGGTTGATTTGATGGAAAGTCGAATACAGAGCTATATCTCAATGAAAGTGTAACTATTGATAGAAGAGTGCAATGCATGGAATTTAGAGAACGAATGAATGAAATTTATTCCATTGTCATGTGTTATCATTATAAACCTCACTAGTTTTTGGCTGTTTGTACAATGGAGTGAGAATCAATGGTAACTCCAAGCAGTCACGCATAACAGGGTATCATATAGTTTTTTAAATAATACTGGATTTACAAAGAGACAGGTAGCTTCTGAGAAAGCTTGGTTCCACCTCCAGGTGTCTGGCTCCATCTGTGCTTTACCAGGTCCAGCTGGTGGGGGGGTTTGCTTTGGTTGGACTGCCCTGGCTTCTCACTTTGGGGATGCACACTGCTGTCATGTGTGTTTGGACTATTCTGCTCTGATCTGTCTCATTTTGATTAAAAATTGGCCTCAACTCACTCTTGTCATCACTTGTGTACCATTCTGTCTCTCCCTCTCTTTCTCTCTCTCACGCACACACACACACACACACACACACACACACACACACACACACACACACACACACACACACACACACTCAAAACCCCCACTTATTTCTGCTGACAGAGGCAAACCATTACACAAACTCATTACAGTTGAACTTGAGCTTCAGGAAGTGGTAACACAACAGTGCACTAGGTAATCAATAATGTGTGACTGTCCAGATAATCAAAACAACTGAATTTAAATATGAAGCCATTATACAATCAAAGTACAAATATTGTCATTTGTCAGGCTGACCTCTATCATGACCATTGATATTTTCCCATTGATGAAGAATTTCTTTATTATTTTTTGCATGACCTTCTGCTCTCCATATTAATAAATTTAGTTCAGTCCTTCACCATTTGAACAGGGCTCTCTCAGAATTAATGCTATGTTGTGATCATATTTCTGTACTCTGCACAGAGCAGGACATGCTATTATAATGTGTACTTTTATTGGGGCTTCCTTGGGTCATGTATGAAGACCAAGCTGTTAAAAAAGTAGTGTCTAAGAACAGCAGGAAGAGAAATATGTCTCTGACCTGTGGATAAGTCTGATGGCTTTTAGAGGTCAAAACCATGGAAATGCATTTGCATTCAAATGCCATCATGTTGAGAATCATATAGAGTCTTCCTCTATATTCATACTCAATGTAGCATCAAGGCTCAATAGAGTTTCACGCCTCCTGCCCAAATATTTATTGCAGCAGATATTCCTCTCAATTTGTGATTTGAGGTATTGTGTAGAAAAGGAGAGAGTCTGCCAGCTGAATCTGCTTACCTATTCACTTTGTTTTATCCATGACTAATTCCGCTGCTAACTCTTTAAACCTCCTTTATATTACCATCACTAATATCACTATGAAACTATGTTGAGTGTAATGAGATATTGACTGGAAGAACATGATCATTAGCTAATATGATGATTAGCCAAATAAAGATTAATATTTTTTGTCTGAAAGTATGCAGAAGTCACATGACAGTTTTCCTTTTGTTTCTGTGATATTCATATGCATGCTTTAGATTGGTATGCATACCCTATATAGTGTCAGCTCTTAGCACATTTGCTATAAGTGCCACCTTTGGACCCAAAGGTTGCAGGTTTGAAACGAACCCCCATCTTTACTACCCTTGAGCAAGGTATTTTACATGAATTGATCCAGTAAAATTACCCTGCGCTTTAAATAGGTGAACAGTTATGACTATCTTAATATTGTCAGTTGCTATAGAGAAAAAGCATCAGCTAAATGAATAAATGTAAATTACTGTAGCTGTGAATTCAACTCAATTAATTTTGCATGCAAACAAGCTAAATAAATGAACAGATTAACAGATGAGGTACTACATGTTTAACACTCAAATGCTTTTACATGTCAGCAGGAAAACACATTGCCTCTTTTTTGATGTGACTCAAAGACACAAATATCTTTTTCAAGCTCTGCATCTATCATACACTATTTCTGCAGACTTATTGTAAATAACTGTGGTGTGGAACCCAGCTGGGTGATATATAGGCTGCAGGCACATGATTCAGTTCCCATGGTGCAATGCTGGAGTGCACGCCAATTCATCACTTCCTCCCTTCATCATTGTTTAATGGTAATGCTGAAAGTCTGCACCGAAGTGCTGCTACAGTCGTGATGAAACTATCAATAGAGTTCCAGTAATTGCGCTTAACATATAACTGTGCCACAAAACCTGTGTGCAATTTTCTTTGTGCTATAAGTGCTGTTTGATGTGTCATATAAAATTACATGTACAAAAAAATTAATCTAATGTGTGACATTTTAGGAGTGTTACTGGCAACACGGAATAGTCAAAAACACACACACACACACACACACTTTCAGAACCGCTTGTCCCATACAGGGTCGCGGGGAACCAGAGCCTACCCGGCAACACAGGGCGTAAGGCTGGAGGGGGAGGGGACACACCCGGGACGGGACGCCAGGCCGTCGCAAGGCACCCCAAACAGGACTTGAACCCCAGACCCACCGGAGAGCAGGACTGTGGTCCAACCCACAGCGCCACCGCGCCTCCACAGTCAAAAACATTATATGCATATACACATACTGGCTGAAACCGCTCATCTCAAGCAGTGTTGTGGCAAACCAGAGCCTAACCTGGCAGCGCAGGAGGGGAAACACCCAGGATGGGATGCCAGTCCATCACAAGGCACCCCAAGCAAGACTCAAATCCCAAACCCACCAGAGAGCAGAACCCTGTCAAACCCACTGCACCCACCTCTGTACAGCCACACACACACACACACACACACACACACACACACACACACACACACACACACACACACACATTTTCAGAACCGCTTGTCCCATAGAGGGTCACGGAGCCTACCCGGTAACACAGGGCATAAGGCCGGAGGAGGAGGGGACACACCCAGGACAGTACACCAGTCCATTGCAAGGCATCCCAAGCGGGACTCAAACCCCAGACCCACCGGAGAGCAGGACCGTGGTCCAACCCACCGCACCCCCTCTGTACAGCTAATAACTATTATATACATGTAACATTGTACATATATGTTTAACATGTAACTGTCAGAGATGTCATATACAAATTCTTCTTCTTCTTCTTCTTCTTCTTCTTCTTCTTCTTCTTCTTCTTCTTATTATTATTATTATTATTATTATTATTATTATTATACAATGTTTATTTAACAAGTTGCTTTGCAGAAATCACCAGATTAATAGATACTTAAATGAATAGGTTAATTGATTTCATATGAAAAAAAGAGGCTGCAGGAAGTACAGTTAATTTTTACAGCATATGACTTGTTAGAAGCCATATAGCAATCAGTATGAGTCATTTATTTTCTCATCCACAAGGAGAGAGAAAGATGCTGGCACCTTTGTGCATTGTGTGTTTAGGAAGTTTGTATTCCTGCCATAACCTGACTGAATGTGCATCAAAATGAAAGGCTGTTAAACAAAAGGTCAACAGGGAGAAGATTAAAAATTTAGGAATGAAACAAAAGTGTATTCAGTTAGACATGTCGTAATGGAATAAGGGAGCTTTCTTTGGTCACAATAAAAATTTATTCATACTTTGGGACTGAGAAGGGGAACATAACTAAGCTCAGGGATTTTGTATGGAGCATCTTGACGTTTTTCCTTCCCTTTGGCAAGAAAAAAATTCTGTTTGGTTGGTTTCATTCATTCATTCATTCATTCATGGAATAATAAAGGAAAACATGGGCAGCTGGAAAAAGCAAATGGATGGATGTTGGATGAAATCAAATGAGAACTGTCACTGGAAGCCCAGCGATGAGACAGAGGTTGAACCCATCATGAATAGGTTAGATTCTGTTGAAAAGACGGTGATGATTGCAAAAGTTGGAGGAAGAAGAAGAAGAGAACCAGCAGCCACTACATGGATGGACTCACAGTGACAGTGGGCACACCGCCTTCAGCAAAAGAGAGCATTAAAGGATGCAAGAGGAGGGCAGAACATTCTGGAAGCGCTCCATATTTGTTGTCAACAAGAGTTGATATTGACTTGACACTTAACACCAACTGGAGGGGAAACCAAAGATATGACAACGCATTTCAGATGCGGACACTTGTACGTATGCACAGAGCCCCGACCCTGGCTGACGGCACCCACATCAATAGCCTGCAGGCAGGAAGTGGATCTTAGGTCACCATCAAGCTGGCCTTTAAGTTGTGGTAAAAACGTGGGAAGCTGCGGTCAATAATGACCTCCCCGGACGGTGGTCCTTTGCTCTCTGAATATTCCGCCTACATCTCAACGGTGCTCTGCATCTCCACAATAAAATGGGAACATTGCGCCCAGGCCTCTTACTCTGTGTTTTATGTGACTCCTTCGATATACAGAGGGATGACTACAATAAAAGAGTCATTACTCATACTCGCGCCGGAGCAATATCATCAGTTACGGGAGTGGAGAGACGCGCCGCACCGCGCTGCGCTCAGGTGAAATGATGTCGGTTTTTATTTTCCGCGCGAGCGGGAGGAGAACACTGTCTTCGCGCTCAAAAGGCTCTTCAGTAAAGGGCAGCTCATGAGTGGGAGTTGAAACACTTGAAATACGGGGAAAACGAACCGCTGCTGTTCAAGGAGAAGAATCAAGATTGGATGGTAGCGGAGTGATGGAGGACAGCGGGGAAACTGGGAGAAGGAGCTCTGGGGTTCAGGGGAGCAGTTTGGTAAGTATCCTGTAGAGGGCGCTACTGAGTCAACTGCGTTCCTCATATATTGTCATGGTTCCGGGTGAAAGGAAATCGTCCTGGCATCCAGGTTAGAGTGTCGAACCACAGAGGTGTATGTTGAGGAAGGCTGTAGCGCGTAGCAGGTGGCATAATGGGTATAGCTGCTGCACTGTGCTTAAAGGACTTGGGTTTGAATCCCATATCTAACTCAGTCTGAACTTGAACAGTAAAAATAATCCATCTGTGTGAAAGAGCAAATAATTGTTAGATACTTTTGAGGAAAATGATACGTAAATGTGTTTCGTGCTTTAGCAAACATGAGCACTTCGGACATATCAGCGTGAAAATTAGCGGAAGTATTTACATAAATTATTTAGGTGGCACTTTTCTCCAAAGCAACGGACAATGTTAAGCTATTTAAAATTATTTACCCATTTTTACGCCTGAGTAATTTTACCGGAGCAATTTAGGGTAAGTACCTTCCTCAAGGGTCTTGCAGTGGTATTCAAACCTGCGACCTTTGGCTCCAAGAGTAGCAGCTCTAATCACCACACCTCCCATTCATTGAAATAGGTTTTCAACCAGAGATTTTCTCCCTCAAAAGAATTTCTTGCATAAATTAACTGCAAATCTTGTGTATGTCACAGGTAGCACAACAGAGAGCACTAGGGTCTCACGGTACCTTGGCTGTGGGTTCGATCCCTAAGCAGTCTGTATGGAGTTTACATGGTCTATCAGTATTCATGTTGGTTTCCTGCTACAGTCCAAAGATGTGTTTGAGGTCAGTTGGTGTGTATGATGTTGCTGTGCTGTAAAAATAATGGCTGCAGGGAGTTTACTATAATATATTTAACATTGAAGGTCATCATGGATGAAGGTGTCAGCTGAACACTAGATAAAAATCATTGGATGCTGGTTTGGGTAAAAGTGTCTGACAAATCAGCAATAATAATACCTGTCTATATGTGCTTTCCCAAAATGAAGGGTTGCTGACCAGACAAACTAAGTTCCACCTTGTCATTTATTCACTTTTCTCTCTGGCAACTTGCAACGTCAAGTTCGCACACTAAAATACTTACACTGATTTACCCATTTATACATCTGGATCAACTTTACTGCATCCGTTCAGATTAACTTTGTTCATAAAGGGTATTACAGCAGGAGGAGGACTTCCCTTGACACCTTTAGCCACTAGGCTACCCACTCCCCATCGATAAAAAGCAATAAATCTCCAGAACAATAAATAGTCAGGTGTTTTTACAGTATTATCACCTTACTGTTTTTTCCAAGAAGCAAATATTTACATTTATTCATTTCGCTGATGCTTTTCTCAAAAGCGACTGACAATGTTCATCCACCTAGAATTACTTACCCATTTATACAGCTGGGTAGTTTACCGGAGTAATTTACAGTAAGTACCTCGCTCAAGGGGACTACAGCTGGAGGTGAAAGCCCTACATACAGTGTTACATACATAATAAACCTCACATGAAGTGATAGGGCTGTGGTATTACTGCAGAGGCAAGGACTCAATACCCAGGACTTCCTGACTGCAAGGCAGTGGATCTAACCACTACCCCACCTGCTGGCGTGTTTGAGCATCCAGGCAGCAAATGATTATATTTGGGTGCAGAAACAGACAATACAGGAATAAAAAGGGAACAAGGATTGGTTTGGGTCCCAGAGTCCCAGAGAACAGACAGGGCGCCTCTGTGGCAGCTCCTCCAGTCTCCTTTATGGAACCCCTGCTCGGAAGAACAGCTGACATAATGAAGGAGGAATCCATCCCGATCGCTTGGTTTAGCACTCACGTTTTTCCCCACGCCGCAGGTCGATCTCCGCTCGTTCGTTCCAGCCGACCACATCGGCGCTCGCGGAGGGAATGAATAAAAGATGAAAGTCGGGGGGGAGGGGGAGGGTAGGGTTTGCGGGCAGAGTGTGTGTATGTGTGTGGGGGGTTGGGGAGCAGGGGTGGGGTTATGCATACGAATGGATGTCTGCCGCCGCTGCCGGAGCGGGGTTGGAATGCCGAATCGGGCCCCGGGCCTCCCGGGAGAGCCGAGGGCTGCTGTCAGGATGCTCCAGATCCAATCGGCTGCAGGTAGTCGATGGACGGAAGGCGGCTACTCAGGGACGCGGCACATCCACCAAGAAAATAAAAACCGTCCGCAGCACAAACATCCCCCCCGCACCCCCGGCGGGGTGAGGAAAATATATTCCTTGACAAAGCAAGCGCCGTGTTCATTTCAGAGACTTTTGTCTCGGGGAAACCAATATTGGGCCGGCTCCTCGATAGTGCCGGCGCGGTGCACTGGAGAGATAAGATGACGACTCAGAGGAACTTTTGCTCCCTGAGCGAACGGCGCCTGGCGAAAGCGACAGATGAAACAAACGAGAAATTCCTTTCAGGCAGACGAGCGTGGCGTGCTCAGGTATTCCCCCATCTAAACTGGCTAATAAAAAAGAAAGTTGCGTCTGGTTGCCGTGGCGCCGGAGCTCATCTCAGCAGGCGAGGACGGTGGAGGTCGCGGATGGTGGTCAAACTACCGCAGACCTGGAAACATCGTGGTGATGAATCACAACGGATGAGTCACTGCAGAGCAGGATGAGACAAAGAAATAATGAGTTGTGCTGTACCGGTAGGCGGGATGCAGCTTTTAGATGTTTCACGGTCATCTTCTTGCATCGAGACCTCAAACATTTGAGATATTGATAATTATCCTGTCCTAATTGACCTGATACAATAGCTGATTACACCCAATTGACCTGGCACTCTCTTTCCCAAAAGTCAAAAGGTACAAACCACAGGACACATATAAAGCCCATGTGTCCCTTAGTTTTAGCACAAAATGAGGATTCAGTGAGAATCAGTGTTTCTCATGTGACATAACAGGTCTGTAATGAGCGATTCCATATTTTGCCTTAGAGGAAATCGTTTTTGTAGCAGGAACACGGTCTTGCATGTGTGAAAATAAGTGAACCCCAAGCTGCATTGCTTAAACCATGTAGGTAAGTAAAATCAGGGGTGCAAATCATAGTAATGTATTCTGTAATAGTAATAGTCACAGTAATGTATTTTATCATATTAATATCATAGTATAATAGTCATAGTAATGTATGAAATGTTATGTAATAGTATAGTAATGTAATTTATCTGTTTATTTTAAGATTAAATATTTGGATTTTATATATTTATTTTAATATTTAATTTAAGAATAATGGCCATCCCTATATGGTTCATATACTTTGAAGCAGCATTGTATATGTCAATTAATAACTAATAATTGATTTCATTTTGCAAGTCAAAACAGTAGCTCTTTGCACTACAGTTATTAATAATCTCAGAAATTCAGGTTCACTCTCTTGCTGACCACAACAACAGCCGGGCCACTCTGGGGACGCAAACCTACATGCCGCTTGCCACGAGTCCGGCTCCTTGACCTTCTACCACGTATTAAACTAGTGTCAAATATAAAATAGTATTAATAGAAAATTAATATAAAATATTATATATAAATATTATATATGTAAAATATAATATATATATATATATATATATATATATATATATATATATATATATATAGGGGAGGGGGTGCAGTGGCGCAGTGGGTTGGACCACAGTTCTGCTTTCCGGTGGGTCTGGGGTTCGAGTCCCACTTGGGGTGCCTTGCGGTGGACTGGTGTCCCGTCCTGGCTGTGTCCTCTGGCCTTTGCCCTGTGTTGCTGGGTAGGCTCCGGTTCTCTGCGACCCTGTATGGGGTGTGTGTGTGTGTGTGTGTGTGTGTGTGTGGTGGTGCAGTGGGTTGGACTGGGTCCTGCTCTCCGGTGGGCCTGGGGTTTGAGTCCCACTTGGGGTGCCTTGTGGCAGACTGGTGTCCTGTCCTGGGTGTGTCCCCTCCCTCTCTGGCCATATGCCCTGTGTTACCAGGTAGGCTCTGTGACCCTATCTGGGACAAGTGGTTCTGAAATGAAAATGTATATATATATATTTGTCCAATGCAAACTGGGTGAGATATGACAACTGTCATAACATTTCAATGGTCAATGCACTGCTGTTTCATCATGTCCAGTGTAACGCTCT
Organism: Scleropages formosus; assembly: GCF_900964775.1. Classification (NCBI taxonomy): domain Eukaryota; kingdom Metazoa; phylum Chordata; class Actinopteri; order Osteoglossiformes; family Osteoglossidae; genus Scleropages; species Scleropages formosus. The sequence goes on along the minus strand of NC_041819.1, from coordinate 24,262,427 downwards.
TCCTTTGTGTCCAAATTGCTCTTTCTCTGTGTCTGTCCAGCTCTGATATGGTCCCTATGTCTACTTGGAGCTGGACCACCAGCTTCTGGGTTAGGAATAGGGTCTGGGTTCAGGGTTTGGTTTTGGGTTAAGTTGTTTGAATGGTTCCTGCCTGCTGAACAAGACCGAGACACAAAAAACGGGCACCAGTGACACTCAGTATAACGTTAACGATGAAGGAGCTGACATATACAGTTATTATTAACATTAATTTCAATGTTCCCCATTTCCAAGGCAGCTTGCAATGAAAATTGAGCTTACAATGATATAACATTCTATAGAGAAGTGTTTTCTTTGTCAGTTCGAGCCCCAATTAGCCACCGTTGGGCTTAGAAATTATACCGCTAGAGAGTTTCCGGATTTTTATAGCGAGGTCATTTTTTCCAAATCAGTTCACAGTATGAACCTGTATCAGAGGTAAAACAGCAGGATTCGAACCCAGAGCTTTCCGATTGGCTTTAATCGCATGTCTATTTGCTACAACAAAGAAGCAAGAAGTTTATCTCCTATTTTTTTCTAGTAGATAGAAGTCAAACAAGTAATTGGAAACTGATTTGATTCCATACCATGTTTTTGCGGTATTTTTATTTTCTGTTAGTTTATGTTTTCAGACAACAAGGCTCTGTTGTTTTCTCCTGCACTCAAGACCACCACTACCCAAAGCGTCTTTCAGGACAGCAGGACCCCGAAGCACAAGCTGAGAGATGATAAGGAGGCTCCATAGGAATGCAAGCATGATTTTGCTTTCATTCATGGCCTTCTCAATAATTTACTTGTTTATGTATCTAATTAATTTAATCACCATATGTTTGTATGTCTTGGATCGGGATATCTTGGAGGTAATTATGGTGAATTAGACACCATGGGCGTAGACAACATGGGGAGAGCGGCATAGACACCCTCAGAGTATGCAGAGCATTTCATATTTGAAAAACTTCAAAAAAAAAAAATCATCAAAGTTTTCCAAAACAAAGTTGGTACCATCATGACTCTTACGAAAGTGGTGAAACAGCCCGTAACCCCTGTCCCTGCCTCCTCCGCCATCAGAGCGCTTTACCATAAAGGATGAAACATGTTGACAAACAGAAAAAAGGCATAAAAGAACCGCACATGCAAATCTGCGGCTGAGCGTGAAATATTGATATGGCCTTGAAACGCGGCAACGCGGCTCATGACAGGGCGGAAACCGGATGCGACAAACCAGACAAATCCCCGTCTGGGGCCCTTTTTTGATATGACTGTCTGCACTGTTGCTGTGATAGGAGCCTTTTAATATCTTTTTTATTTGCTGCTTCCAAAATTCACTTTACCGGCCCTTTCCCTCCCAGGTCTGTTTGCAGTCGGCGGCGGAAACAAAGATCAAAAAGGAAACGTGCATCAAAAGAGAAGTTAGTGACCAAACAAGGGGAGTTTCTAGTGCCGAAACATACTAATTATTTGTTTTATAATGAACACTGGATTAATGCAAAAATACGTAATTCGCTGTAATTACCTGGTAGGTCAATGAAGGTATCAGCTATTGGTCTCCACTTTAAATACTTGGGGTGGAATACTGCTGTAGATCCCATGAGCACGGTATTTACCTTAAGCTGAAAAAATTACCCTGCTGTATAAATGGGTAAATCAGTCAAAGTATCTTGGCGTACAAATCTTACGTTGTTCGCTGCTTCCGAGAAAAGCACGAACATAAAATGGTTAATGAATATCTACCAACAGATTTTTCTTTTCCAAACTTTCTTAAGAAATAATATTACACACTAGTATTTAGCACTCAGTTTACTCAAATAACTCAAAAAACATTTAACACCACAAAACCAATAATAACAATTAAAATCAAAAAAAAAAAAACAATGGAAACGTTCTCATACACTTGTTAAAACGGCAGATACCAATTATAACCGCTTAGTTCCATAAAAACAAATTTTCATTTAACATCAACAGTCTTTGTCTGATAAAATATAAACACTTTCTTATGACTGACATCTTGCGAATAACTGGCATTGTGTCCAGGGTGTGCCCAGTGAGTCCAGGATAGGGTCTGGACCTCCATGACCCTGACCAGTGAACATGAATTAATCAGTGAAAAATATCTAACAAGAATTCCTTTAATTTTTGAAGACCAACCCGCCCGCCCCCCCCACAACTGGATATTTAACATGCCTGTTTCTCCATGTGTGCTCGCTGTTTATTAGTGTTCATTGGTAATTTGCATGCAGGGCTTCATGCGCACCTAACAGAAGATGAGAAATGCTTAACTCGTCATGATTACTGAAATCTCAAGATGATTACGGTCGCTTAAAAGCACTAATTGCCTAGACTGTCAGGATCCGCACGTATGACGGACAAACAATAATAAACACAACATGCAGTTACAGGATCTAATTAGATTTGCCACAAGGGTCTATGGCAGCGCAGCCATTCAGGATTAACAATGGTGCGGATGCTGATCACCATACCATTTAACTCCAATCACACCCTCCGAACATGACCAATTCTCTTCTTCCCTCACAATGCTACTGTGACTTCACTTATTGTATTCAAAAGAAACCAGAATTGTCATTATAACACAACAGATGGCTTGGTCACTTACTCAAAACCAGTGCCGAACAGACGTTATTTTCCCCACTGTGTCTCAGACGGACGGGTCACTTGATAGAAAGAAAGAGGTCAGGTGGGAGCGGATTGAATCTAATCATACATCTCATATAAGAAAATTCGGCACTATTTGATAAATCGCAAACTTTATTGGATTCAGGAGATATTACTGTCGGCATTGCCAAGGAATATAAATGAATATAGTCTTGCAATCTTATTTCTTTTCAGAGCCAGTGGTGTATAGTTATATAGGGATTTTAGGGAGCACTAAGGTACACATTTGGCAATGTTACAGCACAATTCAGCTCTTAGGTGCAATATACATGCCCAAAACATTGCTTAAGAATGAAATATACAAAAATGAATGGTAAATACGAGATTCCAGCGCTGTCAGTATATTGTCCTCTAAGAACTATCTGTTAAATAAACTTTGCATTACAACCTCCATAAAGGTTTATGTGAGAGCATATCATTGTTAGAAATTCATTATGTGTAAATGGCAGCAACAGGTAATTCACGTGGAAATTGTGAAAAGAACATCAGCCTGGGGGGGAGGGTGTTTTACCAAGCAGCTTTGTCGACACCAGGGTGAATCCTTAAGTAAAACTCAGGCAGAACTGCTAACCCATACAGTACTGTATTGTTGTCGTGTATATTTGAGCAGCTGCCAGTTGGCGACACGATCTAGAGTGGATCCGAACATGGCCAGAAAAGGATTATGCTGCTATTTATCCAGCTTTGAGAGCAACTATTTTAGCTTCCATGCGCTGAGAACAAAGCAATCCTTGGAAAATTACCATGTTTTCACACTATGCTAATTATAGGCTGTATTACATGAACATGCACTCATTTATTTTATAGCTCACTTCGATGGATAAATACTTTTTGCTAAAAGCATCAGTGCAAAATAAGCAGTATCACCTGTGAAGTCCCTCAAAGACCCCTCTACGGTTGCACAGCTATTTTAATTTCCCATAATTCTCTTATTACACATATTTACAAGTCCATATCTTGCTTTAAGGGGGCCCCCTTTAGTGGTGTGGGATGCTACAGTATATTAACTACTGCAATATATACACAGCAGCAAAAACAGTCTATACTAATGTATTAATTTATTTACTTTGGAAAAACTGGATTTCCCTCGACAGATACTGCAGTTTGTCCGGGTAGGATTCTCCGCGCACTGTATGCCCTTGTCAATGTTCCACACATTCTATTCCACCTGCTGAGTAATGGGCTCAACTCCATGTCTCCAAAAGCTGTGGAACATGTGTACTGGTGAATAAAACATGCATTTGTTCCATCACATTCATAGCCTGGTTTGGGCTGTAATGAGTGTTTCGGCATTGAGGCTCCGGCTCTGCTGACCACTGCAATGTTCCTCCATTGTTCTCTGCAAACCCCAATGAAAACGCAAGACTGACACTGTAACTGTCCTTCCTGCATTCCTGTGCTGTGCTGCTAGGTCCCGAAGAAGAATATTATTTTTTATTTCTGTTTATTTTCTATTTATTTTTTGTGCTTTTAAATACTCACAGCAAGAGGGAAATGCATTATTTATATAAATGTCTCATATGACTGTAATAAAATAGTTCAAATCTTTATTTCTACATACTGAAGAGTTTTTTTTTTTTTTGCCAACTTTATATATTTATTTAATTTGAAAGGAAGCTGTATTATACAAGGCAATCATATTTACATGCAGTGATCCATTTTTACATAACCATTTACGCATTAGTGTTACACTGCTTTTTGCAGGCTCTAATGCAGTCTTGCCCTTGCAATACGTTTAGATTATTAAATCACTTTGCGTGCTGTAGTAATTCAAAACTTGTCACGCTAAGAGAGACATATCTCTCCCATGAGGGAAATACAGCTATTTAACTTTTAAAACTCCTCTGTATTTCACCTGAGTCAAACTGACACAAAACATTAATATGCATTATAGATATAGAAACATTTTATTTGAGCATTCACACCCAAGTTCTTAGAAGCCCTCCAGCTGTCATACTTGCCAAATGCAGGTATGTCCAGGAATATAAATATGTCTTCGGATGCTTAAATTAGATTTGGGAATTAAAATTCCGATAATGGCCCAGTCAACTTTACTCTGGTATTACAGAGTGCAGGGGATCACATTACTGCCCCCACACTATCTTCCACAGAATTAATTTTGTTATTATCTCCCTCCAAAATTGTTCAATTACATAAATATTTAATTGAGTGGATTGCCTCCACGCAACTGAAATAATAATACCCAGGACATATGATGAGATGTTTGTAATTCTGATTTTTTTTTCAAATTCAATCTTCTTTGGGTTGAAAGGGGCCATTTATCAATAAGTTGTCCATATCTAATTAAATTTTTATGACGGGTTTGTTTGTTTTTGATTAACAGCAAGACAATACGCAATACAATCAACCATAAAATTGTTTGCCTGATATTCTTATGTGTGACTAGTTCGGTAATCGAGAGCCGTGTGCATTGATTGTGAACTGAACCTGATTGATTAGCACTCAGGACACGATGACAGATCTTCTATTACAGGCTGAAGTAGACAGTAACGATTCTTTACAGTAAAAGGTTTGATTTATCATTCTGCCTCAGCTCCTGTATGTGGGAACGTGAATCCACCAGCTGCTCCTCCACGGATCAGCACCACACATCTCCCAGCCCGATCGGCACGTACAGGAGCTGTCCGGTGCCGACCTAGGGAGATGTCTCCTTCGGCAGAGGGGAGAAGGAGCCGTCTAGCGCAGCCCCTGGGGGACCCCTCAGGTGGTCACCGGTTCGCCTCGCCGCCTCCGGCTCACCGGCAGAGAATCCAGGCTTTAGGTCAGGAACGTGAGGCCGTATCCAAAAATGGAGGTGTCAACCACCATGATAAAATGTGGCATCCACATGACACATCCCAATGGGCTCTGGAGACAAAGCCAAGCTGCATCTGCAGCTGATGTTTTCAGGACTTAAAGTCTTTCATTTTCATGGATCTGGGATATGAAGAAAAAAGATGGAGTGTGTGTGCATCTCCAAACATGGTAACTCCTTTGTAAGTGGGATGAAGTAAGAAACCCTCTATTGTCCTCATTCAGAGACGGGAAGCTGAATCCAGCACCTTGTGGTTGTAAGGGACAGACCACATGTCCTACAGAGCTAGTAGAACTCCTTTGGACAGGGGTTGGGGAGAGAGGGAGATTCATGGAGGTTTTTTGGCAGGTACAATGAAATTCTGTTATATGAAGAATGAAACACAAGTTCAGCAGGTAGCTGACCATTTGGCTTATTCACCCAGAACCTGGGTTTGAATAAGTTGATAAGGTAGCACTTCATCGGCTTTCTCTTAGGTTCTTACTGAAGGATTTAGAGAGAAGGGGTATGTGTCAGGGTAGCCGAGTGGTCTAAGGCACCAGACTCAAGGTTCAGTACCTTCCATACCAGTGAGTCTTCTGGTCTCTGAACGGAGGCGTGGGTTCAAATCCCACTCCTGGCAAGGCTTTATAACCAAAAGAACTTGTGTCTGTGATAAAAAATGAGCATTGCTCAGCAGTTCTATGTTGAACTTATCAAAGAGTCTACCTACATGTGTTCTTGAATTAGATCTTCCTCTTTCCCATGCTTACCTGTAGTCAGTATTAATGCACCCAGTGTTTTCTGCTCTGAAAGCAGCTGTTAGAGTAATGGTTAAATTTTGGTCCCCAAGGGCACAGATTCACTTGCCATAGTTCCAGTTGTAGTACTCTTGAGCAAGGTACTTACCATAAATTGCTGCAGTAAAATTACCCAGCTGTGTAAATAATTGCGAACTCATAACTGTAATACGTGTAACCTTAACACTGTATATCCCTTTGGAGAAAACCCTCATCTAAATGAATAAATGTAAGCAATGCTCATCCAGACACATTTAAGACAGAGAACAGTGTTAAGTATGTGAGTGTGGAGTAACAAAGAAAATACAATAAATGATATCTGAATAATACAATTATTTACAGAGGTGCGCATGAGTATAATATCAGAAGAGATACAGAAAAAGCAGCAGTGCTAGATATAAATACAAGTAACTGGTGACAATAAATATATTGCTTTAGGATTTATATACTACTTTAGCAGTGCAGTCTTCTAATTGTGTTGTTAATTTATGAGCTGGACGCCAACAGTGAAATATTCATGTCCGTCCAAGTGTACATATGGATTATAATGTGCATTTCAGAGGCTGGTAAAGGACACTGCGTGGGGGTCAAATCTATTTTTATGCCTTGTTGTCTGAGTCCTGAATGCCCTGGGCTTGGAAGATGTAATGTCCTGGGTTTTAAGGGATGGAAATACCCTTGATCAGAGCACTTATCCTGAAAGAGAGTATAAAGAGAGCTGCTGTCGTAAGGAGTTGGTAGCGTAATGATTAGAACTGCTCTTTTTGAACCCAGAGGTCACAGGTTTGAATCCCAGCTGTAGTACCCATGAGCAATGTGCTTACGGCAGATGGCTCTCCTGAAATTACCCGGTTCTTTAAACGGGTGAATAATTATAAGTTGCTTTGGAGAAAAGTATCAGCTAGCTAAATAAACGTATTACAATTCAAACCTAACAAGGTGAAATGCCTTGGGGGAAGATGTGTGATAAAGGAATTAATAATAACAGTAGTGATATCATTCATCTTTGAAAGTCCACATTTATATGCAAATTAGACTTTCTGTCATGTGACTATAGAGGAGTTTATTCATTGCAATGCATTGGTACTGCAATACTTTTTCTGTAATGCTCATGGATGACAGATGTGTCTTAGTCTGGTTACTTCAGCTCAATATTTTGTGATCCGTATTATATGAAGAAAACTGATGGCATGAAATACCAAAAAAAAAAAAAAAGAATACAGTGCTACACAAAACAAATGTGCAATGTACAAATTTTAGTCTGTACGTGTATTTTGCAGTAAGTATGACCTGCGACATGAGATGCTATGTGTAGAAAGACGAGAGAAACACAACAGTTTAAACACACCAGTAACAAATGAAAAACTTCACACACTTATAATGAACACAAAATTAACAGTCTACAGATGCTCCTCTACTTAGAATGGTTCAACTTGCGATTTTTTGAAGTTACGATGGTATGATAGCAATACGTATTCGGTAGAATCCATACTTCGAATTTTGAAGTTCGAACTCTTCCCACGCTTGCAACATGCAGTATGATACTCTCTCCTGATGCGAGGTGATGGCAGTAAGCCGCATCTTCCACTCAACCACGCTAGCAGATCACGCCAACAGGTGTAAACAACCGCAAGCGTAAACAAGCGATGCTGCGTTGAAAGCATTTTTTTAATTTTGTGTTTTCGCATCCCATCACGTTTACCAAACGCCCATGTGTGTCTCCTGCTTAAATTTCCCCAGCTGTAGGCTATGGTAAGTGTCCTGAGCACGTTTAGGTAGGCTGGGCTAGGCTATGATGTTCAGTAGGTGTGCTGTTGTATTCTTTTACAACTTACGATTTTTCTACTTACGATGGATTTATCGGGACGTAACCTCATCGTTAGTCGAGGAGCATCTGTATTTCACCCGCTCAATTAGCAGATGGAGAGGGACGCACGATCCCTGGAACGTGCGACCCCGTGTCCCGGAGCCTGACCCGACTCTGAACGGTCACAGTTCTACCCTGCCCAGCACGACCCACAAAGTTCTTCATTTGTAACAACCATGACCTGTAGAATCCTGTTCTCACCAAAACTGGAGTCCGCCTCTTCGCCCTGCTCATCGAACCTTCGCGTGCAACATACCCTTTTGTTTGTTTCTCAACTCCAGTACTGTGTGTCACACTTTAAATTTAAATCAGTGTCTGTCCCCCCGTCATTCCTCCCAGCTAGGCTCAACTCGCAGGCCTGCATCTGATCGTATTAGAACGGTGCTGACCTGCTGATTTTAAATCCGCCTGAAATTGACCAGAGATCCCACACGCTCCTCTGTGAATTCTCAAAAAAGCCCGCGCATCAGCCAGCGAGAGGGGAGGCCGGGCGATACATTTACATTACATTTATCCATTTAGCAGGCGCTTTTCTCCAAAACGACGTACATCTCATAGGAAAGACAATTTGCGCATTTGATTCAGAGAAAGAGAGACGTAGTTGCAGACGTGTGACTCTTAAGTACAGTCACTTTGTTTCTTTCCACCATATGAACCAATGTTCATCACACAAGCAGCTGCATAAAACTGAACGAAGATTCCTGATCACGTTCCTAGTAATTTTTTTTTTTTTTTTTTTTTGAGATACATACAAACATTTGCGTAAATTATAGGAGTAGCTGCGTAAAGGCTTATCTGGGCTTGACCTTAATGTTATGGTTCACGAACATTTGCATCTTACATGAACTTAAGAGATCATGGACGAAGCGAGTCTGGAAGAGGTGAGTTTTAAGACCCTCTTTAAATGTGGACCAAGATTCAGCAGTTCTGAGGGAGAGGGGGAGGTCGCTCCACCACAACGAAGCCAGAACCGAGAACCTTCGTGTTTTACCTTTCGTGGTGGGACCACCAAGCGGGAAGATGTGGAAAAGCGTAACAGTCTGGTTGGGGTGTAGCGGATAATCAAGTCTTTTACATCGCTCAGATTTACTGATGTATTTGTAGGCCATAAAACTCCACCGCATGTCACGGCTTCATTTTCTCGAAGGAACAACGTTGAGGGGCACAGAGAGTGACGGCATTTACAGTGTCTGCACAGATAAACATCATGGTTACGAGAGTGGAGGTGAGACGTGGAGTTTGGAGAAATCACCCTTAGGGCTGCGACAAGCCGCTGATGTTCGGGAACGGCTCTGGCAAAACGATTGTTACTGGGCGCCTAATCCTTTTATCGGGATTCTGTGTCTGGAGGTTCGAGGTGGGGTGGCAAGATCGCCACCAAAGATGGCAGCTGTCAAATTTAAATGTAAAGCAGTTCCACTGTAAATATAACTGCGGATGGCTTTAACATAATGGAAAAGTGTTTCGGTCCACAGGGACTGGAAACAGTTACTCTAAAAATGGAATAAAAGAAGTTCGAATGCAAAGCAAGAAAGTCGTGAGAAAAAAAAAAAAATCACCTTCAAAGAGCTGGGAAACGTTTTTGTATATTAAAATATTCAAATAATGTGAATTATTTTTCTTTTGAGAAAAAACTGTGAAACAACACAGGGGCAGCAGGTGGTGTGGTAGAAAGAGCTGTCACCTTGTACTTTGAGTCAATCTCTGGGTTTCACTCCTGCAGCTGAAAGACTGAGAAAGGTGCTCACCCTGAAATGATGTAATAAATATTACTCTGCTGTAGAAATGGGTAAATAACTGTATGTAGCTCAGCGTACAATCATAATAGTGCAAGAAAAAGGAAAGTGTAGAAAAGTGTTGCAGCTGCTGCCTTTAAACCCAAAGGTTGCTGGTTTGAATCCCACATGCAGCTGTAGTACCCCTGAGAAAAGTACTCACACTAAAATTGCGATTGATCCCCATTTTGATTTCGAAAAATCGAATAATCAAATTTTGAATTCGGAAAATTTCTATTTGATTGTGGGTTCGATCCCCGCTCGGTGTGTGTAGAATTTGCATGTTCCTCCCGTGTCTCTGAGGGTTTCCTCCCACAGTCCGAAGACATGCTGTTCAGGTTCACCCATAGTGTGTGAGTGACAGAGAAAGTGTGTTCCACTGATATATGGATGAGTGACTCAGTGTAAGTAATGTATCTAGCAGTGTAAGTCACCGTGGTGAATAAGTGTGTGGGCTGATAACACTACACAGAGTTAATTGGAAGTTGCTTTGGAGAAAAGCATCTGCTAAATAAATAAATGTAATGTAAAATTTCTCTAGTATATCAATAAATACTTGTAAGTAGCTCCAGAGAAAAGCATTTGTGGAATTAATAAATGTAAGATAAATAATAATCTTCAAGTCACATACAGGCAATGGTCATTTCAAGCACAGAGTTTAGAGTTTTACTAAAGTTTAAAAAAGAAATTTATGGATATTTGTATGTGAAGCCTGCAGTCAGACCACGTCTCCACGTTGACATGCGGTTTACTGGAGGCTATTACCAGATTTATCCAGATCCTGAATTCCAGCACCTTTTTCAGACTCGGTACCCACTGGTCGACACCCATTGGCTACTCCCAGCACCGCCGGGTTGACAGGACCTAAGACAGCAGCCTGGGGCAGATCGGCAAAATGTCAGAGAGGGAACGCTGACAGGTCTGGCTGATTGACAGGAGCGTGGGGGGGGGGTTACATGTTTACTGTGAGTGAGCAAGCGAGACCGCCGCAGTGTTCCCGAGCCGTTATTGCAGTCCAGCTCCTGTTTCAGACCTGTCACCGCGGCCCGGAGCTCCGGGGATCCGACGGATACACATCAACCTGCCGGTGTTCTCTGACAAGCAGATCAAATGAGGGACTGATGTGTTTTCAAGCCCCGTCCGCCCTGTTAGTGTATCACGGTACCGATGCGAGGCTGCGAAGAAAAATAAGCTACTAAACTTACAGATCATGACAGGTTTTGAAACCTAATAGATGGATAATTTAGCTGGAGTTCATGACTATTGGTTCTTTGGAATTAAAAAAGAGCTAAAGCAAATCCATATTGCGTTTGTATGCTGTACCTGTAGTTGACCAGAAGGGTCAATGTGCTTGACTAAATCTCTGTTATTCATGTCGTTGAAAGTCAGGCGCAAACTGCCCTGGAAAAAGAAGCATGCTAATAAGTATGTAAATTAAGCATTCATCCGTATGATATTATAATTTATTTAGCTCTTCTCCAAGGTGACTTACTATGTCATACTTTGCAGTTTTCACAGTATCAGTTCATTGTAAGTATCCTGGTGAAGGGTTTACATCAGGAGTACAGTTTTGAACCTGAGCCCTTTGATGGCAAGGCGATATATCTAACCACTGTTCTACCTGCTGCCCCTACATGTACAAACGTATGTGAATAAGTTTTATTATATTTCTGGCTGAGAAAAGAGTTCAAGAATGCATTTACATTACATTTATTTAGCAGACGCTTGTCTCCAAAGCAACTTCCAATGAACTCTATGTAGTGTTACTAGCCCACACACCTTATTGACCGCGGTGACTTACACTGCTAGATACAATACTTACAATGGGTAGTAGTCCATCCATACATCAGTGGAACACACACACTCTCTCTCCGTCACTCACACACTGTGGGGGAACCTGAACAGGGTGTCTTTGGACTGTGGGAGGAAACCAGAGCACCCAGAGGAAACCGACAAAGACATGGGGAGAACATGCAAACTCCACACAGACTGAGCAGGGATCGAACCCATGTCCTCTCGCCACCCTAAAATATTCCTACACATAATAAGAAGGTCCAACTCATTACCAGGTATTCGGTTCGATCCATATGGTTGATAGCCAAGAACTACTTTAGGATGCCACAAGTCACCCATTCTCCCTGAAGTCAAGTTAAAGAAAACAGTTTAGATTTTTTTTTTTCAGAGCAGAGGGCAATTTACTGTATGTTCACTGTCACTACGGTAAAAACAAGATTTTATGATATTGTTGTATTTATTCATAATTTCTAAAAACATTTTCATTAACATACACTATACGTACTACGTCTTTTTTTTTTAATTCTTTTAAAAACATTTCAGAACCGCTTGCCCCGTACGGGGTCACGGGGAACCGGAGCCTACCCGGCAACACAGGGCGTAAGGCCAGAGGGGGAAGGGGACACACCCAGGACGGGACGCCAGTCTGCCACAAGGCACCCCAAGCGGGACTTGAACCCCAGACCCACCGGAGAGCAGGACTGTGGTCCAACCCACTGCGCCACCGCACCCCCCTCTTTTAAAAACACACACACACACACACACACACACATTTTCAGAACCGCTTGTCCCATACGGGGTCACGGGGAACCGGAGCCTACCCGGTAACACAGGGCGTAAGGCCAGAGGGGGAAGGGGACACACCCAGGACGGGACGCCAGTCTGCCACAAGGCACCCCAAGCGGGACTTGAACCCCAGACCCACCGGAGAGCAGGACTGTGGTCCAACCCACTGCGCCACCACACCCCCCTCTTTTAAAAACATTTCCAGCCAAAAACGATTTCACGTTGCCTTCCCCAGCAAAAGCAATGTTGTATTCCGGTTTTTACTTGTGTTCCACATAAGCTAAAAAGCAGGTAGAGACACCAATGCCTCATGTTGTTGAGGGCTTGTTTGGAAAGGAGTATTCTTATTGCACAAAGACAAATATCAAGTTTGTAAAATATGAAAGACAGAAAAGATTTAAAGTCATAACTGTTGTCTATACTTCAAACTGACATCTAATCTACCCAGATGACCTGAGCGAGAGTGTATGGCCTGTAATGAGCCAGAACACCCCATGAGCTCAGGTTAAATCCCAGATGCGACTAATAGTCATAGATTAATAAACACACAAATTAATACAATGCCAGATGAACTGGGTTACAGCGATAACCACTGCACAAGCGGTTGCTCCTACCCAGTGCTCCATAGTTAGTTATGATAAATATGAATTCATCCATCATTATATAGCGTAATTATAAAAACATCCATATACGCAATGTAGATAAATTTAACTTCTATAAAGCCCAACCGACATTCACATAACTGTCAGACTGAGAAGAGCATCAATGATGTGAGAAAATAATTCTTACTCCTGACTGCCAGTGCACTCCGGAGTACAAGTATTTCCCTTCTGGTCAAATTCTGCCCTTTATACCTCTTGTAAATATTAGGTGGAGAGAAGCAGAATTTCTCTTCCCCAAATAGAGAGAATGCAATGACAATGACATGTGAATTTGGCAACGGAGGGAGAAAAGAAGAAAAGAAACCAGGAACCCTGAGCCTACAGCAGACAGCTCTGTAGAGGAGCACTGGACGTCAGGGGAACAAAGAAAGTGAAGGGAAGCTGCGAAGCGCAGACAGAACCTGCTCTGGGTTTGAGCAGATAGGCTTGCTGTTGACCCGAATCCAAAGGGGATGTGATGGGAGGGCAGACTGTACTGAGACAGGACCACAACGGAGATATGGCATGTCTGCTGAAAGGCCATGGTGGACAGAAACAGTCCGCTGGAAGTAGGGCAGAGGTGACAAAGTTGGAGAGCTGCACAATATCTCAGGAAAAATTGTGAAATAAAGCTTCATCTGGTCAGTTATCGGGCTTCCTTATAGCGACACACACCAGCTGCTAGTAAAACAGCTATGTTGTCATGTGCCGTCAAGTCGGTGCAGATTTTTGTTGACCGCCTTTATAGAGTTTCTTCAGAAAGGTCTGTCCTCCACTTGCGTTTTTAGTGCTCAAAGGGGTGTGTCCAGTATTACTATCATTTAGTTTGTCTATCTGGTTGCTGGTCATCTTCTTCCTTCATTGATCACCAACTCTTCCAAGCATCACTGAAATCAAAAAAAACATCTGATCACCCCGATATGATAATCTCAGTCTCGTCATCTGAGCTTCCATTTGGAATCCCTGTCTGGTTTGATCCAACACGCTCTACAACTGTTTGTGTTCCTGGCTGTCCACGGTCTCCTTAAATGTCCCTTCTAGCACTACAACTCAAATGAGCCCACTCTTTGTGTCCATCTATCTACAATGTCCATACCACGGTCATAACGTGTGATGGAAAATACCACTGATTTGACATTTCGGAATGATCACTTGCTGGAAAGCTGTGGATCTGTCCTATAATGCAGTGAAAGGTCAAATATATGTATTTTGCAGTAAAACACAGAGAATCATGAAAGCATCTTCATCACAGGGACAATAACTCAGACTAGAGTCAAGTCACAGTCTAGGCTGAAGGACCCCTCTCACACTTCCCTCCTGCTCCTCTGTTGAAGTCAAACGTAGTGTTCTCATGTGCATCATGGGCTGAAATGAGCATTTTTCACCCGACAGCACAAGTGTAGTCCATTCTCAGAGTGTGAACTGCTGACTGTGCAACACTCGAACTGTACACATTCTATATATCAGCCAGAAATGGGAAAATTTAACATACAAGCAGAATAATTCAGCCCGAGTGAGAAAATATGAGAAGCACTCAAATCGAGACATTTTTGTAAAATGTGAAAGGAGGGGCCAACTCATTACCATCTAGCTCAGTCAATGTGTCTATCTGCCTGGGGTGGAAGAAGAATAGCAAAGAGAAGTAAAGCCCTAAAGGTCCAGTCATGTGGCCTTTTGCCAAGATGACCACTTAAATGTTAGAAAGGATAATTCGCTGTGGGTTCGATCCCCGCTTAGTCTGTGTGGAGGTGGCATGTTCTCCCCATGTTTGTGTAGGTTTCCTCTGGGTGCTCTGGTTTCCTCCCACACTCCAAAGACATGCTATTCAGGTTCCCCCATAGTATGTGAGTGACAGAAGGAGTGTGTGTGTTCCACTGGATGAGTGACCCATTGTAAGTAGTGTATCTAGCAGTGTAAGTCACCTTTGTGAATAAGGTGTGTGGGCTCATAACACTACATAGTATCCATTGTAAGTTGCTTTAGAGAAAGTCGCTTTTTCCCTCTAACTTATTTATTTGATTCCTTATTATTTATTCCTCCCCCTCAAAATGAATCCCTGTATGTAAGTATGTTTGTTTATATGTGTGTACATGTATGTTGTTTTTTTTTCTACTGTACACTATGAGCCATGAGGAACCAAAGTCATTGTATGTGTGTACATAGTTGGCCAAATAAATAGGATTCTGATTCTGAAAAATGTCTGCTAAATGAAAAATGTAAATGTATTTCAGTGAACGGGGGGGGGGGGGGGGTGCGGTGGCGCAGTGGGTTGAAGCGGGTCCTGCTCTCCGGTGGGTCTGGGGCTCGAATCCCGCTTGGGGTGCCTTGCGACGGGCTGGCGTCCCGTCCTGGCTGTGTCCCCTCCCCCTCTAGCCCTACGCCCTGTGTTGCTGGGTTAGGCTCCAGTTCCCCGCGACCCTGTATGGGACAAGCGGTTCAGAAAATGGTGTGTGTGTGTGTGTATTTCAGTGAGGGGGGGCATGGTGGCGTAGTGGATTGGCCTGGGTCCTGCTCTCTAGTGGGTCTGGGGTTCGAGTGCCGCTTGGGGCTGCCTTGCGATGGACTGGTGTCCCATCCTGGGTGCGTCCCCTACCCCCTCCAGCCTTTTGCCCCGTGTTGCCGGGTTAGGCTCCGGCTCCCTGCGACCCCATACGGGAAGAGTGGTTTCAGATGATGTGTGTGTGTTTCAGTAATTTCCTCAACATGCTCTCAGAAAGGGAAAGGAACAAGAGCAGAGGATGCAGTGAAAAATTGATTATAGGCACACTACAGAATATTGTCATGGATGCATGTGAAGCGTTGATAAAGAAGAAGAGTTTGGGGATCTGACTCCTTGTTCCATTGCCAACTAGACCAGTTTACCTTCAGGTAAAGATTTTGTAGTGCGGATGAAAGATGAGAGGGACATCTGGTCAAGTGATTGGTCTTCTGAGATAGGAATGTTATGAAAGAAAGGTTGAAGGGGTATGTTTCAGGGATAAGGGAGCTCAGCTCTCAAAGCTGCATAAATAAATAAAACAAAAAATAAAGCCGTTAAGACTGTGGCTTGAATAATGCAGCGGACAGGTCCATGTTTACTGTAGTTGAAAAATATGAAAATGTCTTAAAAAAACTGTAAATGTTGTCACATTGTTCACCTTCCTGTATTTTATCCTTCAGATCGTAACTGATCCTGTCAACTGTGTGTTATTTTCATACCTGGTACCATACTAATGGCTAATCGCTCTTCCTGAAGGCCGTTCCTGACTAAATGCGTTATTTGCTCTTTACATAAATCTCAGTCACGGCTTTTTCCGGCTAACTGAATGCAATGTCTCTTCTCCCCTACGGAGGACAGAGGTGGAGATGACGTCCCCTTCGTGAGACATGACAAGGCTCTTCATTGGACCTTCAAAAGAACTGAGTCTCAACACAGGAGTAGGTGGGATACCTAGATGTTTGGTGGCTTTAGGGTACAAATACAGCATAAAGAGCAAGATCTAGACATCTGGTTTTCTACCAGACTTCCTCCGGTCCACTGTAGACATATCTGCTAGCTCACCTCCCCCCCCGCCTTCTCTCTCTAATATGGGCTCCTACTCTTCCTTAACATTTACATTGACATGGAGTTATGACTTGCCCTTTAAACATAGCCAGCATATGAATGCTGCCAAAGAAAAAGAAAATTTCATTTTTATATTTTAAATTCAGTGGGGTGACTCAGCTAACTCAACCCTGAAGTGTTGCCTCTTTAAGTGCAAATATTTTTGTACTTTATATCATTTTGTAAGGACATCAACATCTATATGGCTGTACTACTCACAGAGGTAGTGCTGCATGCTTTTCAGTGAATAGTATTGCATTAATGTGCGCACAACAGCAGCTGGACATGAACAGTGACAAATGACAGTTCACGGTGTAATTCTGGAGAATTTAAATCATTGTTTTCAGTGAGTGAAGAGGCAGGAATTTTAGAAGGCTTTTCCTTTGAACTGGTATTTACTAAAAAGAGCTCAGTGTGCAGGTTTTTAATAATTTACCGTTCTAACGTGTTATATAAATGACGAATGACATGCAGTAGGGTTTAAGCAACTCAGAACGGGCCTTTCCGTTGAAACCTTTAAGCAAGCTATTTCATCACAATGTATGCAGCATAAAAAATCGGTCAGAATGGGTGCGTATGTAATTTAGTTATATATCCCCAATAAATTTGTCAGTTAAGCTACAGGTGATGATGATAAGGAGGAAAATATGAGGAAAGTAAGTCCAAAACCAAATGAAAGTAGGTAAATGTACAGGATGAATGTAGATTCTGAAACATCATGACCCTACAGTGGACAGGAAGCTATTGAAGATGGATGGATGGATGGATGGATGGATGGATGGATGGATGGACAGACGGATGGACGGATTCTTCATGTTTCTTTTAACTATTGTTTTTTTTATTGTTTTGTTGTTATTGATGGTATTGAAATTATTGATAATAATTATCTTTTTTGTTTCCTTTGCTAGTGAACTTGCAACAGATCTCAAAATCTATGCTGGATTTAGACCCATAATTTTAAAAGGGAACAAAAAGATATAAAAAAAATCACTTGTAATACTCTAATACTGCAGTTGTGCTGTGAATTTCACACAGTGCACGTGCAGATAAGTATGAGGTTATTAACTTGGCCAGAGCCGAGGGACAGAGTAATGAAACCGTCTGTTTAACTACGGAATTAGTAATTAACAGGCAGAACCTCAGAGGGAGGGAAGATAGCAGACGGTTTAAACGCGCGATGACCTCAACTGCTGGTAGCAGACAGAGGAGGCGGAGTGACGTGTGTGAACGGCAATGGGGAGGACGACGATTTTTTTGGACGAATACACGCTCTTTTACAAGAAATAGAATTGCGGATTGGTCAAGATGTGACAATTCGTTCTTTGATGATCAGGCCTGGTAACTTCCATCTCTTTCGTTTTATAAGTTTGTGGGGGATATAAATGTAAGTTTCTTCTTCCTTCACAGAGGCCTCAAAACATCACACATCCTAAAAAAATAATGGAAGAAAAAAAGAGGCAGCTGAGGTTGCTACTGGTGGCAGCGTTACATCAGGGATTTCCCGTTGCATTTCTTTTTGTTGTTTACTGTTTTGGTTTAATGATTTCAATATCCATCCTGCTTCCGGTGTCATCGGCAAGCGGAGTGCGATCAAAGACAAGGTGACTGCTTTGCCAAAGACTTCCCCAATGTCTCCCGCGCAGCTAAGGCCGCCCCCGGATGGCTGACAAACCGCTTGGAGCATCAGCAGGACACAAACACATTTTCAAGTAATTAAATTGAATGCGGGGAGATAATTAGAGAGTAATAGTCCTTCATTTGAACATGCCAGAGTACCCCACCACCCCCCACACCAGCCTCACCCTTGGCAGTCAAACAGATTCTACACACCTGTTCCTCTGGCTGGTCTCCTGCTGAAAGCAGTTCCTGATAGGAGGGTGACGTCCAGCAGGTATGCCAGCCGGTGCGATCAAGGAAAAGTGAACAATCATAACCAACAGGTTTGAGCCAGAGAAATTCAAGTGGCATTCAGAATGGGTACAGCAGTCGAAGGGCCTTCTGTGATTGCCTATTTTATTATTATTATTATTATTATTATTATTATTATTATTATTATTATTAAGGGGGCAGCGTGTTTGGATGGGGCCTGCTCTCTGATGGGTCTGGGGTTCGAGTCCTGCTTGGGATGCCTTGTGATGGACTGGCTTCCCATCCTGGATGTGTCCCCTCCCCTTCCAGCCTTGCGCCCTGTGTTGCCGGGTTAGGCTCCAGCTTGCCCCGACCCCACTTGGGACAAGCAGTTTAAGAGAAGGTGTGTGACTGTGTATTATTATTATTATTATTATTATTATTATTTGTAAAGAAGGTTGAATTAATATATAAACACAGAATATGACACAGTATGTATGCACCTTTTGTTTGGGAGCATTTGTTAACGCTACGGTATGTCCAGCTACGAAAAAGCTGAACAAGGACAGTCACACAGAGGTGTGTATTAGGTGTATTACATGCATTTTCGACTTACGAAGGGTTTTGCAGAACGTAACCCTGTCATAAATCGGGGACCACCTGTACAAATTTTTCCCCGTAAAACTAACTTACGAAGGATTTTACAAGACCGAATTACCCGAAGTGTACGCAGATGGGAGAAGACTGTGCGTAACTTTGCTAATAATGTTTAATATCGGCTTGTTTCCTCACTAGAGTGGGTGTAAAATGGTCTTGTTTAACTATACTCCATAACATTTCGGGTTGCAGATTGAGCCAAGTCCTGCAATGCTGCCTATAGAGATTGTGCATTAAAAATCCATCACAATCACATTCTAGGCTTTCTATATGTCCAGAAAATAGGCGGCGGAGATTTTAAAGATGGGTCCTGGGTCTTTTTTTGAATGGTCTCTGGGCAACACTTAGAGTGTTGTTGCTCCTGAACCCAACGTTGTTGTGCTTTGCTGCCCATCAACATGTGATGAAACCAAATGCTGCTGTTCACCGCATAATCTCCCACGCACTTTGAGAGTTTCGCACCAGACCTCTTACGACTGTTTAACATCTCGTCCTTATTCTTAAAGTCTTGCCTACGTGTGCCATCAAGGGAGCAATTCTATTACCCGGTCCGATCAGCCATCTGGTTTGTATATTTCTGGGTTTTCTGCTTCCGTTTTGTATGGATGACATGCAGTGTGACCTTTCTCCATCCACCCAGACGAGGTACATCACAGGCCGTGACACCATGAAGATAACAAGTAGAGAAAACAGCTCCTGTGACTGTGTGGCAGAGAAAGGAAACCATCACAAAGAAATCCGAGCCTTCACGGAGACAGGAAAGCACTTCACCGAATGCTAATCTGCATCCAGACGTGTAATTTAACAACGGAGCGGCAACAGGAGCATCCGACACGCTTTCAGCGACACAGCAAATGGGACAAAATTGCGCCGCTGAGTACAGTCATGATCGCACCTACAGGAAAAAAGCTTTACTCAAGTTACAGTTAATTTCAAGGTGCAAGACTGCTTTGGAGAGGAAGCAAGGGAAATGCATAACCAGGGGTCCTCTCTTCACCGTGATTATGCAAAAGTATTTGCATGCATAACATTTAGGCTTCCCCAGACTTTCACTGCAGAGCACAATATGGCACCACAGGTTGAGTGAATTCTCAGCAATAGCCTCAGGTGCTCGTTCACATATGCATTAGTATGCAACAAGTTTATGTTAATTACTATGCAAAAAAGGTTTTTTTTTTTTTTTTTTTTTTCCATTCACCCTGTATTTTCTTGAGGTATGTTTTTTCCTGCTGGATTTCCAAGACCATTTTCTACAGATGACAATAAAAGCGCTGAGAAACCACTAGACTGTATAAAAATCCCAGTGTTGCAGAAATATGAAATAGATACATAAAATGCAAATCTTACTTAATTAACTGTGCAACTAAACAACATAATATGAGGCAAAATGGAAAATTTTCCCTATCCCAAACTATATCCTTAACAGCAGTGATATAACTCTTTTAAACAAAAGGATTTTTGTCTGAAAAACAACCCAAAGAAGTGAAATGGTTTGAGAGCAGCCTTAAAATTATGAAATGGGGAAATGTGTATTTCATGTCTGCCTGGAATGGTGAAGTATATTATCCTCCCACTTTGAAAAGTGCCTGTTATGATAATAGATCATGACTAACGTGTGCAGGGTTCAAGGCACTGCAAGGTGGAATCAATGCCAGGCAGTCGACTACATCCCGGGTGTTACGAACTAAGTGCAGAAGAACAAAGAGGCAGTAGGAGACTGCGAGCTATGGAGGTCAGATGGCAATACTGTCAAGCTGGGATGCATCCTCCCAACAGGCCAGAAAATGCCATCTCTTCAAGCAGAGGTCCTTTGGTTGAATCGCTGTTGGGGAAAAGGCAGATCGGTTTGGTGTTTGGCACAGCAGAAGTGACAAACTGGATCCCAGAGAACATGCCGGCAGCAGTCAATACAGCAGGAGCTTCGCAACGTCTAAAAAAAGTCTTCTCTGGACTACGCATGGGGAATCGCGAGCATAGGGAAGACACAAGTGCACAGACAGGAGGCCTTTACTCCAAGGGATTTCAGCAGCAATGTCATCTTCGGTGCCGATCAATTCCATTTCAGTCACTCACCGCTTTCCCTAATGAATATTGACATGCGAAGAGAGTGAAGATGTCATGGGGTTGTACACACAAAGAGTCAATCACCAGTATAGGCCGCTGGGCAAAGCCTGTGATGATTCAGGCATCTTTAAAACAAAGGATGTCAGAGAGGGACCAAACATGGAAGTGCATGTTAGATACTCCTTTATATTGACCTCCTTTCTGTTGTAAACCTATCAATTATCCATCTTTTTTTTTCTTTTTTGCAACAGCAGCAATACTGGGTGCTAGTCACATAAATACAGTAAATACTGAAACAGCAATAGATTAGTAGTACATCAACATACATACAAGGGCAGAAATATTAACAAAATATAACCACCTATCAATGTTTCTGTAGTCTGCAATTTAACGAGCAGTCCAGTATACATATTATTTTTTTTAGATAGATAGATAGATAGAAACTGTTTAATATAGGTTGTATGATGATGCAGGAGGCAGATCTTCTTGGGCTGGATGTAGGTTTAAATCCAACTCAGTCTATGTGGAGTATCTATTGCATCTCATGTATGTATGGAGTTCCTCTGGGTGCTCTGGTTTCCTCTCACAGTCCAAATATGGTCAGTTCACATGAACTGACAACCGCAAAGTCCCTGTCGTTAGTGCATGGATGAATGGGTGTGTCCAGGGCTGTCTAGGCTGACCCCTTCCAACCTTGCAACAAGTGATTCTAAGACAGGACAAAGGTGTTCCCTTTGCTTCCAGGATGGGCTTCAGACACTGCTACCCTGATTCTGACAAGCGGTTAACGGCAGTGTGTATATAAATTAATTTATTTTCTGAGAAGTGACTTTCAATATGACTTTGCACATTAAACTACTTACAATGATTTACCCATTTATACTGCAGTTTAGTTTTTACTAATCAATGCACAATAATGACCTCAGTAGAGTTTAGAACAGTGGAAGGGCCTAGTTCAGGCTCTTTGAGCGCAAGAAAACAGATTTAACCACTACGCCACCTGCTGCTTTATTCATGGTGGAGAGCAGTTTCGATGACTGAGAGCCGTGACAAAACAATCTGTCTTCTAAATCAGTCATGCTCCTTCAAATTCATATTCAGTTTCAAATTCTCAGGAACATCCTGTAAATCCACATATTTACATATGAGCATATTTCTCCCAAGCTGTTTATTCTCACGCACACACACAAAACTGTGAGGTGAATATGAGCAAAAGCAGCAGCTTTACTTTGAATACGTAAGTGAATGCAATTACACACACAAAGGAAACAAATGGTATTAAACTCACAGTCAAGTGCATCGCTGAACAAGTGCTTGTTTTTTCCCATGATGGCAAAACAACAAGCAATTAAAACCCGTCCAGCTGGTGCCCACGTGACTGCGTTCTCCAGGTGCATCCCAAGTTGAGCTCATTACATGCAATCGGCCCGTTTACAGCTCATCTTATGTAGTCTGTGCTGGTTGTATGTTGCCAGCAGAAGGAAACTGTGGTTTGTTCTGCTCCACCTGTTGCCATTGTGATTTCTCCAGGACAGGTGGCTATTAAAATTGGATGGATGGATGGATGGACGGACGGACCAGACTGCTATGCTCCTCCACACCTTCCTGCCTGGTGATCCCACACACAAAGGTGAAGCACAAAGGTTCTCAATTCTGGCTCCATTGTAGTGGAATGACTCCCCCCCCCTCACTATATATACACACACACACACACACACACACATCTTCAGAGCCGCTTGTCCCATATGGGGTCACGGGGAACCGGAGCCTACCCGGCAACACAGGGCGTAAGGCCGGAGGGGAAAGGGGACACACCCAGGACGGGACGCCAGTCCGTCGCAAGGTACCCCAAGCGGGACTCGAACCCCAGACCCACCGGACAGCAGGACTGTGGTCCAACCCACTGCGCCACCGCACCCCCCCACTATATATATATATATATATATATATATATACATATATATATATATATAGTGTGTGTGTATATATATATATATATATATAGTGTGTATATATATATATATATATCTCAATGATTCCTTCGTAGTATATACTGTATATATATATATATATATATATATATATATATGTGTGTGTGTGTATATATATATATATATATATATATATATATATATATATAAATTACTAGAAAGGAATTCTTGATATTCACATAAAGTTTTATGCATCTACTCGTGTGATGTACCTTGATTCATATGGTGGAAAGAAACAAACTAATTGTGTTTAAGAATCACATTTCTACATCTAAGTGTCTCTTCCTCCTAACGAAATGAACACATTGTATTTTCTATGAGATGTACATCGCTTTGGAGAAAAGCCTCTGCTAAATGAATAAACGTAAATGCATTGATGGACGGACAATTGTTTCTGTGTTTTCATATGTTGAAGATGACGTGGATGTGAAAGACAGATCAAGCGCTGGCATGGATCTTGAAATAAACTTCAAGATTCTTTAACCTTCATTCCAGAGTTACTTAAATGCCATGAAATGGTTTTACAGATTGATGACTTATTTGTAACCATAAGAAGTACAACTTTTAACACTGTGGACATTTTTCTAAGGTAACGAATAAATAGCCCAAGATCCATGTTCTAAAACTCAAGCCCTTCCCTTGATCTCATTGGATAATTTCACTAGAATGGTAGTAATGGGTGTTTTTTTTATGTTTTATGTAGTATGAAGAAGTCAAACATCCATAAAGTATTACAGTATATTTATATTAATAGGCTTAGCTATAAAAAGGGCTGTCTGCAGTGTCTATAAAAATATGGTAGGTGAAATGTGATAAAAGGCTATTAAAGGATATCACTCTTTACTGTGTTTCTGTGCTGCTTTTTTTTAAAAAAAAAACATGCAACCACTGTCTGTGAACATGACATCAAAAGCAAAACGAGTCCTGTTAATTTTAAGCAAGAATAAATCATTTATGTTGCGAAGTGAAGCTCAGAGGAAGCTAAAACTGTGGAAGAGAAAATGAAACATTGTTTGGTCCGACTGATAATACTTTATCATATTTATTAATTTGTTCAGCTTTGGCAGGCTGTTCTCTCAACAAGTGACATGTAGAAACAATAATCAATAAAGACGTATTATACATTGTACATTCAATAAGTCATAATACTGACTGTCCTGTTATGCAGCTGTCCAGCTTGAACCGATGGCTTGCACCAACAGCGCCACACAGTGGCCAGTGTTAAAACTTACTGACACATCTTCTTCAGCTGCCGCTGATATTGGAATGTTCAATGGAAACAATTGAGATGTAGCACTTTGCTCTAGGACACAACAGCTGGGCTCTCTGAGAACTCAGTCTACAGCATTACGCTCATGTCCGATGTTATCAGGAAAAGTGAATCTTCTTTGTGGATGGACTCTGAGTGGGTGATGCTTTCCACCCCACCCTATCAATTACAGCCTGAACAATAGTGTTCCCTACAGATTTCCCAAAGTAAATAATTACAAGCACCATAGCCGACCCACTCCGTACCGCTGAATCAGTGGGAAACGTGGTAATCATCCCTTAGGCTGAACCCATAGGCCCTCGCTTCGCCGATACCAGGCTGCTTTCACGTTTTACCCTTAATGACAGCAAGTGCAGCTGTCAGAAGTGAAGACGAGCCATTCTGGGGGGGCTGGCACAATCAAAGCGTGCTGTGTGTTGTACGATCACACGCCGGTAGAATACACAAGGTCTTTGCCGGGTAATTGACATGGTTGCGAACTCATCTTCTCCTGAGTGCATCACATCCCCCCATCCCCAACTCCACCCTCCTACGTCCAGAGTCTGTGGAGTCAGTAGCGAAAATGTAGCATCTCAGGTCCCATGGAAACGGTGTAAACCTGCTGAAAGGTACTACACTGATGACTTGTGTGCTCCTGAAGCGCTACTGTGCTCATATAGGATTATTATAATCGTAACGGGTTTGACGGGAATGTCCACTTTCACAGTTTACCATCTTGTGACATGTAACATAACACTGTGACCCTTGAAAGTGTAATACAGTGAAACTGGCCTTTCTGGGAGAAGGTGGTGGAAATGAGAGCTCAAAACATCAGCAAGGTGACTGTTGGACTGGACCCAGCAAGCTTCTGGTTCACCTCTCTACTTTAACCATGATTCAAAAATAAGAAAAAAGTGGATACATAATGTTTCATTGCATACCTAACCGATGCTTCTATAGCAATCGAAATATTGATGATTTTATTTGAATATGCTTACTGGTACAATTTCATTAGGCAAAATCAGAAGCAATACAGGATACAACCTGGCAACCTAAAGTATGACTTTAACAAGTACCCCACCTGTTACAAGAAGAAGAAGAAGAAGAAGAATAACACACACACACACACACATTTTCAGAACCAAATAATAATAATAATAATAATAATAATAATAATAATAATAATAATAATAATAAGTCCAAGTATTGTGCAATAGACGTTCCACAGAAATCATCATTCTCATCATATCCAGACGTGTCACACGGCACAAACGACCAGGCTGATTGCTTCCATGGCCTTTCCTTCCTTTAATTCAGCACATTTGTTTTGTTTGCTAGCTGGGTAATTACGTCCATCACTCATTCGATGGTGGGTAGGCAGTTCTCCTACTCCTGAGTTCATTCTAATTATCGATACTGTGCACAGGGAGTCCGACGGGGGGTGGGGGTGCGGCTTCCTCTCGTGTGGAAGCTAATGGCCCTTATTTTTCACCGAAAACCCTCGACGGAACAAAGCAAACATACGGCAGCGTTCAGTCACGTGACGCCTCCGTGCGTCAGGAAATGGAAGCATCTGGGAAGACAACTTCAGAGGAACCTCAGGACACCTTAAAGAATAAGCACCGAATGAAATTAGACCTGAATGATCCACACAAGCAGGTGTGAAGGTCACATCACTCACTTGAGTAACAGGTGGGTTTATTTCCGGTGGCACATGTGTCTCGAAGGTCTATAGTTCACACAGACAGATGCTGGAATCAAGAAACTGAACATCAGAATTGCAAAGAGACAACTGTGGTGATAATAATAATAATAATAATAATAATAATAATAATAAGCAAAACAATTTAGCACTGTCAAAGCAACTTGACTGATTCAGCAACCTTGGAACCTATGAAAGTTTCGATCTTTCAACAGTATTATGTTGCCTACCCTTGGACAGCACTAGCTCGTAAACTTATAAACCCAACAAGGACTGGGGGTCTGTCCATAATTCATGTTGCTCGTAACGACAAAACCACCACTACCCCCTAAAGCATAATCAATAAAAGCTTAATAATACAGACGTCCCTCAGTTTATTCATCTTAGGCTCTGTAAATTTCTCCAGATGTAATAAAAATGTCAAACATTTCATCTGAATATTTTTATAAACTTTGAACAACAGCAATATTAAAACTAATTTTAAAAGGCTGAAAATTAAAGCACATGGTTTACACAAACTCCTATTGAATGCAAACTGTCGATCAACTTTTTAAACTTCTGCCAAAGGTGTCATCTTGTTATTGATCAGCAGCACTCAGGAACTGAGTTTAAACACCATGAAGGTGAGTTAAATTAAGGCAGACCTGATGTTCAATTATCATCTTCTGCTCCTTATCGCCATCTATCAGCTTTGAAAGGAAAGACGTGCGTTTGCTCCATTTCAAACAGAAAATTTTGAAAATAGTTAAGCAAATCCAAGCAGAAAAAAATTCACTCATTACTCGAACCCTTTAAAACACAGAGTTAGTTTTCACTTCCCATCAGACTAGCCTTGCTCTGTTTTGCAAGGAGTGACACACATGGCATTTTTCCACCTAGCGTGTAGTGTACCAGGGCTCAGCGAACATTCCTCCAGTGTCTGGTTAGAGCACGCCATCCAGAAATAAAGACATCCAGAAATAAGAAAGGTGATAACTTTCCCGAGAACTCATTTCCCTCTTCTATCTCCACATGTCAGCCAGCAGCCCTTTCTGGGAATGTGAGAGAGGTCATCATGTGTTGGACCTCTTTATGATTGCTTGCCATTGTTTCCATGGAAACCCCATCCCAATCCCGTTTACTTGTCCCTGTTGACTTCTGAAGGGCTTGGCCCCTCTACTCCCCACTTGACTAACGTTGGAAAGGCCAGGAGCTCAAAGCTGAAGAAGGCGATGAGTAATACTACTCCAGGACAGCCCCATATCCCCAAACAAAAAAGGGAGCATGTTGACTGGACATATTTATTTATTGTCTGGCAGACAAATCAGTACATTGTTAAAAATTCATAGCTGCAGTACCCGGCGAGGCGCACATTTACATTGGGCAGGGCAGAAATCAAATAATCAATATGTTGTCATGACTAAAGAGAGCATCACTGTTGCAGGTTGTCTAACAGTTCAGGTAAGAATAAATGTGAGTGGATTGTGTCAACACAGCAGCACACAACCCAGGAAAGAGAGGTTTCTGGACAAAGGATGCTGTGATTTCCAGTTAACGTTGCTAAACAAACAGCTCAAGAATTACGGAAATGACAACAATTCACTTTCATTCTATATAAGCACACGTTAGTTTGCTGTGTCTTTTCATTTCCCTTAAACTCAAGACAGATAAAGACATATTAAAGCAGCATAATAGACATATTAAGGTACATTAAGACATACTAAAGGAACATAGTTCCAAAAAAAGAAGATTTTGGAACATCTCTCACATTTGATATAACAGTTCTCAGTATCAAGTTTGCAGCATTAAAAAAAAAAAAAAACTGGTGTGTGTCCAAAAAATGTGTTTATAAGTTGTCAGCCTGCCTACCAACCAACCCATAAATCAATCAACCTACCTATTACTTAGATAAACTTGGGAAAAAAGCCATAGTTTTCACTCACTCAAATGTGATTAAAGCATGTCATGTAAGCAAAGAGCTATCCTCATATCCATCATCATAAAAAAAAGTAAAGTGATTATTTTAAAGGATTTTTGCTGTTATTTACAGTCTTTGCACAAAGTAGAAGTACGAAGGGAAGACTTTTTGTCTTCTCGGAGATATGAATAATAATAATAATAATAGTTCTCCTTCCAGATATGACTAATTGAGATCCAATACCAAAGACACAAATAATAATATTTCACCTTCTCAATATGACTAGTTTAGTTCCAATAGCAAAGATATGAAAAATAATAGCTTGCCTTCTTGATATGACGAGATAAAAATCAATAGCACAAATAGCTTCCACTCAGCTGTGGTATTAAAAGCAGATCATTGTAGTGTGTTCCAGGGCCTCTTCTGTCCTGAGGTCCCTCTGACGTACTGAGATCTCCTGCGATGGAGATGTTACCCAGCAGTTAAATTCGAAAGTCACCCCGGTATCTCTCAGAGGTTGGATTCCTCACAAACACACCACCCTCTGCCCCTGTTTGCCTCGCAATGACCACGTGCCTCGTACCACGAATGCTCACAGCGACCGCATGGATGAGTCAGAAAGGACGTTCTGGATGTTTCTGTGGTATTTCTAGAGACACTGGCATTTTTGTCTCGACAAAGGGTTAACATAGAGTTTGCGCACGACAGGCCACCCGTGTCTGCGCGTCACCCGGGCTGCAGATGACAACAGGCATCCATCAGGATCCAAAGGGCTGAGGGGCCGCTGACAGGCGACACCAAATCAAGATCTATGTCCGTATCATCCTGTGAAAGGATTCATTGGGTACGAGTGCGGAGTGACCCGGTGCATCATCCTTCAGCTTCCCAACCAGGCCTGAAGGAGGTCAGCAGACTCCTCCTTTTCTAGATGCGTCTTCACAGATGAGCGGCGCAGTCTTTAAATGTGTGTCAGTAAAAGGTCACGCAACTACTGTGGCATCCTTGATACTATAGTGAAGATGAATTTTTTAGGGAATATATTAGCATAGCAGCAGGTGGCACAGGTGTCTGGGATGTTACCGTTCAGCTTGAAACGTATCTTACTTGCTGCTGCAGAAGCCTTGATGAAGGAACTTACCCTGAATTACTATGCTTAGACGAAGCTGTGTGAATAACTGTAAAGGGTGGTGTATGGGATTCGGGTACGAACCCTCAGTTGATACAGCAGATACTGAAATAAAATGCAATTTAACCAGCAGCCTCCGTTCCGACCGTTTTTGTTTATTACAGGTGGAATTTAACCATGGATGTGTTTGGGCCAAAGGTCTTCCTCAGTGTGTGTCACACATCTGTTAATTTACATTTACATTTAAATTTATGCTTACATTTACATTTATTCATTTACGCTTTTCGTCTAAAGCGACGCGATTCCTAAGTGCAGTTCGGTTGTTTGTTTCCATTATATGAACCAATATTCATCACGTGAGTAGCTGCATAAAACTTTTTTCCGAATATCAACGATTCCTAATCATCTTCCTAGTATTTTTTTTTTTTTTTTTTGCGGAAGCAATAAACATTTACATTACATTACAAGAGTAACTGCATAAAGGTTTAATTTAAACATAAGTCTCACCTATAATAAACAGTCATGACTGAGAGTGCTGCCCTAATTATACTTTTTTTTTCTTTTTTTTCGGTTGAAGTAATCCTTTCTTAGACTCTTTGGTGAGCCTGTATTACATTTCCTAATTCCAGTAAAAACTGCCCAGCTGTGTAAATTGGTGTAAAAAAGTAGCTTAAAGCTGCACATCACTATATAGAAAAGTTCCAGATAAATTTGCTTCTTCTTTTCCCGTCACGCAGAAAAACATGTCACAATCACATTTTTACTGATGTGATGTTTAAACTCCACTAATAAATTGTGAGATGTTAAAAAAAAAAAAAAAAAAACAATGGTTACAGCCATATGAACAAATGTTAATGGTTTATAACGTAATACAAATGTAAAGGGTCACAGTAAATTGGTGAGAAGAGGGAAGGTGTGAAACACACACTACATGTAAATTGCTTTGAATAGAAGTCTCTGATTTTCCAGCATACAAAACAAGCACCAATTTTCCACAGCAATCTGTCTCGGCTTGTGAACAGCTTCCGGACACCTGTGTTTAAGTCAATGCGACGAGGTTTTAAAATGAAGTCCGTGATGAATAATAATGTGCCAAAATATATGTGGCAGCCTTGGTGTGCAAGGAGCAGACATGGTGGCACATGGGTGGCACTGCTCTCTCACAGCGCCCGAGTGGTGCGAGAGGGCGTGGGTTCGATCCCTGCTCAGTCTGTGTGGAATTTGCATGTTCTCCCCGTGTCTGTCTGGGTGTGCTCTGGTTTCCTCCCACAGGCCAAAGACATGCTGTTCAGGTTCCCCTATAGTGTGTGAGTGACAGAGAGAGTGTGTGTGTTCCACTAATGTATGGATGAGTGACTCAGTGTAAGTAGTGTATCTAGCAGTGTAAGCCACCATGGTGAATTCGGTGTGTGGGCTCATAACACTACATAGAGTTCGTTGGAAGTTGCTTTGGAGAAAAGTATCTAATAAATAATTGTAAAACTGAAAATATGACAAAACCGGTTAATACATGGCAGCACGTGAACAATAAACACACACTGTGCTTTGGACTGTGTCCCACTGCCCGGCCGACTACAGATAACAACATCCTGTGGATTCCTCCTTCCGGAACAGCACAACGGGTACCATTTGTGTCCCTGGTGTGGGGATGTTATCGGAATAAACACAGTTTTCGGAGGTGATAACGTGGCGCACAAGCAAATGCGCCGGAGAGCTTCAGCCATTCATTCCGCTTTTCATTTTCGCTCTGGCGAGGGGGACAAATGGGGAGCGTGTTGTAAATGCGCTTCGCCGCTCATTTGTCTCGAGGTCTGGACAGACGGGCAAGCGAGCAGAGCGAAGCCACCAGGTTTCAGGTGTTTGCCGCTCTAAACGATAATATTGGCAGCTTTTTCTGCGTCAGAACCCTTCTTGTTGGGGAAGGACCAGTGTCGCGGCCTGCATCCGCCATCACGTCGCACCATCTCAATAGTATGTTTCACCTCTGGTTTATCAAGACCAGTTATAAGTCATCAAACATGACCAAGCAACACATTCTCTGCCACTCGTTAAAAGTACACACACCTGTTATTTTTTCGTAAAAAAACGTCTGACGTCCACAAAACATAACTTTCAGTTTAAAACAAGCAATCCGTTCTGGGAGACAATAAAATCATGAAAATTAATTACAAACTACATAATCAAAATCGTCCTCCAAGGACGGTCATTCTCCAAAAGGGGTCACATTTCTGTCTATACCTGTCCCTCATGTAATATTAAAACCATCACCCGTAAATGAACATAAGCACTACTACCAACACCAAGGACAGCTGGTAGTTTAGTGGTTGGAGGTGCTGCCTTCGGACCTAAAGGTGGTTGGTTTGAATCACATATCCAGATGTAGTATCCTTGAGCAAGGTCCCTACCCAAAAACTGCGCAGGTAAAGTGGGTCAGCTGTATAAAGGAGTAAATAATTGCAAGTTGCTATGGAGAAGAGTGTCCTCTAATAAGTGTATTAAAGATATATGTAAATTTACAGTAAAGTAGTGTAAGGTAGTACGCACCAGCACCGGCTAGACTTCTCCTGCCAAAGTGACCAACCCCCCCCCAAACCATCCCTCCATGGGGTCTGAGCTGACAGTGTAAATGACGGAAGTCATACGATGTACTCACAGCAATGGCAGCAGGGATCATCCTGCTTTAGTATGCAAAGCGGCTCCCCGGAATCGGAGACAGAAGAGCAGGTGAGCCTGAGGCGATAAGCACGGGGACGAGCATCGAAAACCGGAGGGGGGGAGGGTTTATCTCTCTGAAATGAATCTTAATAAAATGTTATTGCCTTCAAAATAGACCCCCCTCCCTCCACTGCCATCATATCTGCCCATCTATATTCATGGCTTATATTATATTTTGATAACAACAACGGTGAAATGATGCTTTCCACCTTTAACCACAGTTTGCTTGTAAAAGCATTATTTAAATGTCACAGCGTTGATGGGCGCAGTCAACACAGTGCTGCGTGGAGCCCAACCAGACTTTGCGCCTGGAGTCTTCCCTAGCCATCATCATCATCAGCATCGTTACCATCATCATCATCATCATCATCATTATCATGTGTGGTGTCAGAATGGATGAGCAGACTTCTTTACCTTCACAGTCGTTGGGTGTTCTAGTGTCCATACTAGAATTTTCTGTCACCTTGCAGTCTGTAGGTCGTGACTCCCAGTCCCTGTTCCTGTAGCACCTATGGCACTCTCTCCAAGCTGATACAGTAAAAATTATCTTGTTGTGTAACTGGATAAATCACTGTAAGCAGCTTAGTTTATTAACCTAATACTGTCAGTCAATTTGGAGAAAAGCATCAGACAAATGGGTAAAAATATAATAATAAATGTTTTTCAAACCTCTGAACCACAAAACCTTTAAAGAATACCTGTGCGTGAACTGAATAAAACATATTAAGTTGAATCCAACAAATTAATAATATGTTAGAGAATAATTGTCATCATCATCATCATCATCATCATTATTATGATTATCAGCAGCAACTTAGATGGCCTGGTGAAGATCCATCACCCTGCTCAGTGCTCCCATGACCTCAATTCAATGCTACAATAGACTGATGTTGTCAGCTAAAGCAATATTGTACTCATTTATGTTTTTAAAACTTACTTTGAAAATTTTGTTGTGCAACATTTGCATATCTAAGCTGTTTTCCTTCGAGTTGACACAATGATGTGCACCGATGAGTGCCAACCCAGTGCTTGTTGTCCTAGAACCATGCGAGAAGGTGATACATGTAAGTTCTCCAAAGTCCATCTGTCGACAATTGACTGTTAGTAACCATGGTTTCTGCAAAATTGCTTTTCAGCCCGACAGTAACTGTGTCCAGTCCACTGGAGGGAGGGTAGATGGCCTTCGTTTCGCCTTTCCCTGCCTTTCTCATCCCGACGAACTGAGAGAGAAGAGTTCAGAGGTGGATCTCCTGTGTTCACTACCCAGCATCAGCATCCGCTTAGTCCATTTAAAAGGAGGTTCACGACATCCACATATTTCACTGCTTTCATGCAGTTCAGTTTTTCACTGCCCTGTGGCTTCCTCCAGTGCAGAAAACAATGAGGGCCGTTATGGTGGCGTCATGGTTAGAGCTCAACAGTTGAAATCCCACCTCCACCTGCAGTACCCTTAAACAAGGTACTTACTCTAAGTTGCTTCAGTAAAATATCTCAGCTGTAAAAATCGGTAAATAACTGTAGGTAGCTTAACATTGTGAGTCTCTTCGGAGAAAAGTGTCACCTAAACAAATCAATGTAAACTTTGCAATGGTTTATTACTCAAAAAGTTTGTGATCTGGAGCGGCTGAAGGCCTCGTCGTCAAATCTATATGCAGCTACTAGTTTAATGTGCACCTGCAATAAACGGCGCCGTTAGACTAACTGCTCTTTGAGAACGTTGTGTCTATATCTGTATCTCTCCGCTGGCGAAATGCACTTTTGTTTACTCTGAGCTGTTTCCTCCAGGGCGAAAAGCATGTGCTAAATGGATGAATGTAAATGTAAATGTCAGCAACCTGGCCGGACAGCTCCGCAGGGTTGGATGCAGTAGTGGGGTATTTCAGATGGGAATGGAGTGGAGTAGCAGATGGGCACTCGGTCCAAGCAAGGGGAAAGACAGGCTCTCCCAGTGGTAGGCTGGGGTGGCTCGTGCACATGTCTGGGCATTAGGCACTCCCTGGCAGTTGCATTTACAAATGGTTGTAAATAAGAAAGTTCAGTAAAGGACTTACACAAAAATCAGAAAAACCGAATACATACATACAATAAGAAATAAAAAAGATAATTACAATCTTTTTTGTTTGTATTTTTTTTTTTTTTAAATGTAAGTCATATATTATTTATCTTGAAGAACATACAAGAAATATGAATGAACTTGGAGCCAATGATGTTACATTTTGAGGAATGAAAGGCAGTGCTATTTGCGACTGCCTTGGAATCGTATGATTTGAACCGGTTTGCCAGCTGAGTTTTGACGAAAAAGTAAATAATAAACACACACATTTTCAGAACCGCTTGTCCCATACGGGGTTGCGGGGAACCAGAGCCTACCCGGTAACACAGAGCATAAGGCCAGAGGGGGAGGGGACACACCCAGGACGGGACACCAGTCCCTCACAAGGCACCCCAAGCAGGACTCGAACCCCAGACCCACCGGAGAGCAGGACTGTGGTCCAACCCACTGCGCCACCGCACCCCCGCACCCCCAAATAATAAACAAGGAACAATAAATACTTCTCAAAAAAGTTTGTACCGGAAACAAGTTTTTTAACTTGAAAGTTCATAGGTTGGGGACGGATTGAACTGTGGTCATAAGACGCAGACGTTCAAATGAAAAAAATCTGAAATTGTGACTCTGAATGGAAAATGCTTTTCACTATAAAAGTTCTGCCTGATTTGGGTGTGCAGTGGTGCATCGGGTTTAGCCAGCTCCTGCCCTCTGGTGGGTCTGGGGTTAGAGTCCCACTTGGGGTGCCTTGCGATGGACCGGCATCCCGTCCTGGGTGTGTCCCCTCCCCCTCCAGCCGTGTGCCCTGTGTTGCCGAGTTAGACTCTGGCTTGCTGCGATCCTGCTCAGGACAAGTGGTTTCAGTCAATGCGTGTGTGAGTTCTGCCTGAGAAGTTACCCAAAAGCACACATTGCAGAGATTTCTATACAGAACCCCAGGAACACAGTTGAGACCAGAAGAGTCTGTTTCTGATTTGCTTCGTCTGTAACTCCAAAGTCTTTTTTAGATCTAAGTCACAATCAGTCAATCATTGCATTAATATTTATTCATTTAGCTGTCTCTTTCTCCAAAGTGACGTACATCTCATAAAAAATACAATGTGTGCAATACATTAGCACTTAAGACAGACATAGAAGCAGATGCGTCATTAATAAAAAATAAAGCAAACATAACATACATAAATGTCATTAACAAAACATGTCTTCTTCGATTTGTTTGAGGTGCTGTAAAAATCTTGAATATAGCTTGAAAATACTCTTCAATAATGTATATTTTTTATTTTTGTTCAATTCACTTCAAGTTATGTGAATAATACATATAAACATACAACACATCAACATATTCCTTTTTGATGTCATTCAAAAAAACACTTTTTGTGCTCTTTACTGCCATCTGTTGGCTGGGTGGGCAAATACAGGTTGTGTTCTTTTTTATGCTTTGAGGAACAGCTGACTTTTCAGCTCAAAATGTTGGTCCAGGAGTACTTTTTATACGGTCCTGTGGAACGGTGGGTCTTTAGAACACATCCCGGAGAGATCCACTCTCCGAAAGGCTCCTCACTTTGACGGTATCAGCATGGGAATCTGAAGCTGCTCGCTCTGCAGGTTATTTCAGAGGGGCCGGCTGGCTCAGATAAACAGCTACCATGAAGCCAAATGCAGTAGGGCGACGGGGCACACTTATTGCTGCCGTAACAGAATATGACATACTGTAAGACACACTCTGCTGAGTGTGGTTCCAATTTTATTACTGACAGCTCCATTCAGTGGCTCGTTTCCTTTTTACTGTTTTACTGTTCTGTGACTTTACTGGAGTAGATGAGGGTAAAATCCTTGTTTTGAGGTATGACATCCTGTCCCTGGGCGCAAATCTTCAGGCTACAAGACAATGTCATGAAACACTATGACTATAAAGGGATTCAGAGATTAAAGTACTGGACTCTGATGACTTCATAAGTTCTGCTGTACTGTACTAAGCTTATTTGTAAAATGACGAAATGATAGACTATGTAAATGTGTCACTGTTATGGATTGGCTTCCGCTTAAATTATCCCTGTTTCAAGCCCCATATCTCCAGGTTAGACTCTAGATCACTGCAAACCCTAGAGTGGATAAGCGGTTATTGATAATGGATGGATGGTATGTGAATAAATCAATGAAAATTATTTCATACCTATAATATACACCATAGTCCGCCCTTTACACACACACACAAACACACACACACACACACACATACAAGCAGCTGGAACACACATGGTTTTTTGAAACGATGGAAACAGGCTGGAACCCTCAGATTTTCATAGCAGCATATAAAATTTACAATAAGAGCTATAGTTCTGAATATGTGGAATTATACTTTTCCTTTTCATACTTTATGCATTAGATGTTGCATCTAACATTAAGCTATTGAAAGGGGAAAAAAAACCATATTTCTGCTCATGTTTGATGATTATCATTATTGTTTTTTTGCAGCTCTCCTTTTTTTTAAAGAAGATGTCCTTTTCTTGCACTGCACACAAGTGTATATTATATGAGACTGGAGCCAATATGTATGTATATGTATCATAATAGTGCTGTTTATTGTTCGAACCAAAGACTACTCAAAAGCTGTTTGTCAAGGCCAGAATACAACACACACACACACACACACACACACACACGCACACACACACACGGACGGAAGGAGGGACACATACACATAAATTTTTCAGGGGGCACCTAGTGACACTATAGTCCAATTACATCCTTTACTGAAGTATTATGGCCATTAAAAAGTACAATAAAAAGTGTCGGCAGTTTACACAAGAATGAGTTTAGAGCAGTATTTGATTATTCATATCAGGCTTGTGGAAAATGTTTAGTTACCATTAAAAACTGGGGGTGGGGGAGAAGCTTTTAATTTAAAAACAGAGCACAGAAACACACACACGCAGTCCGAAACTGCTTGTCCTGAGCAGGGTCACGACAAACCGGAGCCCCACCCAGAAAAATAGGGCACAAGGCTGGAGGGGCAGAGAACACACCCAGGAGGAGATGCCGCTCCATCGCAAGGCACCCCAAGCAGGACCGCGGGACCCAGCCAAACCCGCTGCGCCACCATGCCCCTAGAGGAGAGAAAGTGGACTCAAAACGCACTTGCAGGTAATGATACTGAGAGTCAGTCTCCATCCCCAGTTCTTCTGCTCCCATCTTGTATAGTAAATAAAAGATTATTGTAGCTTATATATAAAAGATTTGCATGTATTAATTTTGCAAAAGCTTTTGTCCAAAGTGAACAGCATGTAAAGCCGCATCAAGAGCAGATAATGAGCATTAGACACAGATACGGGATCATCAAAATACGGCTGGCCTGTCTGATAATCATAGCAGGTCGTGTTGAACTCATTTACGGAGCTGTCAGGAGATTAGAAAACAAGCGGCTCTGAAAAAGATCGGTCTGAGACGCTTCATCGATGCTGAGAGAGATTCAGTAACTCTGAGTGACAGAGGGAGTTCATTCCAACGCACTGGATGTAAAACTAAATGTTATTAAAGGTGAATCCACCTGAAGATTTCAAATAAATGCTTGTTCAGTCCAGGGTCACAGCTGTCCAGAGCCTATCCTGGAAGCACAGGATGCGTATGTGGTATAAGAAGAGGATTCCAGGCCATCACAGGGCAATCTCCAACACTCTAAAATAAAATAAAATAAAATAAAATAAAATTGCAAACATTTCAATCCATTAAAGTAGATTGATACACTTCATGGCTCAAAGTGGATTGAAGAAAAAAGAAATAACAAGGATTTTTTGAGATTTATTTGTGTAGCCGAATAGCGCACAGAAATCTAAATCGGGATTTTCTGTCAGATTCCAGGGCTTGTGCTCAAATTGGTCGGCAGGCTGGACGCATATCAGTTATAGATGGAACCCATAGCACTGGAAAAGAAACATTGAGAAATAGAGTGCTTATACCTTTGTCATTTTGCTCTTTCCAATGGCCTGAAATCTAAACCCTCTTTGCACGTTTTCCAGACCTGACTTTGTTATTTTTATTTTCATAATTGTATTTTATTACTTATCTTTTCTGCAAATGAACTCAAATTATAAAACCCTACGAGTGTATTACGTACACTACATACGGAGCTGTTAAAAAAGTAATTGATGTGGATAATGTTAGCCTGTCAAATGTATCATAAATAAACAGCATCTTAAATAATATTCAGTAACTATAATAGCATTTAATTGTAGTTTTATTGTTGTAGTGAAACATGTAGCGTATGTTTTATTATTTTATTAATTATAGTTTTTTTTTCCATGTTATTTTATGGACATTACGTCATACGTGGCTATGAGCAGAAGGAAAGTTTTTCAGGTCGACAAACATGGTGAACTATTACTTTGGATGGAGATCTCTGGAGACCAGATACTGTGACAATAGACGGTGAAGCTCCAATTATTTCGAAAGGATTCATAAGTTGGTGTTTCTAGTGCAGTTCTACTATGACAATTAATCTGAAAACTCACTTTACTGTAATGACAAGCCCTTTCTTGGCCAGGCTGTCCTCACCTAAGGCTCCACATGGTCATGTTTATCCTGATGCGCTCAGGTCGGGGTATTTAATGCCCTTTAAAGAGTACAAAGGGACATTCGGAAGGGACACGGATGAGGAACCAACTCTGAAACATGTTGAACACATTGAACATTTCTTTGCATTTACTTCTTCTGTTTTTTTTTTTTTTTTCCTCCCAGTCAACCAAAAAGGATTGATTTTTGTGGATTTAACAAGGGAAAAATAAACTCTGCAAACTCACCATCAGCCTCCTGTCTAATAACTCCCTGAACCAGATGCGACCCAATATTTTAAATTACACACACACACACACACACACACACACACACACACACACTTCTTCAAACACGCAATCTGCTTTATCTAAACACCATCATCCAATACACATGGAATAGAAACAAGGTATAAAATTAATTATGCTATGTTATCATCCGTAGTGTAAACAGAGATAGAGAAACTAGTTATTTTTTGTCTCATTTGTCTCTTGTCCTCTTCTTAAGGCAGTGGTTTGGGTTTTGGCCAGTCATTAGTTTTATCATTCTCCATCAAGAAAAACAAAAAAAAATTGTTCTTAGGAGATTATGTCCTCCTCTGTCTTTTTTTTTTTTTCCTATGAAGAACAAATTGCTTTTGCGACATTTATCTATTTAGCATGCCTTTCATTATTTGAATCTGGACCTGATCTGAAATTCTATTTGTGGAAAAACACAGAAGGGTTTTCCAGATACCGGGGTTACTGGCGTCAAGATAAGCTCCCTAAAAATAACTCGTGGAATGAACAGAGCAGTGTTCACCCAGCAATGAATACATAGAAATGAACTGTCATGTGTCCATGGTTAAAAAAAAAAAAAAAAAAAAAAACTGGGCCCTTAAAGTGGTATCGGGATGAGGAGAAAACCATAAGCAGTTCAAGGTGTTCATCAGTAGAACACAAGTGAATGAAAGAGCTCGTAATGAAAGGAGACTTATATTACCCAACACTGACTACTTCATTATACACTAAAGCACAATTTAAAAAGGGCGAAAAAGTAATGATTCAGTCTTTCATCAAAGGAGCA
Organism: Scleropages formosus; assembly: GCF_900964775.1. NCBI lineage: Eukaryota > Metazoa > Chordata > Actinopteri > Osteoglossiformes > Osteoglossidae > Scleropages > Scleropages formosus. The sequence continues at coordinate 24,222,790 of NC_041819.1, read as the reverse complement.
GAGTGGAAGCCGACTGTGTAACACGACCGCAAACTCCTGTCATTTGAGCAATTCTGCAATATTGCACTTTCAATGAACATGAAATTGGCAATCTCACTTTATTAAAGTCAGTCTCGGTGCACAAATCTCCCCAAACTGGAAGATTAAAACCCATTTCCTTCCACCTGTGTGATTCAAAGCGAGCAAGGCGTAAGCTAATTCAATTAAATAAATCTGCAAATCTGCGAGGTTCCCTCATGTAATTAGAGTAAATCTGGTTAAGTGAAAGTACTGTTTCATTAGAACAGCAGACTTTGAGGATTTGCTTTGGAGCGCCGATGTGATGGGCCGCGAGAGAAGGTTCTGGAAGGAGCTGACTGTCTGTGAGATTGTGCGTGCACACGCATGAGTGTGTGTATGTGTGCGTCTGAGAGAATCTCGCTGTACCTGGCTTCTTGGCAAAGTTCACCGGTTCATCGGGGGGGTGAATCTCGCACCTCTTTCCCAGGGGACACGGTTCATTGCGAACGTTTCCGTAGACACACTACAAACACTCGTTTGAACGTCTTCCCTCCGTGTAACTGCACCAAGTCCCACCCTGCGTCAAGGGCACATCTCAGCCGGCAAGGATAAACGCAAATAAATCTGCATTCCTCTGAAGATCCCGGCGAGACTGACGGCTGGAGAAGAACAGAAGTTAGGAAACAAAACTCCATTCTCTTTAAAAATCAACTCTGAGTCCTTCACAGAAGATATTCAGAAATGTTCTGGTGTTCGGGCTTGCAGCCTTGTGGTTTGGCTAATAATGAAGAACCCTGCTGACCCCTAAATATTAATGATGCTGTTATTAGCATGAGCAGCAGGGGGACCAGACAGCAGCAGATGGTGGTAGCAGTGTGATCTTTTTGACTCTTTTAGACTTGACAGTAGGGTGGTCATATGTAATGGAGCTGAAAAAATTTTATCGACTAGGAACATCGTAGTCGTCGGAACGTCGTAGCGCAACGTGTTACTCACGTGTTCGTGGTGGTGCTGCTGCAAACAAACCTACTGCGCTGCCAATCGTATAAAAGTATGGCGCATACAATTATGTACAGTACATAATACTTGATAATGATAACAAAGAGCTATGTTACTGGTTTATGTATTTACTATACTGTACGTTTTATTGTCATTTTACACTGTACGCTTTCTACTTATTAAAAAAAAGTTACTCTAAAACAGTATGCTGTGTTACACCTGCAGCAGTGTCATAAATCTCGTGTTTACTGCACCTCTTGACTGCACTGAGGCTATACCATTGAGGTTTGTATAAGTACACTCTATGATGTTCGCACAACGACAAAATCGCCTAATGACGCATTTTTCAGAACGGATCCCCTTGTTAGGCAATGCATGTCTGCATATATATATACTGTGTATATATATATATATATATATTGGTATGTATGTATATATTTGGGTTTTAGCAAAGAAACACATTCTTGAACAAACAATTCTTCCTCAAGAACTGCTCAAGTCCAACATGTCCCAAACGTCACTGTAAGTTGGTCGCAGGTGGAGAAACATCTTCTCCCTCCAGAATCATTGGAAGATGCTGCCTACGTCCCTCAGGAATATTAACCCCGTCTCCTTTCAACTGGGATGTTCTCATTAGACGCGCCACGAAAATGAACTGCCGGTTTCATCCTTTCAGCCGCCATGGCGCCGATCCATTTAAACATAACCTTTCCTTTCAAAGATCAAGCATTTCAAATGTTTAGAAGTTAAGGTCAAACGATTTTGGTGCTTTTTCTGCAGACTAGGGTATGGCTCACAGGAAACAGCACCGCAGCCTCGGCAAAGGCATTTTGAAGACATGAGCTGATGAATAGACGTCATTCGACTGGCTACCTGGATGTGGCGCCGCGTTCTCCTGCGTGTCATTTATCTGCTGATGTCCATTTGTCTTTAAGCCATCAGTGTTGTTCTGAAAGCCCTTAACAGCTGCTGCTTTAATGCCACCTTTTCTACTGCCATGAATGCAGAGGGCTGGAGTTGTGCCAGTCCTGCCTACAACACTCCCAGAACTCCCCAGCCTCACCAAACATACAAATAAGTCTAGGTTCGTCCAGAGGGATACATTATGTCCATTTCTGGGACTTGGGATTTTAAGAATGCACGGATGGCTGTCTGGAAGGCAAAAAAATGTAGATACCAATAACGTGGCTATCCTCATAGCGCTAGCAGAAAGGTGGTTTTCCCATTAATAGCGAACGTGGTGGGGTAACACGTTCCATCCATCCAGATCACCTGCTCCCTGGTCGCTTTGTTATGAATATCTCAAGGCAACATGAGGAGTTCCGGGGAAGAAGGTCTACTTCAGTTTTGCTTCAACCTGAGATTTCTGATCCGAGCTGAGAGCCAAAGGCTGTTTGGTTTCTGTCGAAAGGCCAAAAAAGCCTCAGAGTGAATCGTGGCCTGCTGCCACCTCATGAGCAGCCTCCCACTGTGACTCAGATGACTTCTTTTGTTTTACAGTAACATCTTTTATTCTTTTGATGGCAATTTCCCTTCCTTGTGCCCCCTGTGGTTGGGCTCGCAGTGCAACGGCGCCGATTACCCGTCTTCCCCTTCCTCTCCCTCCCCATCCATCCCTCCCTCTCTCTTTTTTATTTCTTACTTTAGCCTATGTCTCCACATCCTCACTATCCCGTCCTCTTTTCCCTCCTCTACGCACACACTCCGACTCGCACCCATGAACACACCCCCACAATCCACCAATCAAAACACAGACATCAGAGGCGCAGGAAACCAGGAACACGTCGCTCCATCATTATCCAGCTTATTTTCTTCTGAGCCCACGACCTTGCAGCTTGGCCCCTGACACCAACTTTAATAGTTCTCAAATAGAAGTCTTATTAAAAGTGTCAGGTCGCAGACTGGTGTCTGCTCAATATCGCCCCCTGCTGACACCTGGGGTCTCGAAAGTTATATGTTTTGGAGAGACGAACATTTATTTTCCCAGTGGTCTCTCTTTTATTTCTAAATAATCAGAAAATGGACAGGATGAATGAATGGCGGGTGACACAATGGTTTAATACTGAAAAACAATCTGTGCCAGAACATGGAATATGTGTAGTAGATCCCAGGAGGAAAAAATGATCTTAAGAAGTGCATCACTTAGTAATTATAGATATAGTAAGAATGGAAAAAGGAAACTGGGTGGTGCAGTGGTGCAGTGGGTTGGACCATGGTCCTGCTCTCCAGTGGGTCTGGGGTTCGAGTCCCGCTTGGGGTGCCTTGCGACGGACTGGCGTCCCGTCCTGGGTGTGTCCCCTCCCCCTCCAGCCTTACGCCCTGTGTTACCGGGTAGGCTCCGTGACCCCGTATGGGACAAGCGGTTCTGAAAATGTGTGTGTGTGTGTGTGTGTGGAAAAAGGAATTCCAAAGACAGGCTTGAGCTGCTATATAATCCAGAGTATCCCACTTCTTCCAATTTCACTTTCATAGACCACTGCAGTAAAATGCATAATATGTGTATTTTACTGGATGCTGAAAATTGATGGATGGTCTGATTTTCTTTCAAAACAAGAATCCCTAAGATGGCGGACAGCACATAGTTCAAAGACATGAACGTATTATCTGAGGACAGTTGGTTTTAAGTGCCACTCGCTACTATTGCACTTGAGCATGACATTTACCTCAAATTGCTCAAGTTTAAAAACCCTGCTGTATGAATGGGTTACATAGCAGAAGTCACACACACACACACACACACATTTTCAGAGCCGCTTGTCCCATACGGGGTCACGGGGAACCGGAGCCTACCCGGGAACACAGGGGCGTAAGGCCAGAGGGGGAGGGAACACACCCAGGACGGGACGCCAGTCCGTCTAGCAGAAGTCACTTTCAATAAAATTGTTGGCTAAGCAACAAATCAATAATAATCAAGGTTCTTTCTGCTTTGGTAGGTGATGTTGATGCAGAAATACTCAACCAATCATTTACATTTCAGGGAATGGCAACAGTGAACCAGTAATGTGATTTTAGGGCTTATGCCTTATGTCTACCTATTAATCCCTGGTACCTGAAGTGCAGTATCCTCTCCTTCCATTAGGAGTCAGTATCGAGCCTCCTGAATACTGTATTTTTGTTTGAAACTAGAACCCTTGGAAAGTCTTTAAAGAACTCTTTAGCAGCTCACTTACTGTAAGTAATAAATAAAACAGTGATATTTTTAATTTCAAAATGAAAAAAATCTGAAAATTTTGCATTTTGTGGAAATCTGATGATCTTACCATTTTCACATAACTGAACTATCAAGTTTCCAAGTTGTTTCTTTTTTTAAAATTCAGTTTTCCTGAAATGTAATTATTAAACAGTGGAGGAAAATAACAATGTCTAAAAATTCCAGAAAATAAGTATTTTAACTCAACATAAAAAAAGAGTAGTGTAGCATTAATTAGCAGTAGCTAAAAACAGTAAATGCGGATGGCTGAGGATAAATCAATGACATACCGATTTAAACATCACGTTTCTCAAATGAAGGCGAAGGATAGCCCTTCTACCATAATAAAATCAATTTCAGGCATTCGCATACAGTTTTTTTACTGTTCACATAAATAAAGAACTAAAATGCGTCGATAAATAATTGCTGAAAATGTATTTCAAGTCAGTGAATCACAAAGCTTATAATGTGAAATAATAGAATAATAAGCATTAAATCATTAAACTGGTGTATGAGAGAATGCAGTGCCAGCCTGAGCACAATGATGGCAGTAAAACATCTGGAGTGCTCTACTCCTCCAAAGACAGTCAAAATGAAAAAAAGAAAAAAAAAAGATTGCCAAGTTTCTTTTCTTTCTTTTTTTTTTGTCGCTGTGTTGTGGCGAGAAGTGCAGTTTCATGTTAGCTCAGAGTAGCAATCCCGTGAGAAACCAAAAAAGTCGGTCTTACTGTAAATGCCGAGCGCCAGGGCAACTCAGGGCCTGGTGAGCCCCCCGGACATGGAAAAAACCTCCCTCGACCCAGTATAGATGGGTGGGTGTGATATCGGTACCCCTGGAGCTGCAAATTAGCTACCCCTCGTCTCCTCTGCCCATATTTACCGTCTTGAGTTCCCATAAGTAAAAACTGAGACAGAGAGAGAGCGAGAAATCGAGAGAAAGATACAATACTTGAGCTTCTGGAACTTTCTGCTCTTCCTGTTGCTAATTTGGAAAATCATAAATGTCACACATGATCTTATCATCTCATTTAACAAAATAATAGTTGTGATCATAAGTATTTTTTTCCCCCACAGAAACTTACTTTTTCAAGAATGTAAAGGTTAAAATTTCCATTTTGTTTCGTACTTCTCAGTAGATATACAGCAATTAAGTTTTTCCTAAATTTACATTTACATTTATTCATTCACCAGACACTTTTCTCCAATGCGACGTACATCTCATAGAAAATACAGTGTGTTCATTACATTAAGAGAAAGAGACATAGCTGCAGACATGTAATTCTTAAGTACACTTAGTTTGTTTCCTTCACCATATGCACCGATGTTCATTGCACAAGTAGCTGCATTAAACTTTACCAGAATATCGCTGATTCCTAGTCACCTTCCTAGTAGTTTTTTTTTTTTTTTTTTTTGATATGCGTATAAACATTTACATTACATTGCAGGAGTGGCTCTGTAAAGGATAGATCTGAGTATAATCATGAACATTTATACTTTACATGAACTTGAGTGAAGTGAGTCTGGAAGAGACGAGTTTAAAGATCCTTTTTAAATGTGGACAGAGATTCAGCAGTTCTGAGTGAGAGGGGGAGGTCATTCCACCTCAATGAAGCCAGAACCAAGAATCTCTGTGCTTTACTTTTCACTCGTGGGACAACCAAGCAGGGAGATGTGGAAGAGCGTAGCGGTCCGGTTGGGTTGTAGCAGATGATCAGGTCTTGTAAATATCTGGGAGCAGTTCTATTTATGCATTTGTAGGCAATAACCAGGGTCTTAAATTTGATGCAGACAACTATAGGAAGCCAGTGCAAAGAAATGAGTAGAGGAGATACGTGCGAACGCTTTGGTAAGTCAAACACAACTCGGGCAGCAGCAGCGTTCTGTTCATTTCCATAGAGAGATCATGATGGGAAGACAGGCCAGCTGGGAGGCGGAGGAGCTCTGTTGTGGAGAGGCTGAGTTGGAGGTGGGGATCAGACATCCAGGTAGAGATGTTCATAGAAATGTCTGATGCTCCAGGTGGAAAAGAGAGGAATATCGGGGCATCATCAGTGTAGCAGAGGTATTTGAGTCCATGGAAGACAATGACAGGGCTAAGGGAGGCAATGAATGAATAAATGAAATCACTAATATTATTTTGAAAATGAAAAATATGATAAGTACCACTGTTCACCGAAAGTATAAGTAACAGTTGCTGCAACATCTACTCCTTGGTGCTCCATAGTTCTGTTAACTGCGCTTTCCAGGGTCTATGCTGTATCTTTCAAAAATTTGTCTAATTTTGGTTCCAATAAATAAAGAATATGCTTTGCTACACTGGGGGGGGCGGTGGTGCAGTGGGTTGGACCACAGACCTGCTCTTCGGTGGGTCTGGGGTTCGAGTCCTGCTTGGGGTGCTTTGCGACGGACTGGCGTCCCGTCCTGGGTGTTACCGGGTTGGCTCCGGTTCCCCGTGACCCCGTATGGGACAAGCGGTTCGGAAAGTGTGTGTGTGTGTGTGTGTGTGTGTGCTACACTGTCCAATGTCCTGACTGAATTGCGTTGTAATGAAAATGTGTAGATATATGTGTGTGTGTGTGTGAATGTATATAAATATATTAGTGTGTCTCGTTGTGTTTTTATAAAATAAGCTGCAGCTTTCACAGTATCTCACATGTTCTTTGCGGTTCCATCCAGGATGTAACACCCCCTCAGCCTTGCACGAAATGGCTCCTGGATAGGCTCCGGTTCACCATGACCCTGCTCAGGACAGGTGGTTATTGAAGATGGATGGATGGATGGATGGATGGATGGATGGATGGATGGATGGATGGATGGATGGATGGATGTTCATTATGTCAGCTGGCTTTCCCAAATATGTCTGTGTGTCCGCAGCCGTCTGGTCTCATGCAAGGGTCCTGTGAAGTTCCACTCTCTGGGTCCTGCGCATCCACCAGATTCAGGAGAAGAGAGACACAATGCAAGAATGAATGAACTACCGGTTCACTGCTGAAGGCGTCTTAGACCTTCCCTGACAGCGGCACAAATCCGAAAGGTAATCTCCGGCTGGAATCCGAGCTCGCTGACGACAGCTCATTACCATGGGCAGCGCTGTCATACACGGCGGGGGGCTGGTGTTAGACACGGTCTTTCTGCTGTTTGGGACCACATCGTTTTTTGTGTCCATTATAGCAGACTTATATTTAATGCGTCCACATGAGGAGCAGGAGTAAACGGTAAACAGGTACTGACCTTTTACGGGGGTATTCAGGGAAATAAATAAAATGCATAATGGCATAGTGAGCAGGAGGCACTATGAGCAACAGGTGGCGTAGCGTTTAGTGCTGCAGCGTTCCACTCGAAAAAGCCCGGTTTGATCCCCATCTCCTCCTGTTGTACCCTTTATCGAAGTAACGAGAATCAATTTACACAGTAAACCTTGCCCAGCTGTTTAAACGGATAAATATTTGTAGGCAACTGAACAAAAGTCTCAGCTGAATAAAAATTAAACCCAATAAAGATCATTTCGGTTTTTTACATTTTTTTATTTAGCTGTGGCTTCTTGCCGAAATGACTTATATTGTTAAACTAGTACTATTTATAGAGCTGGGAAATTTTTACTGTATCAATTTAGGGTGTGTACCTTGATCAAGGATGCTACAGAGGAAGGTGGGATTCAAACCTGCAACCACTCAGCCCAACAGGAGCAAGTCCAGTCATTTTACTCCCTCTTCAACACGAATGGATATGCACTGATTTTTAAACGTTGAGGTCTATATTTCAGCTGCCAGTAGTGGAATATCTACTGAACACACATCTGCAGAAAAGAGAAATTAAACATAAAAAAAAACCCTGCATTATTACTGCTGTGGGGTGCAGACAGGTTCCCGGGCCGTTAATACAGCTCTTTGTCCAAGAATGATCGTCTCTCCAGGCTGCATTACAGAGAGCAGCCGGCCGCAGAATGAGCCAGGACACACCAAAAAAGAGCTGGAAATAATAGACACTATTGTACTGGGAGCCTCCGGGGTTGAGCTTCTGAGACACAGCAGCGTTGCCTTTGTGTTACTTGGCTGCCCCTGACCATGGTGTGTGTGTGTGTGTGTGTGTGTGTGTGCGTGTGTGTGCGTGTGTGTGTGTGATCCACACATTTGATGCACTCAGAACCAATCCCCTTCAGCGGTGGGCAGGAAGCAACACGGGGCGGTTGTGCTTCCTGCCCTACGCTGGGCTCTGTTCCAAGGCACCGCTACCGACCCACCTGCTCCGACCCCCCCGAAGACAGTCGGGTGATAAAAGTAATAGTAGGGGGAAGTCAGGGGGAACTAAAGCCCCAAGCATCACGGGGGTTCCCGTGTCTGGGGTTGAGAAGAAGTGCTCCGAGACGCCGTGCTGTCTCTTCAAAGGTGCTCAAAAGCGTTCGGGACGTGAGCGAGTGATGCGGTCCTTTCGTGTTCAGAGCCGATAGAAGAATCAGGCCACTCGGGGGGGCGGGGGGTCCGATTCATACCGCAGCTCCTTGCACCTCCCCCAAATAACGACTAATTATTTACACATATTTCTTCATCTAACACTTCTCTCCAAAGCAATGTTACTAACTACTGTACTTTACTTGTTCATACAGATTTTTTTTTTTTTCTGGGGGGGTTACCAGGGTAGTCAGCAAGAAGGAGGATTCAGACCAGAGGCCTGTCTTATGTCAAATAAATTAAATTATGGCAGCACTTACCACTGTACTACCCACTGCCGCAGGGTTGTACCACATTCTTTACCTTCATTCATTCAGCTGATGCTTTTCTCCAAAGCGACTTACAGTGTTAAGGTTACAATTGTTTAACCATTTACAGAGTTGGGTAACTTTACTGGAGCAATTTAAGGTACAGACACCCCTCTACTTACGTAAGTCTGGATTTACAGTATGTAAAAAATTCCTGGCATACACATTATTTATGGATAGCGCTTACGCAAAACGTCTGAAACACATTACGCACAAGTCGGCGTAGCCAGACAAGGCAGGAAGCTGCAGCTTCCCAGTTCCTGCCAGTTTTGAGCCGTGAACATTGCACTGCGCAGCACTACATCTCCTCTCGTTACCGTAGTGCTTTTTTCGCATATTTTTTGCCCATTTCGTTATTGACAATGCCTGGTGGTAAAGGTGCACTTGAAGGAAAACGAGAACCGTCTCGCAAGCGTACAGCAATCGATTTGGAGATGAAATGGAAAATAATAAGGAAATACGAAGGTGGACAAAGATGATCATCTATAGCACAGGGACAAGGTTTAGCCGAATCGACAAAATATAGGATGGTGAAGGATGCTGCACGTATAAAGGAACATGTGGAAGGAACAGCTAGCATGAAAACAACAATAACAAGAAACGTCAAGGTGCAATAACTAAGATGGAAAAATTATTAATTTTATTATGTTGAACGGTGGGGGAGGAGGGGGAATCCGACATACGTAACTTTGGACTTACGTAAGCCGTTGAAGAACGGTCCATTTGCGTATGTTGAGGGGTGTCTGTACATACCTTGCTCAAGGGTTACGAAGCCGGAGGTGACATTCGAACCTGTGACTTTCAGACCCAAAGGCGGTAATAGTTGGGTAGAAGCCAGCAGCAGCTCCTCTAACCACTACACTATCAACTGCCTCCTATATATACAGTACTGTATAGTGTATGTGGCCTGAAATATGACCCGGAAAAAGCCATTTATCAGCATACAAAGAGCCACAGACAGTAACAATCGAGTTACCAAAACAAAGAGACTGATGGCAATTAGCTCAAGAAATATATACAATATGTGGAGAGTAACTTGAAATAAAGTAATTACCCCCTGCGTAAAGCAAGCATAATTGACAATTTCGAAACCTCTGAAGAAAAATGTGTCATGCGAAATATTCGAACAGAAAATTAAAAATTAAAAAAAAAAAATAGATTCAAGAGAATGACTTGATATGAAGAAATCAGTTGTCATCCTCGCTGCGTCTACGTCAGTTATTGTGTAAAAGTCATTGTGGAGCAGATGGAGAACGAGAGTTTCGCTCTCTGAGTGGTAATCATCCGCCACCAAATAACCTCACGTCCAAGAGAAAATTAAAACAACTGGCTACCCAAAAATTAGCTTAAAAACTCCCTGAACGCAATAAGAACTAAGAAATAATAATCCTTCGAAAACAAATGAAAAAAAATACAAAAGTAGGAGAAAAAAAAACCCCAGAAATGACCATGTGCTAGTAATCTGGGGAGGCACCTCTTTATTTCAAAAGATGTCCTTTACAAATGCATAAAATATGAGAGAATAAGAATTTAATTAAAGCACATAAACAAAACATATCAGCGCCACACGGGAATTAAACACCAGCATGCAGGGTTGCATTTTGTATAACATTTTTTTTTTTTTAACTTTAAAATGCATGAATCAATTTAACATAACATGATTGTATATTAGATTATGTATCAGCCATAAGAGTCCTCCACAAGGTCACTGCTGCAGATTATATTTTTCAGACGCCCAAGTACTGGAAGTGTATATTTCACAGCAAATCAAATGTATCCAGTTGCAACAATTTCACGTTTAGCTTTTAGCGCCACCTGGTGGCGAGTTCCTCTCTAATATTTATTAATAATGTCCTCTTATGCAACATGGAAATTAGACCAAACCATCAGCAGCATCAGGGATGCTGCTCCTAATCTTTCCTATCCTTTCATCTGTTTTATCTGCATGACTGGATTTATCTTTCCAGTGGATAATTTCAGTAGGTATGACTGCTGGATACCTTAAATATATTAAAAATGAAACATGCTCATGATGACGAAAAAGCAAAGCTCAGGAGTTTATGCACACCGACCTTATTGTCCTTTTATTAATTTCTGCTGTCTCCCTTCATCCAGGCCTTTGAAAAGCCTGTATTAAACCTATAAGAGTGACTAGTGACCAAACCATCAACTGCCCTTTAATAGTGATAATAATTAACGTGTACATGTCATAATTAGTTTTTTTTTTTTTTTTTTTTTTTTTCCCCTGGTCTAATTTCCCCGCTCTTTGATTTGAGAGCCGGATCTCTGATTTTCCCCAGAATCCCCCCCACACACCCCTATGGCTTTGATGTCACTGTAATGTCACATTAGTAATTACTCTATTAGTAATTATATTTCAATAATTGTGTCATTGTTTCTATTGCAGATCATTTTGCAAGGACTTTTTTTTTTCCCTTTCTTATTAAAAAAAAAGAAAAACTATATAAGGGAATAATTTTAGTTGACCTCCGTGTGACGCTTTGCCGCACTTCGAATGTGAAGCAAAGTTTCCTGAAGGACTTTTGCACCCCAACCTGCTGACGTCACTTCTAGAGTGGAAAAAAGTCCCTAAATTATTTAGCAAGTCGGAGGGCTGCATATCTAATTAGCGAAGTGTAAGAGGAGAGACAAAGTGTGATTTTTTTTCAGAGGCTGTTGCACTGTTCTCTTTCATGGCGGGTCACGGGGCTTGGGGGGGGTGGCGAAGAGCGCAGTCACTCCTGTCCTTGACCACAGGCGCCCTGAACATCTCCCCTCTGGCAACCGCAGCCTCTGAAGACGCATTAGAGCGAGTTCACCTCCAGACACCTGCGACACGCAGCGGTGGGACATGAAAGGCGCGAGGGAGCCAAGTAAGCGGCCCGACATCTCCGGAGCCTGCCTTCGACCCCCCGCCTCCGCCCCGCTTGCCGACCTCAGCGCCCCTTGTGATCTCCCGTCCTGCAGGTTTCTCTGAAATGCCGTTGTCACTTCCAGTACTCCGGCTGCTCACCTCCCACCCGGCAGCCCACGGGGGGGTTGCGGGGGGTAGGGGGACAGGTGTCATCTGAGCGTCACATCCCCCTCTCGAACTTTTCACACACACCTTTGCGCTGGAAAAGTCGAAGCGCAGCCCTTGGAGGGGGAACTTCCGGAAAGTTCCTCCCCGTGGGCTGACTTTCGATGGGGAAACTGTGTAACGAGACGCCCAAAGGTGAAACCTCGTCACGGTTAAGGTCTCCTGGCAGAGCTCAGCAACAGGATGATGGACTCGCCGCTTTGTTCGCAGGAGAGGCGCGAGTAAACGTGGTAAAGGTCGTCGCTGAATTCTGAGAAGTGCGGCGGCTAATGCGGCGTTCAAAGCTGTTACCTTGTGCTGGAAGGGCGCGGGTTCGAAACCCACCTCCTGCTGCAGTACCCTTGATCATGGTACTTACCCTGAATTGATGCAGTAAGAATTACCCAGCTGTATAAAAGGGTAAATCCATTTAAGTGGCTTACTGTACCCATTTAAAATGCTTTGAAGAAAGGTGTCAGATTAATTTTTCATATTGTTTAAATGTTTCAGTCAGTAAAAAAACCACTTAAATGTATAAAAACCAAAATTCAAGTGAGACTCTGTTTACCACACACACCCTTGCTCCAAATAATTTACCCCATTTTTACAACAAGGTAATTTTTACTGTATTAGTTCCAGTCAGGGAGCGGTGGCGCAGTGGGTTGGACCAGGTCCTGCTCTCCAGTGGGTCTGGGGTTTGAGTCCCGCGGGGGGTGCCTTGTGATGGACTGGCGTCCCATCCTGGGTGTGTCCCCTTCGGCCTTATGCCCTTAGTTGCTGGATAGGCTCCGGTTCCCCGTGACCCCGTCTGGGACAAGCGGTTCTGAAAATGTGTGTGTGTGTGTGTAGTTCCAGTTAAGTACCTTAATCAAGCATATTGCTGCAGGAGGTGGGATTCAAACCTGTGACTTTCGGGTCCGAAGGCAGCAGCTCGAACTATTATGCAGTTAGTGTCCCAGTGCCTATGTGTAACATCACTGAGGAATATTATTAATGTATGTTTTGCCCTCAGTAGTTGGTAATTTGGGATGGCTGAAAGAACAGAGGGAAAGCTCTCATCTTTGGACCCAAAGGTTGCAGGTTTGAATCCCAACTGTGGTACCTTTGAGCAAGTTGTTCACCTTCCATTGCTCCGGTCAAACTAAGCAGCTCTATAAATGGGTAAATAACTGTAGGTGGTGTAACATCATTTTGGAGAAAAGCATCAGTGAAATGAATAAATGTAAATGTCACACCCTTATTATGGTAAAACTGCACTTCCACTTGAGGTAACGACAGCAAGTGTTGCGGCAGCGAAGTGTGCTGAGCTCTTTCAACGCTGCAGCCTTTCCAGCTGAGAGATTCAATGGAGTTCAAAAAAAAAGAAGCTTGAGCTAGTGAACTGATGAATAATCAATTTCTCAGGATGAGCTTCAGCATCTTCCCGTCCAACACTTTTTCACTGAACCACTTCCTCCACATGGAGTCCCACCCAGCTGGTTGGTACTCCTTATTTTATTTTATTTTATTTTATTTTATTTTATTTTATTTTATTTTATTTCTCGTGCAGTGCATAAGGCTTATCCAATGAGTTTTTTTTTTCCCCATGACTGGTGGCCGCTTGTCTAACATAGGGTCATGGTGATCCAGATCTTATCCTGGAAGCATAGGGTGTGAGAAAGGTAAACCCTGGTCACAAAGTCAGTCCATCCCAGGATAATCACACACATGCGCGCACACACAGAAAAGGCAATTTAGAGCCACCCAAAACTGGTCACTCTAAATCGGCGACAGCTGGTGGAACAGCGGTTAGAGTTCTTGCCTGTTAGTTGGTGGTTTGAAACTCACCAGCTACTCTAGTGCCTTTAAGTTGGGAACTTTACCCTGAATTGCTTCAGTCAAATTAACCAGCTATACAAATATATGGAGGTGTGGTAGCACAGCAGGCTTGGCTGGGGTCTGCCCTCTGGTGGGCCTGGGGTTTGAGTCCCGCTTGGGGTGCCCTGTGATGGACTGGCATCCCGTCTTGGGTGCATCCTCTCCCCTCCCCCCCAAGCATTGTGCCCTGCATCGCTGGGTTAGGCTCTGGTTCACCGTGACCACACTTGGGACAAGTGGCTTCAGACAGTGTGTGTGTGTGTGTGTGTGTGTGTGTGTGTGTGTGAGAGAGAGAGAGAGTGAGTGAGTGATTGAGTGTACAATTTGGTAAATAGTTATGTCACTTTGGAGAAAAGCATCATATAAATGTCAGTGAAACACAGGTTCAGACTATGGGAGGAAACCAGAGCATCTGGATGAAACCTACTTGAATATGAGGAGAACATATAAACTCCACAGGGACTAAGATGCATTCAAACCTACAACCAACCTTGATGCTGCGCCTCCTCATTCATTGTTGCGGTGAGCCAAAATGAAGTTGTTAACCTTTTCAGCAAACATCGCAAAATGATCATACAGCCATGAAACTTAGGGTCTCAGAGCTCGCTGCGCTTCGCTGCTGGTGGAGATAGGAGAAGAAAGGTCACGTCTAATTTTACACTCCTCCGTTGTCCGACGGGCCTCCGCTTCCGGACATTTCCTTCGTGTTCAATACAATTACGAGCAGAATGAAAACATCCAGAGCTCTGAACGTGAAAAAGCATCCAGAGCATAAAGTCACAGATCTTAAATACTGTGACGACATGAACTTTCAGCTGCGGCTCCAAACACTTTATTGGCCTCATAATTATAAATATATTATAAATAACTTATAGAAGCTGCATTCATTTAACGAAGATAAATTCTACAAGCAACTGAAATTACAGGATTTACATATTTATAATATAAAGAGTGATCATTTATAATATAAAGTATAGAATTCTCTGTATCTCAGTGTTGCGAAACATGACCTTTTACTATTTCTGCAACAGCCTGGTAAACAATGAGGTAAAAGACTATTCCTGTTAACACAGCGAAACAAATTGGGGTCTTTTTTACACAACTTTGGCATTCAAAAGCCCCTTTGTCCATTCTACGGGATAAGCCTACTAAAAAGTCTTGTACGTATATATAAAATAAATATATAATACAAATGTACACATCAACACACACACACACACGTATCAAGAAATAAAAAAAAAACAAAAGATGAAACCTGAAACTGTACATTTTGTAACACTGTACCTAGAAATGAGATTCTCACCATACATTTTAAGGGAGCATAGTTTAAAAATAATAATAATTATTATCGTAGCATCAAGAAACAACTTGAAAAATGTGGTGTTCGGGCCATTAAAGAGACAGAGATTATTGGGAGATTATTAGGATATTACTGAGTTCGCAAAACACGATTTATTCCCTTGGAGAAAACACACACCGGGGTTGCTAAACACCGCATGTACTCAATTTAAGTTGTCCTTAAGTGCTTTTGAGTCAACGTCAACTCGTCTTCACCATGCATACAGTCGAATGCTTCTAGAATGTTCTGCCTTCCACTTGTGTTCTTAGTACTGAAAGCGGTATGTCCTTTGTCACTGTGACAAGGTTCATCCATCCGGTTGCCGCTCATTCTCTTTGCTTTTTCTTCTTCTTCTTCTTCTTCTTCTTCTTCTTCTTCTTCTTCTTCTTCCGCTGCCTCCAAATTTTCCATGCGTCACCATCTTTTTGACAGATTCCAACCTCTTCACGATGACTCTAACATACGATGAGCTCAGGCTCATCATTTGCACTTCCAGTGACAATTCTGGATTGATTTGCTGCAACAACCACCCCCCCCCCCCCCCCCGGCGCTCTTCACCTAACATGCCATACGAATAATTAGCCAGCATGCAAATGACTGCGGAGTTCAGCGGAAACACGAGCTCGTGCCTTGGCCTGCGCTCTACATTGCAGTCCCCGTAGGGCTCCCAGCGGTACGAGCCCAGGAGAAGCGACAGCTCACTTGGCCGGAAGCCCAGAAAAAGCGCACGATTCACAACTGCAACAAATGTCCCATGAATACTTAGATCATCTCCCCCATCAGGCAGGTCCACGAGGGATGGTACCACTGTGCACGCCTCGCTTCAAATTACACCGTTTCAGCAACAGACATTTGGGTGTCCTTCCGTTGGCATCTTCCTGGCGCGCTCTCAAGACGGGCGAGTGCACCGATAGAGGGAACATTTCCGCTTGGATTCATTCACACGTCAAAATTGGCTTCAACAATTGTCTCGTCCCCGTAGACAAGACAGTCGAGACGTTCCGGAAATCCCATCTCTCTTTGTCTCTCTCTCGTCCAGCACAAATCATACTGCAAGAACACCTGTCACATACAGCATGTATATTTGAGGATATTCATTTACATTAATTCATTAAGCAGATGTTTTTCTCCAAAGCGATGGACAACTCAGGCTTAACTTTTTGCCTGCACACATTACATAGGTAACTGCATGTAGGAATGATGGGAAATGCAGAGGTGATGGTGACAGATGGTGTGACTCAAGTTTACGGAGAAGTCGTGAGATCAGGAAAGAAGTAGGGCTGAAATAGATGTGTCTTTAGACTTGGCTTGAATGTTGAAAGGGATTCAGCAGCTCTGAGGAACAAGGAAAGTTCATTTCAGTGTATTTTAGGAAGAAACAAGAACCTAAGGGTTTTTGATCTTAGATGCCTTATGGGAGGGGTCAATTAGCAGCCAGATGTGAAGGAGCGCAGTGCTTTTGTTGGGGTTTAGGGAGTGATCAAGTCCTGTAGGTATGCTGATGTAGAACCTTTTATGGTATTGTAGAGCATAGCTTGATATGGGTAGCTACAGGAAGCCAAGAGAGGAGCATGAGGAGGAGAGGTACATGGGAACTTTTTGGTGGGTCAAACATAACTTGTACTGTGTTGTTTTGGATCTTCTGGAGTAGCTTGTTGGCAGAGGCTGAAGAGAGGACAGGAAGCAGTTACAGGACCAGGAGATGTGTAAAGCACATCGTGACTTCAGCTGCTCACTGGCCTCCTAGTACTAAATTGATTTAATGTGCCAGTTGCAAGCAGACACTGCAAGAACTAATAAAAATGTTATAAATCCATCTCCATGCTCTTATGCTCTGAAGGAAAACCCTGCGAGATGTCTTTCTCCTGCTCTTTCACTTCTGATCGCTCTGTGTTTCCTTACCAACAACAGTAAACACACTACCAGCACAAAATCCTCCAACAGACCTTCTTTCACTCACTTTCAAAGGTTCAGTGTTTGATTGAGATCCATTTATGTTGCGCGTCAAAGACATCGTCTCGTGTGAACTCAACTTGTGGTGGGTATCGGCGGTGGTGGAAGCTGCCAGCTATTACACACTAAAAGTAAAAATGCTTTTTTAGGTGTTGTGCTTCCTTACTTCACGTTATATAACATGGTACTATATGTGTAGACTGTGACAGGTTCCTGATTTTAAAGATTTAATCAAAATCCTCGCTTTGGAAATAGAGTATAATAAAAAAAGCTATAACAATATTTCTGTCTTTCCAGCTTATCCAGCAGAGCGACGGGGAAATATAGAAGGAGGGAAACTCAAAGTTGACGTTGAACCCTGGAAGGATGAAGGTCCTGCATAAATATCTGTGTTTCAGTTGTGCCACGAGAACAGGCACTATTTAGGAGGAACCAGAGCCACAGCGAAACCTGTGGCCTGTGAAAATAATGCACTGGTGATATTTTGAAGCCCCCCCCCCCCTTCAGAAGGGAATGCAAATAAAGCAGCATTCATAGGCAGAGCACTGCTGATGCTGCTGGATCTTAGCAGCTCATTACTTAAGGAAAGCAGAGCAATGTGAGGAGAACTTATGCGACCTTACAGTTGTTTGGATGAGAGCGATGTGGAGATCGAGCGGCTCCAATGACGCATGGGGAGTCGCAGACTCATCTGCATATGAGAGGCGGTGACTAAAGTTTGTTCTTAAGAGCAATGGTGTGTTGATGGAAAGTAACTCATTGTTTTCAGTCTTCAGAACTATTTCTGATGTAGGTGTTGTTGATGACCTCAAGTCAACATCAAGTCTTGGTGACCGCATAGGCAGACACCTTCCGGAAAGTTCTGTCCTCCTCGCGGAAAAGAGGTGTGCCCGCTGTGACTGTGATTGATTCCATCCATCTGGTTGCCACCCATCATCATCTTCTTGTTCCTCCAGCTTTTCAGTCATCACCAGCTTTTTGAGAGAACCCAATCTTCTCATGTTGTTTCCAAAGTATGACAACCTCACTCTCATCATTTGGGCTTCCAGTTACAGTTCTGCCCTAATTTGATCCAATATCCATCTGTTTTCCAGACTGTATCATTGAAGTGTTCTCCAGTTCTAGAGTTCAAACAAGTGCATGTTTTTCCACTGCTCCATGTACAAAGTCTAGTTTCTGAAGTACAGTAGAGAAAATGTGACACTATGAATTATGAGGAGATACAGTGTCTGTTGAGTCCAAACACTTTGAAGAGTAAAAGAAAAGGGAAAAACCACAAGAAGATGTTTCATAACTTCCTCAACAGACAGAAGACATGCGTGGAATGCCACACCTCATAGATGCTAAAATATTCCAGTTAAAATACATTTAAAATTCCATTTTACAAAGTCTAACATGACTCTGAATTCTTGCATATAACAACTTTTAAAAGCACTTCTTTGAAATGGGACAAGAAAGTGTTAATAACCCTTACTGAGCTGAAGTCTTTGTCCAAAGTACCTGAAAGTACATGGTTTTCACACCAAGGAATCCAAACCCAGTTATCCATTCATACTGCACGGAGCTTCTGGTCATTTATATCCATATACTGTATGTACACATATACATACCTGCTTAAGTCTTATATATTATATATATATGTGTATACGAGGGGGGTGCGGTGGCGCAGTGGCGCAGTGGGTTGGACCAGGTGCTGCTCTCGGGTGGGTCTGGGGTTCAAGTCCCACTTGGGGTGCCTTGTGACGGACTGGCGTCCCATCCTGGGTGTGTCCCCTTCCCCCTCCGGCATTACACCCTGTGTTGTCGGGTAGGCTCCGGTTCCCCGCGACCCCGTATGGGACAAGCGGTTCTGAAAATGTGTGTGTGTGTGTGTGTGTGTGTGTGTGTGTGTGTGTGTATACATTATATAAAATATTACATCTTTTACATTTATAAATATTTCTGTATAAAAATTTACATGTACGTGTGTGTGAATGAAGTACAGACCTGTGCAAAACTAAGCTCCGAGCTGTTATTAGTCAACACACTCCTGTGGAAAATTTTATTATTTATCAATAATATCATTATTTATTATTTATTATTATTTATTCTTTATGATTGATGACGTGTGCAGAGCTGTGTCCACTGCGGAGTGTTTTGGAAGCTTGCAGTGACAGCTTTTTGCCACTGGAGGGAGACAGAAGAGAAAAAAGAGAACAAACCCCATGACCTTATCCCCCCGGGATCTCTGCAAAGGCCTTTTATTGAGCAGGTCAGAGATGGCTTGGCACTGTCAAAAAATGCTCACCCTGGTCAATCAGCAGATCTCTTTTACCGTGGTAGATTACACGGAGGGCAGGCTGCGACTCGGTGGACTAGAAGTTTCTTGAAACAACAAAAGGAACTGTATATCATACTATCAGACAAATGGTGACACCACTGCTGTATTGTGAGCATCAGAACTATTTTGCAACTCATATTTCTGTCGACTTTTATTCTTTTTCATTATTATACAGCAAGAGGACATTGTGTGGATTCATACTTTAGCTGCAGGGAAACGAAATTGATCCCATTGCAGCTGTAGTACTTGCACAGCAAGGTCATATTTCCATCGTGATGTGATGTACAGTAATAATTTATTCTTTCTGAGACGGCGCCTTAATGATGTGCCGATGCTTCGTTTCCAAAAGGATCCAGCAAAGTAAAATGTCAGAAATGTAAATATTTCATACAAAGTCCTTGCATATATATTTCAAACATAGTGACATTCTGAGTTAAAGGTCCACTTGGGCCCATGTTTCTAATAAACTGCCCATCACTCCAGGTCATTTGGGGACGTGCAAAAGTTGGGAGTATTACGTCTCAGCTAATGGTGACCTGGTAACAGCGGCTGATCCAGCTGGTGAAGAGGTGCTGGACTTTTGCTCTGCTCAACGCTATGGTCATTGAACAGTATTTTACCGTCGGTGGTTTTTGGCGAAAATCCTTACAGTTAAATACATCGATTGCAGAATTATTGGCGCCCTTCATGAAAATGAGCAAAAATAAAGATATCAAATGGGCAACGGGCAATTGTTTTGGGCTAAACCCCATGGGGAAGCCGTATACTTTCATTTTCACACAATATTTATTCAGACATAAGCAGTTTTCATTTTCACGAAGGGTGCCAATAATTCTGGGGTTGACTGTACACTGAGGATCCGCACTGAAACACAACAAGATGTGAAGAAGTCCAAGGGGGGTGAATACATTTTAATGGCACTATATGTAAAACAACTGGGTTCAGCAGCCAAGACAACACAATAAAACAGTAAAAACCAGAGTATCGTAATTACTGTCATCACAGTGAGCGCAAGTCATCGTATCAGTTTGAAGATAACTATTGTAAGTGGCCCATTTACTCTCAGTGTGTCATAACACGGTCCATTTTTTTTTATCAATGAATCTCCCCACCACCTTCCTTTCCAAGAAACCTTTGCTCGGTGTAACAGTGAGTAATGTACAGTGCCCAAGTGTGACCACGAATGCCCCCCACCCCACCCCACCCCACCCCTCCGTCTGCCTCTCACCTTTTCCGTGCTCTGCAGCTACCGGTGTTGCAGGGGATGTGATGCAGCCCTTGTCTGTGTCAAAGTCCGGGGTGGGTCGGGGGTGAGGGGGATCGCTCTGATCTTGGGTTCCACAAACAGACGCACCCCCTCCCCCCCCCCCTTTTCCTGCCCACACCGTGTCAGAGGCAGAGGATGTGGCAGCAGTGACTAATGGCTGAAAGAGCTCGCAGGAGACAAGCATCTAACGGCACCTCTTGTCGGGTTTGCTGGGGGCGACCGAGGAACCAGCAGAGGTGTTGGTCTAACATCCATTAGACAGCGAGAAAACCACCGAACCCATGCTTGAGATCGACTTTTCCGATATCATTGTACTCGGTCCAACAAGCGCACGTTTCACTTTTGTCGTTTGCCGACCCTTTTAGTAGAAGTGACATTAAATGTTGCCGACTTACTTGTCAATTATTTATAAGGCCGCACCTTTTACTGGAACATCTCAGGTTGAGTAACGCAGTAGGGCACGTTCCAAGAGCCTCCACTTTCAAGTTTTTGTCCCAGCAACCATATTACCTCCTGCCCTACTTTTACCTTACAGGTAAGCGTGAGACATTTCAGAAATATCAGTCTTTTCTGTAAGTTTAGCATTTTCTGAGTTTTTACTGACATTTACATTTGGCCGTTTAGCTGACGCTTTTCTCCAAAGCAACTCACAATGTTAAGATACCTACAACTGTTTGTCTATTAATACAGTAGGGTGATTTTGCTGGAACGATTTGTGGAAAGTACCTTGCTCAAGGGTACTACAGCATCCACTGCCCCCATGTTGTCTGCACATGCAGGCTGGTTTATTGTTATTGGGGCCTAACAAGGCATACTGATACCAGTGAAAATGCAGTGCAAAGTGAGTATATTCTGTATTAAATGTGTTCAGTGTGACAAATGGGGTTGAATAACTTCTCTCTGCCCCAGTGAGCTCAGCATCACACCAGGCATGACTGTAGCCGGAGGCATCACGCCACGGGCGGTGAGGATCTTCGTGGCGCAGATGTCCAAAAAAATAATGAAACATTCATTCAGAGGTCCTCAGAATCAAAGCCCACCCCCCTGTACTTGGTTTTGACCCTTATTCCATGAAACAAGCTCCCTCCATCCCTAAGAGCTGCTGAATCCCTTTCAGGAGAGGTCCCAAACTCTCTTTCAGGGCCACTTCTCTCCTGATCTTCTGATAGTGATGTAAGTGAGTCCAACACCATCTGCAATCCATGAAATCATCCTTTGCAAGACAGCTGCATTTGTTCATTGAGTTCATGCTTTTCTCCAAAGCTGTGTTAAACTACTTAGAATTATCTATCCATTTATATAACTGGGTAACTTTACTGGACCAATTTAGAGTAAGTACCTTGTTCAAGGGTACAACAGCTGGAAGTGGGATTTGAACCTACAACTTCTGGATCCTTCTGGCCACTATTCTACCAGCTGCCCCAACAACAGAAACATTTGGGGAAAAAATTTGCATTTCTGTTGCCTTCTTGGAACTTTCAAATTGTTTACATTTAAAATTCTAACTTAAATCTAATCAAGTCACTTTACAACAAACAGTTAGTGAAACCTCCTCACCCTCAGCTATCGTCTTAATGGTCATTGGCCATTTTCAGCTTTTTCTCTGTCTTCTTCTGAAATGAAGTCGCATTCACCGCAGCCCAGTTGCACCACTTTCCTACCGTCACCTAACGCCTTCTGTGGATCTCGGTGACCATTGGCACCTGAAACCACAATTTTCCCATCGACTAAAAGCTATTTAATCATCAAAAACAATTTATTGTTTTATTTCAATAAGCTTCTTTTTGGTTTGAAGCATTTTAAATTGCTTGAAGCTATTTTTCCAGAATTGCAATGTAATCAAATTGTAGGCCTGGGTTCTGCAAAATACACAAAGGTGCATTAGTGTAAATATATTTATTAATGTCAGTGTTAATGCGCTAATTGCATGTGCACAGTAAATGAGAGAATGATGGTCATCAACAGCAGTGCAGAGATGATGCCTGTTTTTCGGAGGGAAACGTCATTTCATTTCGATGCACTTATCAAACATTACCGAAAGTGGTGCATTCTGGGGAATGTAATTTAATGTTGAATTTGAATTTTGAATACCGAAAACAAATCCTCCCGCTTTTGTCGTCGTCCTCAGCGCTTCACCACCTCCCAATGGAACCAGCAGTTTGCCTATGTGTGGGTTATCTAACCGAAAAGATGCACAACTTAACCCTAAACCCTAAAGGGTACTCCAGTTACACATCCATTTACACGTTTTTCCGAAAAAAAAAAAAAAAAAAAGTTGCAGGAAGTCATTGCTCTATCGCTGTTGTCTTTTTAGCTTGTAAATTATGCACTAACTATGTAAAAAGCTCTGTATACCATCTTACTAAAACATCAGTGTCATTAGCAGTAGAATATTTTTTATATATTAAATACCTGCTACACATCGTTTAGTTCGGCGCAATTTTTATTTTTTTTTTTTCAAGCCAGTGCTTGTTATCATCAAATTTTGATGTCCTTATTTAACCTTGCAGGAAAACTATCAGATCAATTGGACTGGCTCACCCAAGTTCAGAGAAAGTTACTAACCAGGTGGTTAGCAACCAGATTGGGATCTTTATTATTCTTTTAGTAGTCATTACAAATAGTTGTAATAGTTCTAATAACTGCTGTAAAAGGCGAAAATTATTTTAAAAGTAGTAATCATTGTAGTAGTATTCTGATTTTATCAGAACAGCAATTTGAAAAGGTTTATTCATTTATTGAGATTTATTGAAATGGTATGTAGAGCTTTCCATTAGTTAAAACTATTTTGAGGACCTTAACATTGTTAAGTGGCTTAAGATATTCAAAAAAAAAGAAAAAAAAAAAACATAATTTGAGTCAAAGTACTTTGGTACTTGTATTTTAACAAGACACTTTTTTTTTCTTTTTTCACTTTTCATCAAGTGGCTTTTTGGATGAATATGGATGAAAGAGGCGGTACTTTTTGGGACAGCTTTCGGTGTAGTAGTTACAGCTGCTGCATTCGGACCTAAAGGTTCTAGGTTCGAATCCCACCTCCAGAGGTAATGCCCTGAAGCGAAGTACTTATCCGAAATTACTTTGCAGAAAAGTGTCAGCTACATGAATAAATATACTCTTACTATGGTACACTTTCATTTATTTAGCGAGCAGATGGTTTTCTCCAGCATGTAATGATTGCAATGTCCAGAGCTACGTGCACCGCGCTGATCACCCTCCGATTTTTCACCCATCCATACACCAGACCAGTGTAACACACAATGGTTTCTGACTTCCTGCCCCGTTTCAGTAATGTGTATCAGACAAACAAGCTGTGTGTTGACAGTCACACGTCTGTATCTGCATCAACCACAAATAGGTAGTTGTTTGATGTCCTTTTGTTCACCCCGTGCTGTAAACAGCATCGGAGGAGCATGTCTAAAAAGAAACTGGCTGCAAATGCAAATATTTACCTGCCTTTAGACATTTTGAATGTTTTAAGAAATTCTGCATGGCTTTCAGACATTGCTCTCAGACTGGATGAAGGACCCGCCGCACATTTGTACGACATCATTCGGAAATATCAACAACCATCTGCACACGCAGAAAAGATGGAAAAGAGGCGGTCATATATGTATTTTTTTGAAACATGGATTATGCACATTTTGTGGCTTGACAACCGGACGCTTTGTGTATGTCTCTGGCATGCTTTACTGGAAAGTTTACTTTGCTATGTGAATTTGAGTAATGAACTTCATCTGATACTGACATACGCTGAGCAAGATTTTTCAGAATTAAATTCCTGTCTGTCATTGTGAACCAGTTTGGCATCATGCGAACTTCACGAAACCTGAAGCAGCGTGCACGCAGACCCTCAGAGCCACAATACGAATGTTTTAATCGTTAATTCGTGCGATATTGTGTAATTTTTTTACTCTTAATTCTAAAGACAGTCTGGATTTCTAATGAACCTGATTTTTTGATAAGACTGTGTGGGAGTCGGGGGGGAAAATTTATCTTATCTCCATTTTCCGGAAATGAAAAAATACAGTCACTCACAGTGTTAAGAAGGTTTTGCACAAATAAAAGTGCTGACACTCTTTCAGAAACATATTTTACAATAAAGGAAATTTTATTCTTATACAGTGCTGTATTCCAAATACAGACTCGGAACACATTCACAAGGTTAGCAATTAAGCAAGTGACAAACCATCATACATCACAAATATTTCCACAAGGTATTATGTTCAAAAGTGTTTAGCACGCCTAAAATGAACAGCAACAAAAGCAAACAAATGAGTGGATTAACAGTTCAATAAATATAAGATATAATACTGTACAGTCATTAATAACGAAGTTTGTGGTGATAATGTGTATTTCTCCCTTATAAATCACAAATATGTTACAACACAGTTCAGAATTTTGATAACAAAAAATGGTTCTAGTGCAATTCAGAAATATGAATTTAGGTAATCATAGACATATAAATATATACATTTCATACATGCAGCTGCCCATTGCTGAATAACAGATTGATGTTTTTGTGAACACTTGCAGTATAACTGAGAGTGATTCATTTATTTAGGCAGGGGGTTCTTGGTAATTTAGGATATGTTCCTCACTTGAATGTATTGTCACAGGCAGGGCTTGAACCCACAACCTTCAGGGTATAACCACATTACTTCCGTACTTACTTTCCTTAACATCTATATAGTCCAGCACCTACATTCTGCACACCGCCGAAACTGCAGATAACAGAAAATATTGATACATGACACTAAATAAAAAAATCTGCCAAACCTGTAATTGAACTTCTTTTGACACTATCATTAAACACAGTTCAGCTCAGTTCAGTTCAATTTATTTCTAATTACTTAAATTAATAAAACATCCTTGTCAGCACGCTTTTCTGAGAGGGATTATCCTGATATTGATTGATTAAAATGACTAATATAGAGGCAATTCACTATATTCGATAATGTAATTAGCAAAAGATGGTAGCAGGATCTAATTCATCTTAATTTGCTTATTATGTCTAATTAGAAAACTACCTTTGTTTTGAAATGTGCACAGTTAAATCCTTGCTATTTCTGCAATGCAATCTGTTACATTATTACTCTGTTATTTCATAGGCAGTGTTTTTTATTTATTGGTTTGTACCCTAAAAAAAATGTACAATGTATCTTCAAATACTGCAGACATAGGCCACCTGTTTGTCCAAATAAATTGTTTTGGATGTAAAACATAAATGTGGATTATATAAAACACCGATGGATAACAATAATTCAGGGCTTGTCCTCTGCTCGGTAAAATGATACCGTCCACTGTCAGTTTGGTGTTTCACATTCAAACTGGAACCAACAGCAGATGGCAGTATAACAGCTAACTGTTCATTGGTTTAGTTGTGCATAAAAATTCTCTAAAATACCACATTTTAAGTGGATTTCTGCCTTTTTTTTTTTTTGGTCATTTTTACAGTTTCTTCCTTTTGAAATATGTCTCACTCAAGGCCTTTTTTCCATGTTTTTTCATTTCATGAATCACCTCAGATGTCAAACTCTATCCAGCTCGACAAATAAACAAGAAACCAAACAAGTAAATACCAACGAATAACAACAATGATAAGCACCAGGACACGATGAAACCTGAATCAAGTGTTTTTTTTTTTTCATGTACAATGAACCTTCATTATTAGCACTTATTAGATGGAACAGAGAGCCAAAGCCAACAGACAAGATGAGATGTCGCACAAATGTTATAAAATCTCAATAAAATTCAGAAATGCCATTCATTGAGAATGGACCTGGGGTCTGTGCTGCTGTATCTATCACCCAATCTGCAGTGAAGCCCAAGTGTCTTATGATGCACATATGAACAATCACTCACCAGAAAACATCTGATTAACATCGGTCAAGCATGATATTTCTCTCTCTAATGAGCATTAACATTTTGGTAAAAGCATTAAAAGTGCGAAAAAATGGATCTTGACTTCTTTATTAAGATAATATCTTGAATCATACCAAATTTAAGTGGCTTCGGCATTTGAATGTTTGTTTTTCAGCATAACAAACTACCTATGAAGTAATTTTTGAGAATTTCGATGGGCAATTCATGTGTTTTTTTTTTCTCCCCCTTCATGTAATTCTCCAAATCAAAGAGAAGTAGAACTGTTATAATTTTATACAGCTGCAGTTCCTGTTATTTGCCATAAGACATGTGACATGACCTACAAACGAGTGCTTACAGTCTCTGTCTTTCTTCTCCCTTCTCATTAACGGCGTAACTCAGGGGTCAGTACAGGGTCCCAGCTTCTTCTTGCTCTACAGTTAATCCACATAGTTCTGTTCTCTCTTCTGACAGCTTCTCAGAATATTACCATGACATTCAAACCTTGCTGTTTTTTTTCTTTCCCCCCCCCATCTCCAATCCCCTCTGTTAGCAAAGTTATGCAAAGAACTATCGTGCGTTAATGCAGGCATTTGTAATTTATCTTAGCGGCTGTAAGCATAGATCATTTGTGAATTTGACAGAACTTTTGAATACGGTCCTTACAATATGCAATTTCATTGAAATTTGCTTATTGTAAGCATTTAACCATGTACGTTGCTTTGGATAAAAGCTGCTAAATTAATAAATGCAACATAAATATAAAAAAGGCAGTTGTGTTTGCTCTGTATTTATGCAATGAATAGTGAATACTAGACTAGTTCATTTTTTAATGTTTATTTCCTGTGCAATGCACAGTTGTAGTTCTGTTTTTATACCATCTGGTCCTGACACTGCAACCTCTCACTTTAGATGTAATTTAGCATCCTTTCTTATAGCCATGTTATTTGTCATTGTGTCATTAATACTCCCCAGCCTTGCTCACCTTTAACTGTCGATTTTGTGCAAGAAATAGCACCCCCCCCCTACAAATGGCCTCAGGTTATTTCCAACAATCTGAACCAAAAAAAAGACGAAAGAAGAACATTTCCTGTTGAAAAGTGCAATGCTGTCACTCGCTGAAGCATGTGTTTGCCTTCTCTTTGTGCACATTAGCTGTCCTTCGATCCCCTGCAGGAAGCTGCAGAAATATCCAACCACAAATTCACTATTTTGACGTGGGTGTCTCTATCTCGCATATGTTTCGGAGGTTTTTTTCTCTCTCATTTCTTCCGAAAGAGCGCGTACGGAGTTAATGGCAGCAGCCCTTGTGGTGCAGGATTCAAACGTTATAATGTGGAGGAAATAAGAAAACAGACAGAGAAGCGCTGCACCTAATAAAAAGACGGAGACCTTGTGGTTTGGGCTGTTTTTCTAATTAGCGGTTTTTGTGACATATTTCACTGCTGCAGAATTTGTGTCTTTCAGTGTTTTTCAGCTCAGGCTTTTTTTTTTTTTTGCAAGAAGCAAAAGTAAACGCTTCAAAATATTTGGCTGTTTTTTTATATGTCAATTTTCATCCACAGTTACCAGAACTTCGTACGCTTAGTACGTGAAATTACGTAGCTCTTTTAATAGCAGGCCTTCCGCTGAGTGGATATATTTCACCGCATGCTTTTTCCAAAGCGTTTCCTTCACTGTATTGCTAGTGATTTGTTCCATCTGAGCTCTGCTTTGTCATAACTGCATCACGTTACGTTCTCGTGTTTTATTTTAGACATGGGTATCTCCTGGAGGGGGAATCTCCGTGTCGTCACCAGAGTAAACATAGAAATCGACTGGCCACCAACGCGAATACTGATGAGTCAGTTCACAGAGCTGGTGGTGTAAGGACCGTGAGCCTTGTTAGAAATGCCCAGGTATTCCCAGATTATTCATTATCCGGGAAAGCCACATACAGAGAAGGATGGGGGAGGAGGAGGACAGGGCCTCTAAGAGAGGTCCAGAGAGCTTTCAGAAGCTCATTTGACCTTTTCCAAGGTCCCGCAGCTTCAGTGCTGAATACACCTCACTTTTTATTTTTGGTGGCCGTTGGTTGGTTGGTAGGATGCTTTGGTTTGGTCAGTTAGTTGGTCGGTCGGTCGGTCGGTTAGTTGGTTAGTTGGTTGGTTGGCTGGTCGGTCGGTCAGTCGATTGGTCGGTTGGTTGGTCAGTCAATTGGTCGGTCGGTTGGTATGTAGGATACTTTGATTGGTTGGTTGACTGATGTGTATGTAAGCTGGGGTTGAGGGTTCAATGAAGGCCTAACTGTCCTAACGGTGCTGTTGAACCTTTAACACCAGCAGGCTAACTCTGAAGAAATCATATATTTGATACGATTTGAGCAGGGGAGGAATTTTTCACCCTTTAAAGTTCTAGAGCTACAGATGCAAGTTATATAGATTTTACTGAACAAATTACAAACAAAGATGAACAGACAATGGTGAGCATCAGTTTTCTCAGCTTGGGATCTGCAAGATCAGCTGTCAGCACAGTGATCCTGACCACAGCTGGATTTCTCTACTCCAGTAAAACAGCCAACATGTTTACAGACAATGACAGTGACTGAAAGCTTTACTTGTGTCTGTGGTACTGCATGTAGTGTTACCATCTTTTTACAGAACAAAACCTGTGTTGTCTTCATTTCCAATCAAAATCTTATCATCGCTGTTCTCACCAGGAACATTGGGTCTTCAGCAAAATCGATATGTGTATTATTAACAAGGACTTGAACCTGTTTCTCAGTCCCCGTGGAAACGATGAGGTTCTGGAACATTATCATACTTTTCGATTGCACCCACCGCGAGGAACGAGAAGGAAATGACCCAATTCTGGACCTCTGCCCTCTCACCTACACAGGAGACCATGTGACAGTTTGACATCCCTGGGCCTCTTTGCCACAGACACTTAGTGATTAATGGGGGGATTCAAACCACAACCAAACTGTTGAGTGGAAAGCAGCTTAGTGCCACTGGGGAAGCAAACTTGACAATATTAATGCCCAGTCCATCACACAGTATGCATGTATAGCAAAAATTTTACGTTTGAATTCCAGCTCTTGTTGGTAACCTTTGATCAAGGTGCTAACCCTGAACAGATACAATAAAAATTATTCTGTTGCGTAAGATTGTAAGTCACATTAGAGAAAAGCATCACTCAAATGAATCAATGCAAATGTATTGACACTTTACAAGAACAAAGAAAGAAAAAGAGCTGAAATTAACTGATGTTAATTATCTAGGTACATATATATATATATATATATACTATATATATGCAGATAATCGTAGAACATCATATACAGTATACTGTATATGATGTTCAGTATATTAGAATATTAGATGTTGATTTGAAATATCAAGGAAAAATGTTGTGAACCAGAATA
This sequence comes from Scleropages formosus, assembly GCF_900964775.1. NCBI lineage: Eukaryota > Metazoa > Chordata > Actinopteri > Osteoglossiformes > Osteoglossidae > Scleropages > Scleropages formosus. The sequence continues at coordinate 24,192,783 of NC_041819.1, read as the reverse complement.
ACTCTGAGAATAATTTTGGATATTGGTCATAGAGCATGTATGCAGTTGTAGCATATTTATTTATTTATTTATTTATTTATTTATTTAAAGATTGGTTTAGTTAGAGATATTAATTAATCGATGTTGTTAGTTACTGTGACCTAACATACACAAGGCTCATACTAATATAAATATATTTCATACTGCTCTCGTCTGTTTCATTTTCACGCCAGGCAAAGTGGAACGGCAGCGCTGCTCCTGCGAGGCTCGACCGACCGACTTACAGCCGCTTTGACCTTTAGTGTGATTCGCGATGGGGGAAAATGTCGATTGACACTTTTTTGCGCTGGAAGACGAGCACATCCTGCCGAGTGCGTGAGAGGCAGGGGCCGCCTGGGCTCATCGTATCTCACAGCATCTCAGGAGCCGCCAGCTCCCAGTCGGGTACATTGAGGAAGCCCCCCTGACTGTACTGGACGCTTCCTGTTAGCACATACTAGTTAAGGAGAACCGCTTGACACGTCAGTCGACAGCACATTCACGACCGACTGCGTTTTCTGTGCTTCGGGTCGACGCAGTGAAAACAAAGAAAAGTCTCGCGTGATCAGAGAATGAGGAGGGAAGAAAAAATCATTTCTGGTTTAAATCGTTTAAATATGTTTTCTGGTTTAAATGACCGCATAAAGAGCGAATAATAAATTGCAAATGTGTTATTCAATGATTCAAACTCAAACAAAACATGACACAAAATAAGAAAAGATTCCTTCAGTCACAGTTACTATTAACATGTAAGGTTTTGAAGGACACCTTCCCCCCCCCCCTAAAAAAAAATCTGTTGTACTCTGTGAAGTTACACACAAATACATATGGTCAAAATACTTGGTCAAAATCACTATGTCTTAATAGGTAATAGGCACAAAATTCTGACACATTATCAATATTAGTTCATTTCAGCCAAATAATGCCCCTGATAAAATTGATTCAATAAAAAACACTGTTCTTTTCTATCCATATCTTACTTTAATATTATAGCTTTAATAACAGTATTTAAGGTTCTGGTGGCAAAGGTGACAGCGGTTCCCCTCACAGCTGCTGAATCCTGCCCAACGTTCAAGAAGGATCTCAAACTCATCTCTTTCAAAACCACTTCCCTCCTGATCTCTGCTACATAAATGAGTCCCACACCATCTGCTGTAGTTATCTATGTATTTAATATTTGAATGTCACTCCTATAGGAGCTACTTGAGGGCTGTGAACAAGCAACACGGTGGTGTCAGACAGAAAAGCTGTGTGTTCATAATTCTGTGTGTGTGTGTGTCTAAAGCTGTTGTTGAAGCATGTTTTTTTACTTTTATCTGCCCTTTCGAGAAAATTATCCTGCCAATGCAGGGTAATGGCCTATTATTATAAATTAATAACGATCAGACGAAATAGTCCTGCAATAATAATTCTATCTTAATTTTCGTTGTAACACACAAGTTTATGCAAAACCACTGGACATATTTTGGAAACTTTCCTCGGGGGAACAACAGATGGACTTCTCAAGTGTTCAAATCCCATGTCCTTATTTTTTTTTTACATTCTTTCACATATTTAATGCTCACATTTCTGAAAATATTTCAAAGAAGGACTGTTACCGCTAAAATTCTAAAGCTTTTCTGTGAACATTTGAAATATTTTAATAACCCATCATATTTCCAGTGTAAAACTGGTAAAAAACAGAAACTGAGAACAAAAAACTAAAAGTTCTAATTAGGTAAAGAAAACTATGTGTCTTTGACCTTCATGCACACTTTGACAGATTAATTATGAACCTGTAATACTTTATAGAAATAATATCACAGTTAATAAATGCAACAATAATACCTGGTTTCAGTATTCAACATTTTTTTGAAAAACTGAGCAAATTATTAAAAAAGTGATCAAAATTTTGCAACCGTGAGTCACAGCACTAGCGCTACCACCAGTGCTCTTATTAATCCTCACAAGGCAAATGCAGAAATGGAAAAATAAAATTAATAAAAATAGAAATGTATTCTTTGCTCTGAGGGTAACACAGATCTTAACTGTAAATAACTGCTGCATCTTATTAAATATATTATTTAATTTGTTTTTTTTTTTTTTTTTTTTCGGAGGTGGAGAAAAAAGAAGATAAGCAGTGTTAAATAAGTGAAAAGAGACGTTGGCACTGTAACATGTTCGTGTAAAAACCCTGCTGCCAAAGTCGCTGCGGCGCTGCAAAGGGCCCTGTTTGCTCATCGGGTTGCAACTTTTCCACGACGCAGCATCAAAAAGACGGAGCCCAGCTAGCCGCACTTATCTCTCATCTGTTATTGGTGGCATTTCCCTCTGTAGCGAAGCCGCTTTGGGGTCGAATCCCAGCCAGAGGGACCCGAGCGGGACACTGAGAATACCCTCAGGAGATGTGGCTCTATAACCTGGGGGGATGCCAAGCCTAACATCATTTGGTAGCGTGATCCATTTTAATAAAGTGGCCCCACGGGTTCATGGGTGCTGAAGGGCCCCCTCGGTGCAGGTTTATGGAAACCCACCCACCCATCAGCCTCAGAGATGCAAACCACAGAGGCGTTTCAGATGATGAATGCCAGCGGGGGTGGAGCTTGAAATGAAAGTAGACTGGGAGAGAGAGAGAGAGAGAGAGAGAGAGAGAGAGAGAGAGAGAGAGAGAGAGAGACAGAGAGAGCAAGAGAGAGAGAGAAAGAGAGACATGGGGGGGTGTAACGGTTCCCCCTCCGCTTCAAATGGCGGCCCTCGGGCTGTGGAAACTTCTTCGCCTCGAGCTCTTTTTTTTTGCTCTCGCTCTGTTAACATTGATATGCGTGCAGAGGAGGACACCCATGCAAATCAAAATATAGATTCCAGCTGGTAAACAATAAACATGGGTGTAAATATGGTATTGAAAAGGTCACTCAGCCATCACATTTTGCAGTGCAAGAAGCATGTGCTGCTAGTCGTGCTGCTAGTCGTGCCGCTCCACGTGCCACTAGAGACAAAGGACGGGTACGGGTATGAGTGCAGGTGTGGGTACAGGTACAAGTACATGTACATGTACAGGTTCAGGTACAATTTCAGGACTGGAGATCATGGTTGGGTCCCTCATCAGAAGGGATCTCCCAGAAGCCCCTACAACAAAGTGCCTTTGTCTCGTGTTCGTTGAAAGGTGACTGAAAGACGTGTTTTACTTTGTATCTAAGAAAACGGGAGATCAAAATGAATTGTATGAATATATAACATTAATATTACTTTTTCATGTATCTGACATTTTTCTCCAAAGCAGCTTAGAATGTGAGGGTTGTGCACTATGTGACTTACACTGATTTACCCATTTATACAGCAGGGTAAGTTTCACTGTATGAATACAGGGTGTCCTGGTCAAAGGCAGCAGAAGAGGTGTAGAAGAATCAAACACAGGTCCTTTGACAGCTCTAACCACCACCTAAAAGCAAAGTTCAGGGTTCAATGGCCCTGCAGGCTGCCATGGCATTTACAAACAGTGCTTTGTTTATTCATATACTACTTCTCGACCCGGGAAACCGTCGTATTAACTCTGGCTCGTAACCTGTATCATTCTTAGATATAGTTAGACATATATTTTTCAAGTTATTAAACAAACAAACAAACCAATAAATAAATGCATTACACTCACCAGTCACATTACATATGAAAACTGTGTTTGACATCCTTTTCCAGCTTTGCGGATGTTGGAAGGAGGGTGCGGGGCTGCGTGGGGTTCGAGGGAGGTGATACAAACATACATCCAGCGGCAGGAAAGTGAGCTTGTATACAAACACTCGTACAGAACACACTGCATAACACACACACCAACACAGGTAAGAGTTACAGATAGCCAAAGTCGGCCTCTGCGTATGTGAGTGATACAAATATCCCATTGAAGGGAGTCCGATTATGTCACCCCCCACCCCCCACCCCCCACGACGTTTACAGTAAGACTGAAATTGTTCTTTTGGCCTTCTGAAAAGCTGTATTTTTCCATGCACTAATTCAAAACTCAATACACATGCCACATGTCACCCACATGCCGATTCAAAGTGAAATGAGTGGGCAGCTCTCAGGCCCCCAGTTTGTAGAGAACTTCCACTCTGACCACCTTGTTCTGAAACCTCCCCTCACTCAGATCAGTGAATGAACTATGAGTTTTAGCACCGAGCTGCTAACCATATATTGGGCACTTCTATATTTGATTCTTGGAGCCTCTCGATCCCAAACGTGGTGTTTTTACCACTGCTCCACCTGCTGGACAGGAGAGTCCATTCCAGCATGGTGCTACACTTATATCTATTCATTTAGCCAACACTTTTCTCCAAAGTGACTTAAAACTATGTATCCATTTATATTGCTGAGTAATTTTTACCGGAGCAATTCAGCGCCAATGCCTTTCTCAAGAGTACTTCAGCTGGAAGTGAGAGTCGAACCTGCAACCTTTGTGGTCCAACGGCAGCAGCTCTAACTACTACGCTACCAACTGAAAACTGCGGATCTCTGTTTAGAAGCTTCGCAAGTCAGATCCGCAGCCCTGGACACACACTGCGGTGTGTGTGTTGTGAACTTCAGTGCAAAGTGAGCTCAAGTGAATAACTGTCTCCAGGTTCCTGGCAGTGTGACTTCGGTTGGCTTCAGAGATCTTCTGTACGACTACTAGTCTGTTAAACCATAAACACTGACATTTTAAGTATTGTTATTATTATTATTACATTTACATTATTTTAGGGCAGCATGGTGCACAGCGAGTTTGATCCCTGCTCAGTCTGTGCGGAGTCTGCATGTTCTCCCCATGTCTGCAGGGTTTCCTGAAGGTGCTCTGGTTTCCTCCCACACTCCAAAGACATGCTGTTCAGGTTCACCCATAGTGAGTGAGAGATTATGCATGTTCCACTGATGTTTGGATGAGTAGTGTAAGTAGTGTATCTAGCAGCATAAGTCACTGTGGTGAATAAGGTGTGTGGGCTCATAACACTATATAGAGTTCACTGGAAGTCGCTTTGGAGAAAACACACACATTAACCGAAACTGCCTCTCCCGAGCAGGGTCGCGGTGAGCCATAGCCTAAACCGGCAACTCAGGGCGTAAGGCTGGAGGGGGAGGGGACACACCCAGGACAGGACGCCAGTCTGCCACAAGGCACTCCAAGCGCGTCTTGAACCCCAGATCCACTATTGTTATTATTATTAGTAGTAGTATTATTATTATTATTATTACAAACCACCCTGCCAGGCATATTTTTGTGTATTTTTTCATGCTGATTTTAAAACTTAAAAAGGTGCAAACAGTAGGCAGAGTTTCATTTAAATAGTAATATTTGAATTGGAGTGCTGGTGATCAATAACAAGGTGAGAATCAGCATCGAACAGTGCTTGGTGGCGGCGACACATGTTTAAGTCATCTTAAATTAGTTTTTATTTGCCTTAAAAGAAAAGAGTTAAAAGTCTTGCACTGTTTTTTTTATATTTAAATATTTTCATAGCTATATCCAAGACTTTTACAGAACCCATCAGCAAATAAACTATTAATTTTGCTTAAAATAAAATATACATTTTTAAAAGTCTTGCAGTGTATCTTTGTATTTTTTACAGCTATGACCAAGACTTTTACAGAACCTACACAGCAAATTAACTAACGTAGCTTTACATGATCATACTGTTTTGATAATACAGATCATAAAGCAAACTCAAGATGGAGATGTCAACAAGCAGATGTTTATACAATTAATTAACATTATACAGGGGGTGGAGAGAATTATTGTTTTCAGTAATCAATATTTTGTCATTTAAAAGTAATCCTTTGTTGTTTCGTGTTAATAAAAGGCAATAATGCAAAAGCTTTGTGACAGTCTGACAATCATGCGCAGGATGAATAATTAAGAAAAACGGAATAAATCAGGTCTTAGAGGAATTTTTTTATTCATTATAGGTTTATCTGTCTTTATACATAGAGATACCTGCATTAGTAATTCACTTTCACTGATTGCAAAGTACTGGAAAAGTGAATCCTCTTGAACACATTGGATTATCAACTCCCAGTCCCAGTATTATTTGTTAGTAGAGTACCTGCTGAAAATTCGAATGAATGAATGAATGAATGGATGGCCATTTAATGTACAAAGCATTATTAATTTTGCATTAAAGACTGAAGCTTACATAACATTCTTGCTCTAAAATATCCTTTTCAGAGACAAAATTTTCTTTCAAAGCACAACAAAAGCACTAGGGTAAAACCAGGGGAAAACAATGTAGTCTGGACTGCGAACACAAGAGAATGAAATGACAGCGACGCGGCTCTTTCTCATTACAGCAGTTACGGTAAGCAAAGCGTGCGATATACTTTTAGTTGTGACTAATTTTCTTGACATGACCTATGCATGTACAGTAATAGCGGAGACAGTAGTCAATGTGCTATTTAATGTCTGAGACTTTCAGTAATCTGGAGAAGTCGTCTGCCAGAAAAGGAAGTGTTTTAACCACTGGTCTTATGTGAGTAATGTGCCTTGATCTACTTTCCCACATGCGCTGAGAACCCTGGATGCAGACAGCAATCTCACACACACAGTCATTGATAAGAAACTTACTCACTTCTCCACATTTGCATGAGAAAAGGGGATCATGGTATGATGGAGAAGTGAACGAGGTGAACCTGCCGGCCAAATAGGTCACTGGGGGCTTTTCATCAGGTGACCACAAGAGGGCGCAAGAGAAACAAAATCCTTCATACCTTCATACCCCCACCAGTATTTTTTTTTTTTTTTTTTTTTAGGAAACTATCCAAACTCGCAGGTGGCCCAAGTTTCTTCAGTGAATAATAATCAAGAGTCAAGAGTCTATTTTACTGTAGTTCTTTATAAAAACCACACAATTTAAATTTAAACTGTAGGGGATGCCAGAGGGTCCCCATGATACTGGAATAGATCATTTGGAGCTGCAGCATGGATGGAGGAGTGGAGAGTAAAACTGAATACAATCTGTAAATAACATATATTCCGTTACTTACAATATATATTTATGGAACAAAAATGAGGCGCATTTAAAAGCAGAATTAGGATAAAAATTTATAAAGAGTTTTCAAGGTAAAACTAGCAGTGGATTTTCTTACATCTTGACTTTACGAATCATAATGCTCATAATACATAAAGTTATAGCGATGCAACTGTCCATGGTAAAAAAAAAGAAAAGAAAAAAAAATCTTTTAAATTCGTATTGCCCAGGGGTTCAGATTGAGCCCTTTAAGAAATAGGTCTCAGTTTAAAAAGCAATAACAGATATTATATGAGTCTGACTAACGGCAATTGTTCGTTTTCGGATCAAGAACAACGATTGAAGCACAGCGTCGCGCTGCATTGATTATTGATTTATTGCCATACCTATCACTTTCTGCATTCAGATGTTAATTTCAGTGCCTTGATCAATCCGATATTTGGACTAAAATGTTTTTCTTTCTTCCTTTCTTTCTTTGTCCAGTCATATATCATAACCATCGTTTTCAATGGATAAACCTCAGCGTTTATCACCTTGCACAAGTTTATTTTCACATTTTCCACCCTCGGGCTAAAATCTACCTCTTGACTGATCTTGTAACCATGGTGATAGCTACTTTCTGACATATTCTATTTGCCTCGATGTTGGAGCGTTCAGACAATCACCACGGACACATGGAATATTAAAACATTTATTTTCGGTGGAAAGAAATTGTCTGAGTTTGCGCACTGAAGGACGAGGTGTGTGTTGTGTTTGAAACACACGACGGTATGATACACACATGAATGCAACAGTTACGAACACGTGTCAAATGTAACCGAGGCATCGAGGATTCCCGTCGCGCGCGTAAAGACCTGTGATCGACGGCGGGCGCGTGCCTGGCGTTGCTTGCCTGCGCCGCGGGGGTCCGTCGCGTGCCTCCGCGTCAGACCGACCTCCCGGAACGGGAACGGGCGCGGACGCTCGCGCCGCAGGTCCGCCTCGAAGATGGAGGAAGAGGACCGGGATTGCGCTCCATCGCGGCGCCCCAGCGCGCTCACGCGGAAGGACAGACACGCGGAGGACGGAGGGCGGTGGCGGCGCCTCGGAGGGTCTCCATTCCCCCTCCTCCCAGTAAGGTAAAAAAAAAAAAAAAAAAATCGTGTAACTAACACGTGCACGGCGCGAGGTGGGAGCACACTGTGGCGGCTCGTGCGCGCTAAGAAAGCAGCCCCTGCGCTGGGGTTATTGCTGCAGGGGAACGTGACGTGTGACAGGTGACAGGTGCGAGAAAAGCAATGGTGGGCTCACCTGTTGCTCGACTGCGGCGCGCGGGCCGGTACAGGGAAGGTCACATCCCAGATGGCATCGTAATTCATGGGCAATTTTGTGTGTGTGGATCGGTGAGCGAGCAGGTGGGCAAGAGGAGGAGCTCAGTGTTTCGCACACAGGTGTGAGCGGAGCGGAGGAAAGCGCGCGCACACGTGCGGTAGGAGGTGGGTTTGGCGGGAATCGGCAGCAGCGAGCTGATCATCCCCACTGCACACCTTCTTGTTTATGGAGAAAAGTCACCAGTCATCACAGGTCAGCCCCACTTTACACCTTGTTTAGGGAGGCGAGTCATCGGTTATCGCCAGTCATCCCCACTGCACACCTTTTTTCGGGAGGAAAGTCACCAGTCATCACCGTTCATCCCCACTGGAGGAAAAGCTAACAGTCATAACTAGTCACCCCCACTTCACACCTTGTTTAGGGAGGAAAGTCACCAGTCATCACTGGTCATCCCCACTGTACACCTTTTTAGAGAGGAAATTCACCGGTCATCCCCACTTCACACCTTGTCTAGGGAGGAAGAGCACTTAGTGTTACACTGATGACCCGCACCGCACACCTGGTCTCGTGCGCAGGCTGAGAAACTCGGCTGCTCCCTTTTCCTTTCTGGGACCAATTCCTTAGGAACCGGTGCTTCCAGTTCTACCCTTTCCTTTTTTTCTTTTTTTTTTTTCCTCTCCCTTTACTTCGTCTTTACTCCGCCTTTACTCCGATCAGTACAGTGTTGAAGCACCCCGGGATCTCCTTCCTCGTGGTTCTCGGCTCTGTGTGATGCCTCGCTGACAGCTCGAGAGGAATGCGTGCGCGCGCACACACACGCAGGCAGGCACGCAAACACACACACACACACACACACACACACATACACACACACGAGCGCAGAGAGAGGCGCGCGCTCGGAGAGGTGCAGGTGCGGGGGGTCGCGCGCTCAGTGGAAAAGTTGAGTGTGTTCTTGGTTCAGAGGAAGTAACCCGGGCGATGAAGCCCTCGAGCTGCTCCTCGTGCACTTAGTGGAGGAACAGCCGCGCTTCCTGTCGCCTCTCAGCTCCGCTTTTCTTCTTTTTTTTTTTTTTTTTTTTTAATACTTTCACACTGGTGTATTATTTCAGGGAGGATCGCGCGCATTTCACGCGGTGGACACGGACTTTGCGCTCGCTGCGTGACTCGAACCCCGAAGCCAGAGCAGAGACACAGTGTCCCTCACGCGTTTTTCACCCTTTTCTGGAGCATTTTTTTTCTGCAGCGCGGTGGTTCCAGGAGAGCGCCACGAGGTAAAGCCCTTTTATCAATAATAATGTATGGGAATATGGGATTGAAACGTCTTCCGTGCGCGCGCCGATGCCTCACCTGTTGGTGTCCGAATGGGCCGGCGCGCGAGCTACGGGCAGGGGTGACACGGCGACGCGCACGCGAAGAAGCGCGCTGTGTACGGAGGGGGTGCCAGGCGCGCGCCGGGGTTGGGGGAGGTGGTATCCTGTGAGAGGTGGTGGTGGTGTGGGGGGGGGGGCAGAGTCCGGGGTGGTCGCACCGACCCCTTGGCCCCGTGGCGCCCACTGTGCCCGTGTGTTCCTCTTACTGCCATTCCACTGAGGAGCCTGAGGACACAGTAAACATGAAAATACACTGTTGTAGAAACTGTAAAAAAAGGAGTTAATTAGCAATGTGGACAGCAGGGGGCATAGTGATAATAGTCAGTTCCTTCCAACCTGAGAGTTTTTCTTCCTCCTGCTGTTGTACCCCTGATCAAGGTACTTACCCTCAGTTTCTGGAGTACAAATACCATGCTCTATAAATGTTTAAATAAAGGCAAATCAGATTCCGTGACACTGTAAGTCAGACAACAACTTATAATAATAATAATAATAATAATAATAATAATAATAATAAGCTAGCAGGCATCATGATGATTAGATCTGCTGCCTCGCAGTCAAAGGACCAGGGTTTGAATCCCACCTCCTGCTGCAGTAGCCTTGATGAAGATACTTACCCTGAATTGAACTGATACGGTAAAAAAAATTACCCAGCTGTGTAAATGGGTAAATCACAGTTGGGTGCTTAGTGTACAAACCTCAGACTGTAAGTAATTTTGGGGAACAGCTAATTAATAAGTGATAATAATGACCTCAGTAATAATAATAACCTGTTATTAAGTGTGAACCCAGGAGCACTTGGTAACTTTGTTAAAGTTCACCACAGTGATGGTGTTACTCTTTTCACTGTTGTTTTATTTAATTTTATTATTAATCGGTTCATTTTTGTAACACTTATAGTAACCAATCTGCCAAGGGTTAGAACCAGTGATAAATGTATTTTTTTTCTTCTATCAATAGTGAAATTTCATTTATTAATTTAAAAGAGAAATACAAGCTATATATATATATATACATACATACACACACACATCTTCGGAACCACTTGTCCCATACGGGGTCACGGGGAACCGGAGCCTACCCGGTAACACAGGGCGTAAGGCCGGAGGGGGAAGGGACACACCCAGGACGGGACACCAGTCCGTCGCAAGGCACCCCAAGCGGGACTCGAACCCCAGATCCACTGGACAGCAGGACCTGGTCCAACCCCCTGCGCCACCACACCCCCTCCTATATATATATATATACAAAAAAAATAAATAAAGTGCAATGACAAGGAAATCCCAAAAAAGTTTATGTTTTATTTGATTTCTGCTGAGGTGTTTAATTTCTCAGTGGTGCAAATGCTTGAAAGCTGGTAAATAGTGACGTGTAGCTGAATGATACCGCAAACTTTTTTCCCTCTCTCTCTCTCTCTCAGTTTCCCAAAGTTAACTCTGTCGTGGTATTGAATCATTATTCTCGATTGTAAGCAATCCATATATAACTGATCTGAATCTTTTTTCGTTATTATTATTTCCTTCCTCTCAGAGCTTGCAGGCTTGATTTTAACAGCTCTGAAATGTGATGTTGTCTCAATAATTTTTTAATCTCTCTGCAATAGCATTTTTTTTTTTCCACTCTTTGCTATGGTTGGAAAGATGGGGCAGTTTGTGTGTTTCTCCGCACTTGAGTTTGTATCAAAGTGTTGTGTTTCTGAGGTCAGAACCCATCTCTCCATATCTCCTACTCCTGTGACCCTGACACCTCACCTTGGCCCCCTCCCCCCCACACACACACACACACACACACACACACGTACGTTCAGTCCCGTCTCAATAGACTGTCTTTGGCAGATTTATTCAATACGGTACCACTACCCCCCCAAATAATGACAAAACCTGCTTATATGGCCACAAATTTTATTACCCACTTAATTATTACATGGAGACAAAGCAGCTGTGATAGAATATCTTTAAAAAGTCTCAGTTGTTTAAATATATTTGTAAAGCAGTTCAAGAATTTGGTTTTAGATAACATGATTTAACCCTTTCACGCAGCTTGTTCACGAGTGCTACAGCAGGAGGTGGGATTCAAACCCAGGTGCTCTGAATCCAAAGATAGCCCGTCTAACTGCCGACCTACATTCATGTCTTTGTGTTTGTTCGCAATGAGCCGTATTTGCATTTTGGAGAAATTATGACTAACTGAGATACAGAAGGTGGTTTAAGGTGGAGACGCGTGCTTGGCAAGGACGACTGCCTTGACAGCAGGTGAAGGGAGGAATCTCAAAGTGGCAGCTGGACAACGCGTTCAGCAGCGAAGATCTCAGTGGGGTTAGAGGTTGAGATGGGTTGAGCTTACACAAAAACTCAGTGCGGAACTAAACGTAGACCTTTGACCTTCAGCTCTTATATATATATATTTTTCAAGACTTTTTCTTCTATTGAAAGCCTCTGGCATTCATCGGTTTGAGAGAAACCACCCGTGTCGGATCTATTTATTAAGCACATTTCCTTCATCCTGCGGCTTAAAGGAGGGAATATTAAATAATTTCAATTTATTCAAGAGCGCTGCATCTGTAACCATGGTCACGGCTGAGGCTGCGGCGGGAGGCTTCGACGGTGCCGTTAACTCCCGGAACAACGTTCTTCTCGGAATAACCGAGGATTAGATCTTGGGAGACCCGGAGAAATCGGCAGCCCTCGGAATAAACAGGACGTTGTTTTTCTGGCGAGTCGGGTTCGGGCCGTTTGTTTGCGTATCGCTTGAAATCTCTCAAAGGTTCATCTGTGGCTCGACGTCTGCTTCAATCGGGAGCCTGGAAACCACAATCGCTGTAAACACGGTTATTTTTTTTTCCTTTCTAGCCCTCCCCCCCACCCGACAAAGATCTTAAGGCAGACCCCTTCAGCGATTGTCTGACAGACAGCTGTTCCTCACACCCTTGCATTTCCCTGGCTTTTGAGATCCTTCACGTGTCGAATGGTACCCTGAGCTCATGGTGCCCATCGCCATGGATGCTGTGCAGAAACCCTGTGTTCCAGAAAGGGCCACTCCCTGCACCATATCTCAGAGCGCCGCTTTTATTTAGAGCATTTTCGCAGTGTGTCCTCTATTATATTTATCGCGGGATGATGCTTCCGGATGTCGCTGGGGCTTCAGCATCCCTCGGATGCAGTGACCGATTTCCTGTTCTTTCGGTACGCACGTAACGCGCCTTGCTGCGAAACCTCGCCTTGAGGTCCAGCCGCTCCCGCACCTGTGGTCTGACGCCTGAGGTCAGACTTCACGGAAATGCGCGGCAGCTCCGGACTCGGCGTACATCGCGGCGTTTTCATACAGCGTAGCTCGAGAGGCTGAGGTCGTGGAGGGTGTCACCGTCGATCTTTTTTCACGTCCTTTTCCATCCGTCGGAAGTTAGCGTCGCATTTGTTAATTATAGCTATTGTAGCAGCAGAGTAAAGTAACAGCGGCTTTTACATGTCACCGATTGCTGATATGTATCTGCTGTGTGTGTGTTGGCACAGTGTATATACAGTGCATATATAATATCTACGTATAATGCATTTATTTTTTTATTTATTATTTGATATGCAACCTTTCAACATGCAATTAAAGAGCTTCCATTCTCTCCACATATAAGCATTTCTTCACTATGCATTTTTATAGGCTTAAATATATATCCTCAGGCCTATACTCTCTTTTTTATTATTAGGCCCTGTCAGGTCACCACATTTGCTTTACTAGCCACTTGTTAATAATTCGGGACTTGCTCTGTAAAGTTGTTGCTGAGGACGGACAATGAAGCCATTAACTTCTGCCGAGTCCTGTTTTCACAGGTTCGTGCGTTTTTGCGTAAACAGTCCAGCTAATGTTTCCCTCATACTTTGTATGTTTCTGAAATGGATATTTGCTATCAAATGCCAGTTTTTTTTTTTTTTTTTTTTTTTCCTCCCCCCCAACAAGGGGAAATGAAAAGGAAGACAGAGCAGTTGCTCTAGGTGTTTCAGTCCCAATATTTTTTGTCAAGGGGGGAGCGTAGTGGCATAGTGGATTGGATCAGGTCCTGCTCTCTAGTGGGTCTGGGGTTCGAGTCCCGCTTGGGGTGCCTTGTGACAGACTGGCGTCCCGTCCTGGGTGTGTCCCCTCCCCCTCCGGCCCTATGCCCTGAGTTGCTGGGTTAGGCTCCGGTTCCCCACGACCCTGTATGGGACAAGCGGTTCAGAAAGTGTGTGTGTATTTTGTCAAGGTTGTTTTGGTTTGAATCTGTGTGGGAAACTTTAACATTTTATTTGTACATTTTAGTCAATGCTGTGTGTCCTTGTCAGAGACTGTAAGAGGATCTGAAATTATTATTATTATTATTATTCAATATTGTTGTTTCTCTACACAATTTTATTTCCTATTCTTTATATTTCATTTTTTTTTAATATTCTCTGAAATATGACGTTCTTGCACCATTGGTGTTCGCTTGCTGTCAGTAAGTAACGTGGTATGTTCTCTGTCTCGAACTGACAGCAATTGTTTATCTCGAAATGTCATTTCTGGTTACCCTACCGTCAGGCTCTTGTTCTAACCATGTAGAAATGTCAGCGTGCAACCGGCTACTTACCATAAGTTACCTAATTCTTGGCAAAGCAAAGAGCTCTTCCATGAAAGCGTGAGCCCCGCTCCCCGCGCTGCGCTGCGGTGCTGGAGGTATCACAATCACTAAGTGGATTTTACTCGAAGCACGCCTCCAAGAACTGCTGACTTGAGCGAGCCTTTGCGAGGCTTCTCTTTTCGGATGGTTTCTCCGTCGAGTCAAAAGCAGCCGCTATGACACGGCCGCCGACGCCACACTTACGCGTTCCCAGGAGCGGTCAGTCCACTAACGCCCTGCTCTCCCGTTGATCCCCACAGGCCCAGTCCGCTGACTATGGAAACGGAAGCAACACATGGCTACCTTGCCAGTGAGTAAATTTATTTTATTTTATTTTATTTTATTTTATTTTACTTGCTCAGGTCTCTTGCAAGCAGCATAAAAGAGCTGATTTCTCTCTAGGTAAACCTTGAGGCTGATTGATGACAGTGTGCAATGTGCATTTTGCTCTAATTTGCATTGTGAATCAATTTCCCCGTTTGTATTTGGCGGAGCATTATAATTCGCTGCCTGTATGAGGCGTGATGGACGTCTTAATTATAGGCCACGGAAAGTGGTGCCGGAGCCCCATTAGTCAGGGTTGTTGTTGCTGAATGAGTTACCCTTTGTGCATCGCTGAGCTGAAACTCGTGATGGACAGGAACTGGAAAGAGACGCTCGGGGGGGTTGGGGTGGGGGGGTGCTGAAGCATTAAGAAAGGAAGTGTTTGTTTGGGCATTTAATTTGTCTCATGACTTTTCACTGGTTTGATGTCAATGGGATTTTACCTGGAACATTTATCTCTTTTTTTTTTTTTTTTTTTTTCCCTGAGAAATAGAATTTATTCGTATTAAACAGTTTAAAAGCATTTTAAATCCCAAATGATTTGCATCATTCAGTCGGCTGTTTTACTTGAATAAGTGCCACTTGCTTTTTAAATTCCTTAACCGGGTGCTGTAAAGGACCTTTACAGCGATTCTACTTCGCGCAGCCAATGTGTTCGTCCTCCAGTTGACTGGCTGGAAAGCAGAAATTATTTGATTTTGAGAACAACGCAAGGAAATCGAACATTGTCTTCTCTATGCAAATGAGCCGTGCTGTACTGATGTTTTTTTTCACCCTTTGTGAAAGCATTCCGAAAGCATAGTCAGAAAAACATTATAAAGGTGTTTAGTGCAGCTGCCGAAGGTATTCATCACGGCTTTGAATTAGCGAAAAGGTGTGTTTTCTTTTTCTTTCTTTCCATCTGACAGGATAAATGACTAATCTGTTAAAAGCGTAGCGATCGGGCCACATGTGTCGTGTTCATTAGCCGGGTTCTTTTATTTTACTTTATTTTACTCTCCCCTTTGTTCGCCTCCTTCGGTTCCTCCGAGCGGCTGACCATGCACTTCCCCTTCTTTACGGAGCAGCCCGGCCGTACATTACGGCTCATCAGATAAGGGTTTGCCGGTGACAACCCCTGGGACTTTTTGCACTCCCCCCAAGGGGTCCCAAGGGAAACCTGCACGGATGGGTGATGCTTTCACAGAAACGCTTTGGTGGGGCACTTCATGCCAGGGCCATTTTTTTTTTCTTTTTTTCTTTTTTTTTAACGCGGGCGTCCGGATTCTCGCTCGAGAGGCCCTCGCTGTGTCTCTCCCTTGGAAATCCATCAGACGGCCTGCTGACCATCGGTTGACTGTCGCGCCGTGGGATCCGGTGTCTGTCTTGCTGAATACGTGAGCTCCCTTTGCGTCTTAGCTCAGCGAAGGTCGCGTTCACACGGCTCACAAATGGACACCGTTACGGTATTGAAACCGTGCTCTTGTCTTTTCATATTTTACGGAATAAATTAAAATTAAAATTTAAAACTGAACAAACAAACACTGCAGGCGAAAAGATACACTCCAGAAACGTTCGTCTCACCCTGAAGGTGTATTCTGTACTATAAACACAACGTCCGTTGTCATTTAATCTCTGAAAAGACAAATCGTTTATTCATTCTGCTGATGCTTTTCTCCAAAGTGACTTACAACGATTTACCCATTGATGCAGCTGGGTGTGGAACTTGCACTGCATTAGGTGGTGGGGTTGAAACCTGGGACCTGCAAGACTAGAGCTGGCAGCTTTAACCACCGTGGCACCTGTTGCTCCCTCTCGGTGACATCCATCCTAGCAGTGATCCCCTTAGGGCAATAGGTCACATGCTCTTATACGACACTTGGTCAGCAAACTTCCTAATATCCCTTAAACCTAAATTTAAAAACACAAACATTTATTATTACTAACACAGGCAATAAAATCCCATTTAACGTTTCACAAATGTTACGTTCGTTCCCTCCTAGAGCCTCTAAAAAACATAAAGAACGCATGAAACTACGTTCATATACAGGTCGTCGTCGACTTATGAACACCTGGACATTCAACAGTCGTCCTGTAAACCTTCTTATATTATTTTCAAGATCCGACATTTGATCGTAAAATCTAACGACGGCATTGCACCTACTGTACGTTGACATCGACTGTTAAGATTTGGCTCTCCATTAATCTGGGTGTCCAGCAGTGACTGCTTTTATTCACAAATCTTTTCATTTAATTCCTTTCAAGTTACTCTTAATTTAAATGGCTTGCATGCGAAAAAGTGTACAGAATCACACTTTACAGTATCAATTTCAGTATTTAAAAAATTAACTGCGCTTCGTAATTACTGTACTCATTACACTTTTCTCCAAAAAAAATCTTACAATAATTTACCTATTTATACAGCTGGGTAATTTTACTACAGCAATTCTAGGGTAAATACCTTGCTTAAGGGTATTAAAGCAGCAGGTAAGATCTGAACCACCAACCTTTGAGGACAGAGGCAGCATCTCTAACCCCCATGCCCCACCCCCTTTTTATGGTTTTGTTACTCTATATCAGTGTTATTTTAATAGGGGTAATAGTGTAGAAATATGACAAAACCCCATTTTACAACATAGCATTGATGGGTGTCAATTGTTTATATATCCCAATAGTTTGTATAAAACAGTAAAAGGAGGTTTCTGTCTAAAAAGTCAACGTAAGACATTGTGAGCCGAGGGGCACCTGGATTGTGGTCATTCTCCTCCCTCCCAAGAAGCAGTCATGGACTCGGCAGACCCCCCTGGGCCAGTGATGCTTCATGGGAGGGGTGCAGAGCCTGGCGTTTCCACTCGGCAGGGAGGCGCTACAGCTGCAGGGCATTAATATTCATCTTCCTGGCTCATCGTAGGTCCACTGTACATGTCTAAATCATGTCCCCCAACTCCAGACGACGCAAGATCCCTGGGAACAGGACTGGGTGACCTGTTAGCTCTTACCAGATGACTTCTAAACTCATAACAGTTCCTCAAATGACATACCCTTCGTTTTTACCTTGCCGTACAGAGAGAGGTGACCAGCAGTGCCTCTAGGGTGCTCGATCGAGTAAGGTTATAGCTGTCGTCTCCAAGGTCCCGGGTTCGAATCCTTGTTTGCTCCTGCTCTACCTCCATCGATCAGTAAAAATTAGCCACCTGCATAAATGGGTAAATCACTGTATGTACCTTAGTGTGTAAACCTCACATTTTAAGTTGCTTTGGAGAAAAGTTTTGGTTTATTAATATAATAATAATAATAATAACTGTCACGCCCTCTTCAGCGCAACAAGGAGCACCTGCGGCACGTCAAGTAGCGACCGCATAAAAGGACACGCCGGAGCACACTCATGCGTGGAACCTCGTTCAGCCTAGTTCATTGCGAGCGTGCCTCCCGAGTTCTTACCTCTCCTGTTCCTCCTATCCGAGCCCTGTCTCCCCGTTGCCTTCCCCTTTCCTCTCCGAGCCTCACGATTTCCACGAACCCTTGCTCGTCTCACGGATTACGGCTTTTGGATTGTCCTTCTGGTAACGTTTGTAAATCGGCTACTATCGGATTGTCTTGCCACCGCGGTTTTTGGATTCCTCTCTTTAACCCTGACGCTCCGCACTTGGGTCCGACGGCTTCCTTCCGTAGTGACATCATGACAATAATAATAATAAGAAGAAGAATGAATTTTGTCACGGGTTTACAATTTGGCATCTCCGTTATCAAGGCTTCGCAGCGAATGGCTCGAAGTGCAGAGGAATAGACACGTGCTCTGTTTTCATAGCACACTTGTATCGAAGCCACCCCCCCCCCCACACACACCTTGCTTTCAGGTCTTAGGGGTTTTCAGTCTGAGCCAACACATCGACACCTCGAGCAACTGAGCACAGCGGAAAGTTTTTCTTCAGCCGGAGGTGTCTTTCTCGAGAGGCGATATACATTATTAAATTCGATGTGAAGAACAAAAAGAAAAAGGAAAGACAAAAAACACAAGGTGTTCTCGTGTCCCGCAAAAAGCTCAGGGAGATCGGCTCCCCGGAGGTTTGGACATGCGGCGGGTGGGGCAGTGCCGGGTGCATGGCGGTACCTCCTACGGGTACTGTCCGAGACCCCTTCTGCCAAAGTGGAGGTGCTCAGAGATTCTGCCAGACTCCTCTTTACCCCTGCAAACAAATCGAGCCCCATCAGATTCAGGCCGGCAGGTGGCATAGCAGTTAGGGGCCTCGCATTGCAAGCAAAGAGCCCAGGTTTAAATCGTGTTCCTCGATCAAGGTACCTACCCTGAAATGGTGTAGTAAAACCCATCCAGGTGTACAGATAGTTTAAGAACTGTATAGCAGAGTGTGCAATTAAGCCGCCTTGGCGTGAGAGAAATGCACGCATAATATAAAGTTAAGATATTTGTCATGAATATGAACAAAGTGAAGTCTCACTCTGAATGTCATGTCTGAAAAAACAAACATGCAACCATCTGGATAAGATTCTTTTTCCAATTTTTTTTTCACATTTATGAGAATAAGAATAGAAAACGCCAAAATATTTACACTCTAAAATACACAGCATCTCCAGATTGTTGCAGAATAAAATGTCTGGCACAGAAAGGACAATTTGTGAATTATTAGCATGATGATGATTATTATTATGATTATATGTTTTATTAATTAATGCCATTCTTTCTTTATGAGAGCAGAAGACTCTTAATTTCCCATAAAGACTGACTGAGAACCGGAGGCTCTGCCAGCTGACGTAGGTGGGAATGATTAAGGGATAACAAACCAGTTCCAGCGGGTAATTTAGACATCGCGGGGGTGGGAAGGGCGATGTGGTGGTGGTGGGGTGAGGGGGGGGGGGTTGAGAACTGTCAATCGGAGGCTTTGAGACTTCTCCCTGTTCCTGGCTGGCGGCACTCGCACGAAGGCGCGGTGGTCAGGACTCGCGGTCCAACAGGAAAAACCTGATCCCAGCTTCACCCGCACGTTCCCGGGATGCCTGAACCCGCTGCTCTTTGTGTGGCTCCAACTCCTGTGCGACTCCTTCTCCTTTGTTCTCGGCACGGCTCCCCGCCGCTCTCGCCGAGGGATTCGCCTTCTGCAAAGGCGTGTTACGCACCGCGATGGAATTAAAGAAGGGGTGAGACAGTAACGCGCGCTCCGTCTTTGCTGCTCCGCAGCAGCTCCGCATAGCAGAAGGTAATGAAGTCCGGGCGTTTCGTACACAAGGACACCCTGCTGTCATTTCCTGTACCTTGGTGTCTGCCAAACTTCTGACATCTTCACCGTGAAGGGCCTTAAATCACAATAGACAGCTGCATATGGGTAGCTAATAATAATAATAATAATAATAATAATAATAGTAGTAGGAGTATGGTGATTCTTCCAGAGTGCTGATGCTCGCATTCAGTTTGGACTCAAGACTTAGCAACTGCTGGGGTGTTGTTTCGATATTCGCACTTTGACTTCTCACATGCGCGTTTGGAGAAAAGCGCGAACTAAATGAATAAATGTAAATGTACAAGTTCACGGTCAACTTATTGTTTCGCAGCTGCGTGCGACCGCCGGCGTGTTTTTTCGAGCTGCGATACAATCGCAGTCGGCTGGTGTCTTGGGGGGGCAGGATGGGGGGAGGTGACGTCTGGAACCGGCAGGGGCCGAGCACCTCTGTCCCGCACGTGGCGTCACGGAAAAGCCATCCCGGCGGCGGCTGAAATCTGGGCTAGCCGAGGCGTCCCGTTGCCAGGAGACAGCTTGTCACTGGAGATCCCCCCCCCCGGCGTAACTGGAGCCCCTCCAGGGCGATTGCGCAATCCATCAGCGTCTAGGCCATGTCCGCTGCCGTGTGGAGAGCCAAGTCTCCTCTGAGGGTGCCATATGGACCAGAATTCGCATTAGTCATCATAACCGGACTCCCGCTGCGGTGACAATTAGGAAATAGGGTGGGACAGCAGGTGGCATAAACACCCAAACAGGTGTCACGGTGCCAAAAGGTAGCCTCCGCAACCCTGGAATGGTGTTCGGCTAAATAATACGGAAAACGGTTGATCGTTGTTCCGAAATTGATCCAGAGTTTTTCCAGTAGAGCCGAAAAAGCAACAAATGGCAAATACTCACTTCTGTTCAGTATATTTATGTAGCCCTCTTCCCAACAAGGCTGCCTCTGAGTCCTTGCAATAAGATGAAGGGCTGAAAGTATGGAGGTGAACACAGTTAAAGGGAGTGTGGGAAGTTTCCAGAAAGCGCTCAAGAAGCTAAGTTTCAGGAATAACCTGAGTGTCACACTTCCTGCTGAATAACATCACTATGACCGCAGGCACCAAAGGGCTCCTCAATAAAGATTATTTTCAAGGTGTATAAAGCCAAATTATGAAGTTAAATCTTTATAGCAATCCATTTATTCTCCGAAGAGAAACCAGGAGCATATTTTACATTTAGTGGACACTATTCTCCAAAGCAACTTACACTGTTAAGCTGCCTACCCATACGTACAGCTGGGTAATTTCACTAGAGTGATTTAGGGTAAGTACCATGCTCAAGGGCACTACAGCCAGAGGTGGGAATCAAACCTTCAACCTTTGAGTGTAAAGGCAGCAGCACCAACCACTATTCTACCAACTGCCTGGAGATGTTGTTTCAAAGCCTGTTGCTTACAGCGCTGGAGGAAATGCAGCCTTCCAGGAAAACCCGTTCCTCCAGACCTCATTTGGCAACATGCACGCATTGGACTAGAGTGTTTTGTGAAATGAAAGGGCCTCGCGCTGGCGTGAATACATCGTGTGTATGGATCCGGACCCCGGGGACTGCAGTTGCGTGCATTATCCCCTGGCTACAGGGGTTTCCACCATCCCACGTTCCATTCTCTGGAGTGTGAAGACCAGCGTCCGCTTGTGTGAATAGGGGACGGGCAAATAGCCTGTTGGAGGAGTTTGATCATTTTGCGAGACAGAACACACTGAACACGCAGGGGAGATCAGTGGTTTCTGGGGACCCGTGTTTAGACTGTCTGTGACAGTTACCCACCATGCAATGTAATAACATCACCTGTTGTGCTGCACTGAAGCTTAGAAATTGTCTTTTCATTTCCATTGGGGGTATTTAATGTTATGTAAGATATGACTAGGTTTGTTTACTAACCTACATACAGTAATTTATGTATTTATACAGCTGGGAAACCCATGCAGGGTAAGAACCTTGATCAAGGGTAATACACCAGGAGCTGGGATTCAAACCCAGACTGCAAAGTCACTCTGAGTTTGTGTCATGTGGCTCAAATAATTTTGTCAGTAATTTTTAGATGTTTTGGTTACAATTTGACAAGTAAAGGTTGTCGTTCCAGTTGGTGGAAACTGAGCTTTCATCGTAGCGCGTTGCCCATTTACTGCACCGTAAACTGTAACGCTGAATGGAAGCCATTGTCTTCGCTGGCCTTGTCCTTGGTGGGGGTTGGTTGGAGAGACGAGTGTGGGGGGGGGGGAGACTTTTGTGTGTGGCACATCTTTTGGGACAGCAGGGGTCAGACTCTGGGGATAAAAACTCACTGTCAAGGCAAGAGCAACTGGGAAATTTAAGCATCTGGGAAGGGCTCATCCTCAACTTCTTCTCCCACAGGGGCAAACACTACACAACAATTAGACTCATGGATAACATGGGATCATTTTACACACTAGGAAGCTGAAAATGAAGTGCTGAATAAACTAATGTATTCCTGAAAAGAGGCTGAATATCAAAAAAATCAGATAATGAAGTAACTGATTTCATCATTTATTATGCTGATAAATTCCATTTTATCCCAAGCCCATTCTAAGTTCTAAATGATGTCTAATATTATAAGGAAAAAGTTTGTGAGCTCATTAGAATATAATGAATAACAATAAAATGATAATGAATGAATGATAAAAAAAAAAAATGACATCATAAAGTAAACTTAATGTGATTGTGTGTGTGGACTGGCTATGTCACATTTAAATAAATTAATCATTAGAAAATTTAAAGCATAATTATGCAGAAAAAATAAAGAGGATGCAAACACGCAAGTACACAAGTGAGACCGTAGAATGCCAGAACCAACTGAGAGTGTCGGTGCAATGTTCCCAGGGTGCAATCCATCTCATTCTCTAGCACAGATGCCTGGTGCCGCTTTAAAATATGGTCTCAGCTTATTGCGCTGGACTGAATGTCATCGGCATGGACCGGATGTTACAGGCTGGATAAATGAAAATCCGGACCAGTAAATGATGAGTGGTATTAATAACTGCAGGCCAGATAAGTGAAAAACTGACATCAGGAGACTGAAAAATGGGGGATAAGTTCATTTTGTTTTCGTCTGCCAGAAAGTCTTGATGTATCTGAATATAGGTGCATGAGGTACAGCAACAACAAAGGAACTGGATCTGAATCCGTTTTCAGGGCTCAGTCTTTTGGGAAAGTACTCAACCTAAATGGACCTAAAATTTGAGGAGCTTTGAATGGAAGAACCTTCTAAATCAGTAATGTAGGGTAGCCGGATTGTTTCTGAGAAATGTTTGCTCTAAGATGTGGTCCCCACATCTCTCTCAACTTCTGTCTCTGCCACCCTTCTCCTAGGCAACGGCGATTGTTCTCCCAGAAAGGAAAATCCAAGGACGGGGGCGGACATGTCGCCCGACACACCCAACGGACAGCACCCACACGTCCCCAGCTCTCCCACCTGTAAGTTCTCAATCCGCCCGTATGGACTTGTCCCAAGGGGATTCATAAGGTCTAGGAAAGGACATTTAGCTCCATCGGATGAAGCAAAACAAGAAGAGTGTCACTGCTGAGGATCGGGGGTTTCACCCACAAGTCTTATCATCTCCTTTACTCCTTCAGAAAAATGGTATACGGTATACGTTGTAGTTCTTTCCCCCAAGGGGTTATAAATTCCACACACATGTAGCTTAGTTCAAGCTTGTAAGACTGTAATTTCTACGTTTCAATATGAGTTTTGGAAATTTTGCTTAAGATAGACAGTGTTGGGGTCTGAGGAGATAAGGTGTGTAGTGAAGAGCAGGTGGTCATTTTGTGCTCGGTACACTGAGGTCCAGAGTACAATTATTGAAATCATGAGGAACTGTATGAATGTTTGGGTTGGAAGCTCTCAAAGTGCAGTTGAGAGTCCCCCATCCCCGGAGTCTGTTTCGCGTGGGCATCTGCACCCTGTGGCCATCGCACCATCTGATCTGCCACCTCTCCGTGTCATCGTGAAGTGGCATGGTCCGAAAAAGGGAACCACCTCCTGTCTTATCTGCCCCCCACGTCTGAGGGATCGGAGCAAGTTCCCTGACCATGCAAGCAGATGTTTTCACAGATAGCTTGCATGGTGATTCTTCAGAACCGCACCTATAGCCAGTATTGCAAAACAGCCGTAACGTTCTGCAGGAGGAGAAACGAAATCCACCGAAGTCTTCACATTCATTCTAACAAAGTTCTTCGGTAATTTTCAAACGACCATTTGATGAGCAGAAACCTTGAGAGAAAGTTGACCACCTCGTCACCTCAACCAGGAGAAGCGTTTTCTAGCCAGAGTCCATTGAGGGTCGTGCGAGGTCCACACCGCAGCCATACTGTTTGCAAAGCAAGAACCGTCGTGTTTTCTCTTTGGTATTTTTCAAATATGCTTTTCATTTTCAGCATTTTTAGCAAAGCTGCAATTGCAGTTATAACTGCTGCTTTTGGGACTTATTGGTTGCAGGGTTTGAGTCTGACCTCTTGCTGTAGTACCCTTCAGCACAGTATTTACCCTAAGATGACACAGTGAAAAAGTTATCCATTTGCATAGAAAGTAGAAAACTAAACGTTTTTCTTGGAACGTCAACTAAACGAAAAAAACGTGCATTTGTGGGGAAATTAAAAAAATTCTGTCAAACGCTTTTTAAGAACACATAAAAACGAGCCTTCGATCCAAGGCTTCATTAAGTCACTTTTGGTGTTCGAAGGGTGTTTAGGTAGTTAAGATGCTCATGCATAGCAAAGGAAGACGCTATGATGAGCTGCCACTATTACTTGTCTATAGTTTGCATTGAGAACTTAGCGTTTTAGGGAATTGTGTTGGTAAGCGCCTGCGTTATTAATAGCCCTGTCCTACATTTCGAGGTACGAAGTGGTGCGGTGTTTAGATACGGAAACGTATCGCACATCCATGTAGGGCAGCGATTCCACAGCACGTTCTGGGTCATTTCACTACCGGTGGTGTCACGCTGTTGGACGGTTGGACAAGGTGTCCATATCGTCCTTTATTGTTATGATAATGATCTAAACACCAATGCGGTGTGTACGTGTGTGTGTGTGTGTGTGTTGCTCAGATGAATATGTGCCATCTAAATACGGCGGTTGTTTACTCGCCAAGTGGTTTCACAGGTGGAAACAGAACGCATGGGTTTGTTTTATTGGGGTCGACAAAGACTTTCCACTTTATCGTAGCCGTAAGCGTTGTTGTCTCGATTGCGTAAGTTTCAAACTTTAAAGCTTGCGTAACTTTAGAAAAGCTACCTTCAAGGAAACCCCTTGCAGAAGCTGTAGATCGCATGGGGGCTGAGAGGCTGCAGGGCAGGGCACTTTCCATTCGGGCTTCTGCTGAAAGGAAGGGTGGAACCAGATGCCCTGACATGGTGTTCATGTGTGGTACTTTACGCCGTACACAGTGTGGCTTCGTGTGCGTTGTTCAGGACATAATACGATCACCATCTGGCACACTGGCCCGTACCTACCCGGAGGAAGCTCTGCTGGACGAGACGAAGAGCGGTATAGCGGGGTATAAATAACGCACTGTCTGCCATTACGTAAAAAGAGGCAAATGTGTCCCTGTTTTATCCATCCGTCCATCCATCCATCCATCCATCCATCCATACGTTTATTGACTTGCTTACTTCTTCGTTTACTCATTACCATTCAATTCACACACATTCAAAGAAAATGGTATCATTAGCACTTTCAGCACAGTCGTTGTCATGGTCATCGTCAATATTTCCATCACCATCCTTCACCACAGATCTTTATTATTATATTTGTGTTAAATGCCTGGTGGGATTTATGGGTAGAAATGAAAATGTAGGCGCTCTGTAAATCATTGTTGTTTTTTTTTTTTTTTTTTTTCTGATTTGTAGGTGTATGTATTTCACTTGTTCAAAGAGCGTGATGTATTGTGATATTTACATTCAAAGAGTTCCCCTACTTTTTTTCCAGTTTCTAGTCCTCAGGCCCCTAGGGGTCCCTGGTGCGAGTGACTAAGGGAGAACAGAGTAACGCATGGTGCAATGCTCAGTGGGATTTGTGTGAAACTGTGAGCAACGCTGCCGGAAACGAAACACGAAAAAGCTCGTTTTATTTGTGAAAATGAAATAATCCTTATTTTTTTGTAAATCCCCTCCCCCCAAGTAAACATGTGGAGCAAAGAATGAAATCGTGAAATATGACTGGATTTCCCCTTGACTGTTATCATATTACTGAGACTTGTACCCTAAGCGCAGTTTAATGGATGTTGGTTCAGCACGATGGAACAGCACAAGGGATATATTGACAGGCCCCGATTCTTAGCAAGGCAGATAATAAATAATATTGTATTAACATGCATGTTATGGTAACTTTTTATTGTACATTGGTTATACTAGAAAATCTGTTTTAGGGGGTTAGGGTTGCTTTTAGTCATGTACATGCTATAATTCAGGTAAAAATTAAAGGTCTACTAGAACAGGTATTCTTCAGTACTGTGGTAATGCTGTAATATTTCATCCTTAGGGAGAATGTAGTAAACTGCCCTATGTAATTACACTGTAGATGTCACAACCCCAAAGGGCATCATCTCTGATGTCCGCCAGATGCGTTGCATCGATGCACGTTCACTGACCTGTTTCCTGAGCTCTGTTCCGGTCCTGGGCTCTTGTTTTTGTGTATTCGCTTTGCGCACGTAAGCTCATTTACACTTTTCTCCAAAGCACCTTGTAGTGTTAATCTGCCTACAATTACTTACTCGTTTGTACAGCTGGGTAATTTTTACTAGAGCAGTTTAAGGTGAGTTCCTTGTTCAATAGTACAACGGGCAGAGGTAAGAGTCAAACCCATGACCCATAGGTCTGAAAGCAGCAGCTCTAACCACTCTGCTACCAGCTGTCGGGTTTCACGTACTCTCAGAACACTTTGCGTGTCTCTTGTTCTCTGCTCATTGTCACCATTGCACTTTATTTCCTAGTTTGCACTGTGCACTTGTATGTACGCTCTGCTGTTGAGATCATTACGCACTTGGTCCATGTTTGCACGTTACAGTAAAACATGTCCATGTCCACTTCACACCCGGATGTGGGCGGGGAGGGGGGGGGAAAGAAAATGAGAAAAATCTATTTCATTACCATTATATGAAACAAAATGCCCTTTATGGAAAAATATAATTAAAAATAATCTTTATGTGATACTTCGCAGGGTGTAGAGAGGCGTGAAGGAGTGTCTGGAAAGTGGCGTTGACACTCAGCTCACCCGTAAACGAGAGCTGTTCAGGCGAGCAGGCAGATGTGCGTTGAGCTGCGTGTCACAGCGCCATGCAGAGCTGCATGATGGGATGCTCTCGGAGCCGCCTCATCGCTGACCCACAAGCTATTTCTAGATCCGCCAGGCCCCCGTTGCCACAAACCCCGCGCTTTTACCAGCATGCAGATAACAGCTATGTGCTGAGAAGCATCCACATGCGTGCTGTCCTTTAGTCATATGTAATAAGTGCTATGCGGCAGAACGCAACTTCATAATTCATAATCCCAGGCTGTAGTACTTATTATTCTTGAGATATTCCCCTGTGAATGGTGAAGACTTTTAAAGTTAGTAAATTAACTGAAGGAAACTCACACACACACACATTTTCAGAACCGCTTGTCCCATACCACTTGTCCAGTGCAGGGTCCTGGTGGTCCAGAGCCTATCCTGGAAACATAGGGTGCAAGGCAGGGCACACCATGGATGGGATGCCAGTCCACTGCAAGACAGTCACACACAAATACACACTAAGGGCAATCCAGAGACACCATAAAATGCATTCACATTACTTCAGCTGACACACACTTTCGGAACCACTTGTCCCACGGGAAACCGGAGCCTACCTGGCAACACAGGGCGTAAGGCCAGAGAGGGAGGGGACACACCCCAGACAGGACACCAATCCATTGCAAGGCACCCCAAGCGGGACTCGAACCCCAAACCCACTGAAGAGCAGGACCCGGTCCAACCCACTGCGCCACCACACCCCCCTAATTTAGCTGATACTTAGAAGTTAATTACAGTGTTTTATTCACCTTTTATACAGCTAGGCACTTTTAACTGAGTAAATTACATTTACATTTACATTCGAATTTATTTATTTGGCAGATGCTTTTCTGCAAAGCGACGCACAGCTCAGAGAAATGAAATGTGTGCATTAGATTAGCAGAAAGAGAGACACAGTTGCAGACGTGTGATTCTTAAGTAAGATTCCAAGTCACCTTGGTGGATAAGGTGTGTGGGCTGGTAATGCTACATAGTATCCATTGTAAGTCGCTTTGGAGAAAAGCATCTGCTAAATAAGTAAATGTACATGTAAGTACAGTTAGTATCTTTCCACCATAATTCAGGATAAATATATTGTGTAAGGGAGCCACAAAAGGTGATGAGATTAAGACCTGAGCATAAGGTGTGAGAAAACCAGAGCACCCAGGGGAGAACATGCAATTCCACCCAGAGTGAACTTCAAACCCGCATCCATTTTTTAATTTTTTTTTATTTTAAACAAGTTCATTTTAATCTTGTTCTCCAGACAGGTTTTCTCAGAAGCATTAAAAAGGGTAGAATATATCATTTCTACAATACACTAAAATTTTGCAGAATGAGGGGACAGGTTGACGGTGGTGCCCCTTGACCGTTACTAAGAGCACCATCCCACCCTCACTTTATAAACAGGGAATCGGTCTATTTGGAAAGAGGTCGAAGTAGAGCGACTCTCCCACGTGGCCAGAAGCGTCAGCGCAGGGATTCGGTCCCGCATCGGGACGGCGAGTCCCACGTTCCTGTTGAGGGAGGATCACGTGGAACAGGCCCGTCTGAGAGGCTGCGCGGAGACCGGGGCCCGTCAGCCGGTCGGGTGGGTTTTCGGGACGGAGGCCCGGAATGTAGGGAGCTCGGCGTGACGGCGGAGGAGGAGGACTGACCGCGTGACTACTGGAATCATCCACCTCCTCATTCCTGAGCCGGCAGACGGCTTCCACGCCCCTGTCCGCGCGAACCCTGCTGCAGAGGTACAGGCAGGATGGGAAACGTGGTATTTCGGCTCTCAAACTCAAACTCTCGAAACCTTTTCCAAGGAAAGAAACCTGAACAGGTGTTTTTACAGAGCATTAGAGGGGATTTTGTTGTCTCCATGAAGCATACTCATGGGAACATTTATTTATATACAGTATCTGACACTTTTCTAAGAAGCAGCTTGCACTGACTTACCTATTTATAGAGCTGGGTAATTTTTACTGTACTAATTCAGGGTAAGTACCTTGATGAAGGGTATTGCAGCAGGAGGTGAAATGTAAACCCGGCTCCTTTGAATGCAAGGCAGCTGCTCTAAGCACTACTGTGCCACCCGAGTGAATGAATGAATGAATGAATGAATGAATGTTATTAAACCCAGAGGGAAATTCTACTCAGCAGCATGCAGAATACAGAATTCATACACACACGTGACATATGTACACATTGTACATCCATGAAGTGGGAAAAAGAAGCAGCCACTAGATAAATGTTAATGACTAAATACATGAGCAAGCACATTTACACACAAGGGTGGGGAGGGCGAAGGGAGGTGGCGCGAGGTGCGGTGAGATAAAACGAGAGCGCGGTGAATTGTGCGCATCGTGACGCATCTCTGGCACCCCGGAGATCAGGGATCGTCACCGTTTGCATCTTTTCATGCTCAATCTCCAAATGCTCCGCTCCCATCTTTGAAGCACCAACAAGCCGTTGTCCTCGCACCGTGGGCCACTGACTCAGACATAGTGAAACTGCACACCCCCTTCCACCCCAAACCCCACACGTCTCACTCAGCCGTCCAGTTCTTACTCAGCTCAGACAGGACCTTGAGGACCGGTGGGTGTCCACGTCGCGATCCACGTTCCACGGTCAGTCAAGTAGAAACCCGGGTTGGCGGAGGGTGGGCTGCGAGAGCTGTAGGTGTGTCCTGCCACTCCTTCTGCCGGATGAGAACAAGATGAGCCTGTTTTCTAGACTAAACCTCCCAACTTCTTTTGCAGCTCGAATTCCTTGGAATATTTTTCTCTCTTTTTTCTTGGACACGCCTCTTATCCAATCTCTTTACATTTATTTGTTTAGCAAATGCTTTTCTCGGAAGCAATGTGCAACTCAGGGTTAAAAAAAAAAATCATAGACAACAGATGAGGAGCTTTAGACATAGATACTACATTATCAGCCTGGACAACTTGTGTGTCTGATATCACCATGTTGCTGGTTCACATCCCTCCAGTAACTTCGAAGGAAGTGACATTTAAATATCAAACACATAGATCATCATAGCAGATGGCGTTGGACTCGTTCATGGAGCTATCAGGAGAGAAGTGGCTCTGAAGGAGATGGGATGGAGGCCCTTCTTAAATGGGGCTGGAGGGATTCAGCTGCTCTGAGGGACAGAGGGAGCTGCAGAGTTTCGATTTTGGGGACCGCTCGTGGGCGGGACCACCAAGCGGTTGCACGTGGAGGAGCAAAAACAGCCTTGCCTGTGCGTAGGAGTGATCCAGCACACAGTGTTCCCACAGTGCTGGTCAGGATGCTCGATTATGTAGCTAAAGACTAAGTGCCAGCGAGCTTAAATCGGTTATGGTTCACCGCAGCGGTTTTCTGGAGCACGGCCTGCGCTCTGCTTGCAAACATCCATCTGTAGAAATAAGTTTCACTATTAATATTGCATAGCTGCTGTCCTGAATGCCTCCTGCGTTAGACCGTCTGGAAAGAAAATGAATAATTGAACGCAGTTTTGCCTTCATCTCACATGCGGCCCACAGCAACAGAAACTCAGATGTGGGTCACTTGCCTCCAGAACGTGGTTTTCTGGCACGGCGGGGTACAGTCTGAGTGATGTTCATCGTTCAGCCGCGTAAAGTGAGCGTCTGGCCTTCCACAGCACGCAGCATCAAGCAGGAGGAAGGTGCAGAAGACCAGACAGAGAAGAAGACACCAGAGCTGGAGGAGACGGGTCAAAGCGGCGAGGAAGGGTCCGGATTGGAAGAGCCGATGATTGACAGCCCCAATAACCTACCGGATGGAGGCCCGGTGGCAGATGGCCCGAGCGACACGGGGATCCGATTGTCCAACGGTAAGTGATTCCCGGTTGGGTGCGCTGTGCTGGAAGTGTAACCGCACGTATTTACAGCGTTTTACCCGTTGGCTGGCAGCTGTTCAATTTTTTTGCGTATTTCGGTCATTGACGTTATTTGTACAAACAACTTTGTTTTAAACGAATTCAGTGAATTCCAGTGAATTTAGTGCCTTTTGGGGCCAGCATATGGTATATTGGTTCAAGATTCCACGTACCGTCTTGGATGTTGCTGGTTCGAATCCCACCACTTGCCGTAGTACTTTTGATTGATGTACTTACTGTAAGTTGCTTCAGTAAAAATTGTCCAGCTGTACAATAAATGGAGGTGTTTAGGAGAGTAAACTCTTCACCATAGCTCAATTTGTGAGAAACTCCATACTGATAAATATGGATTCACTAGAACGAAAGGGGAAAGAAAACAGCAGACGTGAATTCGCATTTCTAATTGTCTTAAATCAGAGTTTTGTAACGCCCTCTTTCTGGGTGTGGACAGGGTGCCGTGTTTGCAGAAGGCACTGATTGAGCCCTTGGATTCAGCGTGTAAGGAAATATCCCTGGAATCTTCCGGAACCTGTTCCTTACCCAAAACTGGCGTTGCCGCCTCGGCTCGCGCTCGACAGCACGCGAGGGTCACGTTTCGCTTCTCCCAACGGCAGGAGTACGAACGCCGCCCGCACGAATTCGCCCAGGCTGCGATCGGAGGGGTGGGAGTACCACCCGGCCGACCGATAGGAAGGGAATCCAGCCTCTCCCAAATATTCAGACTTGTCCCACGATTTAAATCAACGTCAAAAATTAGCAGACACACAATTTACTGCTGTTGATAATGTAGCGTGATTAAACGTCTCCAACCAGTTCTCTGTAGCTCGTATTAAATTTCCGTCTTCGCTTTGTCGCCCCATATTTTTCTAGCATTGCAGTTAATAATAAGCATGATAAGCACATGAAGTCCTCTGATCCTTCAGGATTTCTCAAAGGAAATTAATTTCTCCTTTGGCTTTTGCGACAGTAGCTTTGTAACTTCTGGATGTAAGTGTTTGATATAATGAAATAATTTTTAAAAATAACGAATTACTAGTAGTAATAAATATTGCTTCGGACTGAAGAGAATGAACCTTCTCAGTTATTCCGTTTATTAGAAATGTGATTCTAAGCATGATCTTCTTCACCCACCCCCTCACCTCGCAGCCTGCAGCACATGAAAATCATGTCATACACGTATTAATGGCTTGTCACATTTTTATCAGATGCAACAATGTTCTTATTAACCATTATTTAGCTAATGATGTGGCATTTCTATACTAAACTACTTAAAGTGATTTGTCCATTTAAACAGCTGAGTGATTTTTGGTGGAGAATTCAAGGGTACTAGAACAGGAGCAAGATTCAAACCCGGGCCTTTGACTGAAAGGCAACAGCGCTAACCACCATACCACCTGCGGTGTTACTAATAGGACTTTTTCTTGCCGAGCAGGTGATTTTATCTAAAGCAGTTTGTTCTCAAGAGTCAGTGCTGACCCTTGGTGACCACAGAGCGCTTCCGGAAGGTTCTCTGTCCGTGTTGAAAAGGATGTGTCTACTGTCACAGTGAGGGAGTCAATCCATCTGTTTGCTGCCCATCCTCTTAGTCCTCTTCCATGAAAGCTGTTAAATTTCTACTTTGTTTGTACCCCTACAGCTGTATAATAATGTACATGAATACATACATATATTACACATTAAATATGACACGTATTAATATAGCTTCAGATGAGCAGTGTCACTCAAAGGTACAACAGCAGCGCCTCCGTTTTGTGAAATTGCATGTAAATGCAGATACGTTGATTAGAAGGAAATCGCACGTTTTACACTTTGTGCCGTGTCCCCCCCCCCCAGGCGAGAGGCCCTTCCAGTGCAGTCAGTGCGGAGTGTCCTTCACGCAGAAGGGCAACCTGCTGCGCCACATCAAGCTCCACACGGGCGAGAAGCCTTTCAAGTGTCCCTTCTGCAGCTACGCCTGCCGGCGCCGGGATGCGCTCACGGGCCACCTGCGCACACACTCCGGTGAGTCCGGCTCTTTTTAGCGCACCCCCCCCCCACCCGCCCCGGCCCAATGCTCGCAATCGCAGCCTCGAGCGGAGAAACCGCACGCGTGTCGAAGATGGTCGCAACTGGCCGGGGCGGGGCATCCGGGGTCTGGGAGCGGCGCCGTTGCTAACCCGCTTCGGAGTCATCGTTCAGCACTCTCTCCGGCATATGGGTCGGGCGGTAAGAGGGGCTTCCTCGCCGCCCGGTTCTGCAGAAGCGTACGCCCGCCTTGAGTCTCTTCTTGGAAGCGCACGTGAGAGAGCGACATTTAAATGCCACGCTCAGCGACTGGCGATCAGCCCCCCCACAAACAGGTCGACCGCGCTCTCCCTCTCCCTCCCTCTCTCTCTCTTTCTCTCGCTCTCTCCGTTGACCTTTATTTTGCCTCGTGCTTCCTGCTTCAGCGAGCTCATCTGCAGCCCCCGTTTGCTTCTTCGACATCTCACGGGTTAAATCATGGTAAAATAGGCACCGATTCAGGTATGGCGTTTAGCCTGAAGCTCGGGTCCAGATTTCTCTCGATGAGCCCTTCGAGATCACAGTCACCCCGCACGGGCGCTTTTCTCTTCCCCGCCGTCTCCAAAACGGCTTGGTCTATTCGAACCCGCACAGCAAGGTACAGGAACAGCTTTTACCCCGCTGCTGTAAGAGTATACAACACTAACCAACGCGCCACCCTTAGTAACTAGAGTCGGACTGCTCCATCCAAGCACATTGGTAAATTCCATTGTCACTTTAAGCATTCTCATTCTCTCGTTCTGAGCTCTCTGGCTGTCAGCTGGTATTACTGTTACTACTGTTCCTATTATTTATTGCTGCTATTGCTGTTGCTCTGCTCACTGTCATTGTCACGGTTTTGTTTGTGCAGTATTTCTATTGCCTCTGTCCTTGTCCATGGTCTGTAGAGAAGCATTCGGGAAGAATTCCACGATACATGTACACGGTACTGTATCGATGACCAGAAACTTGAAACTTGAACTCGAACCTCACGTGCTCAATTTACGCCCCGCATAAGGCCACCTCTACGACCGCCAAACGGCCCCTACGGGCAGCCGGGGCACATCTGTGAGAGCTGCACCTGTTGCCAGGCCTTCACCTGGCCTCCCAGGACGTGCGGGACTTCAGGCGAGGTGGTCCAAGCTTCCGGTTCGGAGCGCGGTGCCGGTTCTCGGGCCTCCGCGTGCCGAGTTGGAAGGCCGACGGAGGTGGCAAGGCGATGCGGCGCAGACGCACACACACACACACACACACACACACACACACACACACACACACACACACACACACACACACACCAGCGCCAGATGTGGAGCTTAGACAAACGGCTAGTGGTGGAAAGGGTCGAAGCGAGAGGTTTCGCTCTTGCGGCTCTCGGCTCCACCTGTTTCTCACAGGTCAGTTGTGAAATTCCGCTGTCGCGAAAAGGTACGGAGTGCGCGCGTGAGTACGGCGCAGTCGCCCGGCGATGCCGGTGGGTTAAGGTGTGTGCGGCTTCGCCTGAGCTGCCCAAAGTCACAACACTCCTTTTAATCGGCCGCTTTCGTGTGCGTTTGTTTCCAGTTATTGTCTGTGGCTCAGTTGTACATATTTATCTGTCTGACACAATGTATTCCGCAGGCAAGAAGTTCTAAAATTGACTCTCTGTAATATTTTTTGGAAGAATATACTAACAAAATAGTAGATTTCCATTTCCATTTACATTTATTCACGTAGCAGACGCTGTTCTCCAAAGCGACTTCCAATGAACTCTGTGCAGTGTTACTAGCCCACACACCTTATTCACCCTGGTGACTTACACTGCTAGATACACTGCTTACAATGGGTCACTTATCCATACATTGGTGAAACACACTCTCTGTATGTCACTCAAATTAGATAATATAATACGTTTTTATTTTATCTTTTTGATTTTTCGGACGACCGGGTAAATAAAGAGAATATTTTACGTTCCCCTGTTTATTTATTGTAAGGGGGGGGGCGTG
Organism: Scleropages formosus; assembly: GCF_900964775.1. Taxonomy (NCBI): domain Eukaryota; kingdom Metazoa; phylum Chordata; class Actinopteri; order Osteoglossiformes; family Osteoglossidae; genus Scleropages; species Scleropages formosus. The sequence continues at coordinate 24,157,778 of NC_041819.1, read as the reverse complement.
GTGGCGAAGTGGCGAAGTGGGTTGCACCTGCTCCTGTTCTCCAGTGGGTCTGGGGTTTGAATCCCGCTTGGGGTGCCTTGTGATGGACTGGCCCCCCGTCCTGGGTGTGTCCCCTCCCCTTCCAGCCTTACGCCCTGTGTAGCCGGGTTAGGCTCTGGCTCCCTGCGACCCTGTATGGGACAAGCGGTTCAGACAGTGTGTGTGTGTGTGTGTGTGTGTGTGTGTGTGTGTGTGTTTATTAAGTACTTAATGTACATTTTGGGTGATGCATCTGGGAAGACCTTAAATAATTACGCTGATGTTCAATTGACATTTATCAGTTACGTGTGTGTGTGTGTGTGTCTGTGAGCACGTAGACGCATGAGGTCGCAGCCTCCTGCCTCTGTTGGAAGTGGGCGTGGGCGTGGTCAGTGGCTCAGATGGCAGTTTGCAGGTGCACGGACTGTGATCAATGAACCCAGACAGTTTGTTCCATCCGCGTGGCGCGTTTCACACACCAGAGCGTGGCTGCGCCATCGCCTACCCGGTCTTACACACCGAAGTGCAGCGCCATTGTGCTCACAGAGCCATCCAGGCACAATGTCACACTAAAAGTGGAGGTTTCGCTTCGCCCACTCATCACGGCGAGTGAAACTGCCAAGACTGAAACTGTTTTTCTTCACGGCTTCTTGCTCTCTGTCAGGTCCTCCAGCACTCCACGGGCTGTGAATCACAACACACACACACACACACACACACACACACAGTCACTTAGGACAAGGCTAAACTGTACACCTCGGGGTGATAATAACAATTAATATACGCTCTCCTCTAAAACAGAATTTTCAAAATATGAATATTTTCCAGGTACTTATTCTTCTTAAGCCTTATTTTTTTTTTTCTCTTTCCTAACATCGGTGTTTGTTGCAGGGAAAATGTGACTTGCATTAACATGCTCAGCCAGGAGTCAGCAATACAGCACGTTCATCCGGAACAGAAGTATGGGACCACCTTAATTCAAGTCATCTTTGCAGTGTTTACAGCTTGCGACTGCTTTTTCCTAATTTTGATCTAAATATTGACCATCAGTACTAAGATGAGGAACGTTACGCATTTGTCGGATAAATTGGTCAACAGTTTGCACCGGAGATTGTCAAGACAATATTTGTCTACTTTGTCATTTTAAACTACTTTCAATTTTAATTTTAAAAATATTCCCACTTACACAGTTCTTTGTATTTATTATAGCTATATCTGATACTTTTACAGAACTAGTAGTAAACCAAGGGATTTATTGCTTCTGACTTAGTAATATAAATGATTTTGGTTTTATGAACAAACTTATTTCTGCACAAACATCTTGTGCCAGTTCTCTTTGTAAGCTGAGCAGTCAGTGTAAATGCTTATGTGTCCATACATGGATATCGGGATCGACTCTGTGAAATAAGGGACTATCAATGTGGTAATACGGAGTAGGGCCACACGTTACTGCGAGAGTACCTTCAGTCCTTCTTGGACAGCTTTCATTGACATACTGGACTGTGAGCGTTGGACTTTGGCCTGTTCTTCAGGATGGAAAGCCTCCGCTTCTTAGACGGGTGTTGCACATCTTAAAAAAAAACAACCCTTGAGCTCTGGAAGCTCCTAGAAGTCTAGTCTAGTGAAGTCTAGATCAGGTGGATGGAAGGTATTTGACATTCTCCTTATGCTCATGGAGTCACCCTTAATCAATACAGTAGTGCATATGTGGGTGTAGTAGCGCTTGTGGCTGTTGTTATGGATGAGTATAGTATGGAAGCTCGTCACGGAGGTGCTGACTAATTTTTTGATCATTTTAAGGCCATTGTTTTGTGGTTTTTTTTATCAGTCGATTGTGCCGCACCCACTTTTCAGTAGCAAACGTAAGAGAACACTCAATGCATGATGGGTTTCAGAAACCGAACCCTCTCGGTTCTTAGTTTTGGCTCCGGTGTGGTGGAATGTGCTTCTTCTGTCCCTCGTAGCTGCTGAATCCCAGCATCCAGGAAGATTCTTGAAACCGTTACTCTCTTGATCTCCTGACAGCTTCGTAAATGCAACCACCTGGCATAAACATCTTCGTATTTGCTATTCTAGTGTCACTTCTGTAGCGATGTGTGTCATGAAAATGATGGTATCAAAGAACAAAAACAAGATGTGCTTTGATAGTCGTGTGTCCGTGTCTAAAGTTCTGTTTTTCTCTTTCTTATTTTAGTGAGTTATATATTATATATACTATATATACATGTATGTGTATCACTGTATTTAAATTATTATTTTTCTATAATTGTGAAGACACTTTTCTCAAAAGCAACTTGCAACGTTCACATACCTACAACTATTTACCCAGTTATACAGTTGGGTCATTTTCACCAGACCATTATTAAATAATTACTGGGAAATATCAGAGAGCAAAATTCTGCCTTTGGACTGAACACTGTAATAATAATAAAGCGCATGATGTTCAGAGACCTTAACTGTGAGCAGTTTTATAGTGTCACTTACAGTGGGGTCATAGGGTCACCCAAACTGAAAACCATTTCACATTTACTCAATCTATAAATATTACTTTAGTTTTCAACTAGTCATCTGTGCAGACATAAAAAAAAAAAAAATCTGTCATCTCACAAAATACAGTAATAGCAAGAGCGACAACTATTTTCGCTCTGTTCTCATGACAGTATAAATCATTTGATTAATTGGCTCATGCTGCCAGCCTTTCCAGGGTGGGCCTAAAGGCATCGTGACCCGTCACACCTCTAACCGTCTCGGAGGTGGGCCCGGTGAAAACTGCCAGCGCAATCCAACTCGGCTGACCACAGTGACGCATTCCCTCGCTTTCCCCTATGCAGGACCTCGGCGACGGTTTGGTGTTTCTCAGCAGAGTGCGTGTAGAAGCGTGTTGCCCGGCGCTGCGTTTTTCCAGTCTTCCACCCAATCCTTTAGTCTCAGTTCGAATCCTCTGTAACACTTCAGCGACGTCCCACATCCCACCTCACCCCCACCCCTTCCTTTTTGAACCCCCACTGGAAAGCAAGGCGCACTTTCACTCGAGCTTCCCCAAGACTGCCCTTGGTGCCGATCGGCCCTCGGTGAAATTGAAAGAGTGAATCACCGGAAAACAGGGAGGGGGCGCCGTGGTGCAACATGACCCAGCCACCACTTCTTCTCAGGGTATTAATGACTTTTTTTTTCCCCAGACAGCTCTCACGATCGTCTTCGTCAGCGGGTTGGCCTGACCTGCCACTATTACAGTAGTAGTAGTGAACACCTCTCGAATGATCGGGCTTCTTTTGTGAGTAAGACTAAGTGATGGAGAGCACCGCCCACCTCCTCTCGGTTTGGTTGGTTTTGCCGACAAACGCCCACTGCTCTGGTTTCCGTGGCCCTTTTTGTCTCCAGCACTAATTCATAACTCTTCCTCTCCCTCTTTCTAACGTTGGCGAGTGACGTCGTGCGGCGAGAGCTGCTGATACCGTTCGACTCGGCCCGAGGTCATCAAAACTGCAGTTTTAATGGATCCGTTGCACGCTTCGCCGTTGCATTTAGGTTTTGATTTAGTTTTTTCAGTTTTTTTCTCCTTCAATTTTCACAGTGGGTAAACCACATAAGTGCAATTACTGTGGGCGGAGCTACAAGCAGCGCGCCTCATTGGAGGAGCACAAGGAGCGTTGCCATAACTACCTGCAGAGCATCGGAATGGACCCCGCCTCCAACATGGGAGCCCACCAAGGTAAGGAGGCCAGGGGATTACAAGAACAGTGAAGAAAAAGTGTTTTCATAGTTACTTTCAGAGTCTATTCCACCTCAGCTGTTTAAAGTGCAGAATGCAAGCTGCTTAACTTTCAAATTAAAAAAGATCCACCCGCGATTTCAGTCCTGCTCAACTTTTAATGATGTCATCGTTTAATTTAATGGTTTAATTGCGTTAATGAATGCCATTTAACCTTGAGGATAATTGTGGAGCTTTATTTTTTTATTTTTAGTCCTGCTTGGAATTACGAAGAACAATCCAGATTTTTAGCTAGATTGAAAATGTGATGGATGGCGAGGCTGGTGGAGGGTGATATTGACAGCAATGCGTTTCGGTGGAGAGATTGTCTGTGGTCTTCTGCACGTGGACGGACAATGTGTCACTCAATGTAAAACACTTCTCTGTGCCGTGTCCCTCAGAGGCTCTTTCGGCAACCCCAGCTGACATTAAAAATGAGTCAAAGCCTGGGCTGGACTCCCATGTCGTAGCACCATTCGACAGGCCACCGGTGATCGAGAGACTGCAGGGCAACGTGGCCAAGAGGAAGAGCACCATGCCACAGAAGTTTGTGGGTGAGTGTTTGTGTCACCTGTGCCACCTTTGTTCCTCGGATGCCACTCTGTAAGCGTGTGTGTGTGTGTGTGTGTGTGCGCACGCAGCTTCCTTTTTCATTCACTTGCTGATGTGATCGCTTTTTAACGTGAACCTCATAATTTCCTATGGATGCCATAAAATGTGGAACAAGTGTGAAGTCAGCTTATATAAATCTATACAACTGGCAGTGCGTTACTAACACAGTCCAGTGGCAAGAAAAAAACCGCGTGGGTTTGCAGCGATATGCAATATGAAATACTGTGGGGTTTGAAGATTCATCTGCTTTATTGACAGTAAATTCCAAGACAGGTGTGTTTTTAGCCCTGTGGCTGTTTTTCCTGCGTGTGTGATTTTCTGTTTGCTTGTTTTGGTCGATAGGAAGAGTTCAGGCTCTCTCTCAGAGCGCAGTCACACATCCTTCATCTCAGCCCCAAAGACATGGTCACGTCAGTCCCTCCGTGTTTTTAGAGAAAGGTGCAAAACAAGGGATACGTCCTCAGAGTAAATATTTTCGTATAAAGAGTTGAGTTTCTTTTGCAGCTTATCTTGCAGTATCTGCTCCCGGTTCGAGACTGATTTTTGCAGCACTGCGCTGTTTCATCATTTAAATTTGAAGTTATTCTTGTATATACGAAAAAAATATTTGCAAAGATGAAAATGCAAAAATTTGTCTTAGTGTTTCGTCGCTTACTTATATTGAAACAGTTCTGAAGGCAGTCGGTATACATTTTTTCAGCGTAAAAATAACATATCGGTCTCTTGATCCCAGATCCCGGTAGGTTTCTGTGTCTTTTTTTTTTCCAAAAAAGTGTAACAGAAAAAACAAATTCTTTTTTAACTGTCAAGGTTACATTTCTTATGAGAAAAAAGAAATTACAAAATGAGTTTGATTGCTAATTTTTCAATAAATTCATATTTATGTCAGCATCAGTACATGTTAAAAATGCATTATTATTATTATTACTATTATTATTAGTAGTAGTAGTAGTACTAGATTCCACAATATATATTCCAAGTTAGGCAATAATAAATATAAATACCATTTTCTTTTTAAAACTAATTTTAATGCATTTTACCGCTGTAACATTAAATATATATTAAACGCTGACTTCAAGGGTAATTTAATAAAACAAGTCTTTCTTGTTACATATTACCCAGCAGAAATGTTGTTGCATATTACCTCTGTGCAGAAATTAAAAAAAAACAGCATTTTTCATTTTTATGAAAATAAAGCTCTTTGAACTTTAACTTTCCTCATGTGATTATGGATCACTTGATAAGATCAAAAATAAAAATTAACATTCTTTCCAGCTGAACACAAAAACAAAATTATTCAAGTTTCACAATATTTGCTCACTGGTTTTTCGAAAGCATGTGGCGCTTCTGATATATGGTGATTCAACGTGTTTTTGCGGTTGCCATCGTACTCGTCATCACTTTTCTGCATTCGTATTTCCATGAGACTATTTTCAAACACTACCTGTACTAATGTTTGAAATCACAGTTTGATATTATTCCCCTCCTTGCTGCTCTTGTTTTTATGAGCTTGCGAGGATATATCCGGGAGAGCAGATGAGTTCTAAATAAGTGTTCCATTTTGAACACTTTTTTTCTTTCCCTTTTTGGTGTCTCGTCATGTGAGCTCATGTTTTTAAGTTGTGGAAAATGCTGAATATCACAGGCTCGTCTGGGAAGTGGAAAGGATTTGCACACCTTTAATCGCTTCTTTGTTTCCTATTCTTTGTGTTTAAGAGGAAAAAGCTTTCACGCTGCAAGCTATATTTGCCTCTACTTTCCTTTAAAGACTTCTTTAGAAAAATGATTAAATGATTATGAAACTATGCTACAGAAACACACTTCGTAGACAAATATAATTTGTTTTAGCTTGTTCTGCCAGATTTCATAGCTTTTTACCGGGGTTAAAATCCCCACTGCTGTCCCAGTACCCTTGATCGAGGCATTAGCACTGCAAGATAGAGCAAAAATTACCCTGTTATGTAAATGGATAAATATTTGAAAGTAGCTTGACACTGTAAGTTGCTTTGGAGAAAAGCATCAGCCAAATACTGTAAATAAATAGTTATATTTAAAACATGGGACAGTAGATGGTGTAACAGTTACCCCAGTCGCCTTGCAGGAAATGCACCTGGGTCTGAATCCCACCTCCTGCTGTATTACAGTTGATCAAGGTACCCTGAGCCGATACAGTAAAAATGACCGATCTGTACAAGTGGGGAAACTCACTGTAAACAGCTTAGCGCACAAACCTCACATTGCAAATGCCCTTGGAGAACAGTCTCGTACAAATTATGTCTTTCTTTGCTTTACCTTTTACTGACATTCTGCACTGGCAGTCTCACATGGAGAGTAAAGAAAAAGGCATGAAAGTTGAGAAAAAAAGTGTCTCTTTTTTTTATTGCTTTGTGGTCTGGCACACCTGAAAGACGGGCCACGAGGCTTAGTGAGAGGAAGGCAGAGCTGCTCACCGCATCCATGTTTTGCAGGGGTTAAACTCTCAATTTGGCCTGTTGTGCTCAAATGGGGCTTTCCACGATCAAAGGCCTGTGCCAGTTGTAAAGAGTGAAAACACGGAGCCGTCGGACCCGAGGCACACTGCACACGTGTTGCATTACAGCTGCTCGCCGTGCCGTGGTTTTTGGTGACGTTCCACGACTATATTTAAATGCAGTAACAGCTGTGTTTGACTTCTTATGCAATGGTCCTTTATCAAAATTGACTTCATGACTTTATGATTTCAATACCAAGCCCTAAGATTGTGTAAATAATTACCTTAATATGCAAACCCATAACTGCAAGTAGCCTTTGGAGGAATTAATATATTTAGATGGTTAAACAGACACCATTTAGGTTCAGGACAAGTTCAGCTTCCTGGAACGCTTTCATAGAATTCCTGAACTGTGTGGATTGGGAAATGCCTCCAGTTGCCATAAATGTTCAGTGATGTTGAGATCTGGTGACTGGGGATGGCCTCGATTCTTGGCTGTTACATGACCGTGCAGAGTAATCATTGGTCCTAATGACTCCAACGAACTGGCTGGCTGCCCATGCCATTATGGATCCCCCACCATGTTTAATAGTTGGCAACAGACATTGGAAGTTGAAGGCATCTTTTGGTTTTTCCAAATGTAAACTGGTCTGGATGTAGAAAATGGGATAAAAACTAACTCGTCAGACAGTATTACTCGTTTCCATCGCTATGGGTCAAGGTTTTGTGTGTGTTGGCGTTGGCATTGTTGAGACTGGGTCACAGATGTGCTGATTTAATTGTGTGGTAATTTTTGAGGCCATCCTTTTGGGACATTTGGCAACTACCCTGTGAAGTGTCCCTCTATCCTTGCTGGGGAGTTCCTGCTTGCAACCACTGTAGCTAATATAGTTTCCTCATTTTTAGAATATCTTATTATTTTTGAGAGCGTTCCCCCCGACACATTCAATAATTTTGCAGTTTTTTGTGGCTGATGCATCTACTAAGACTGCCCCCGTTGCTTTGAAAACTCACAAATCAAAGTGGTAATTGTCAGACCTCTTTTATATCTACAACACACCCTACAACTAGACAGAGTAAAAATTACCCAGCTGTCCAAATGGGTAAGTCAGTGTTAGTAGCTTAGCATAGAGAGTTGCTTTGGAAGAAAGCATCAGCTAAATATTCATAAATTATTGTACGTTCCAGTCCCCACCCAACGAGGCTACTGTCTTCCCCAGAAAGAATAAACCCTCTTGGCTTGAGAGTGCATTTACCTGTCAGTGTTTAACTGGGATTAAAGGCACTTTGAGTTGAGTTTGACTTTTGCTAAATGGCTTCTTTTTCACAGGGGAGAAGGTTCCTCGCTACATCTACCCAGACATGGGCTACAACATGGGCCTCAAGTATGAGAAGGAGGCGGAGCTAATGCAGGCACACATGATGGACCAGGCCATCAGCAATGCCATCTCCTACCTGGGAGCCGACTCGCTGCGGCCCCTCGTCCACCACCCACAGCTGCCCATGGCCGAAGGGGTGCCCATGGTTACCCCGCTCTTCGCCCAAGTCTACCCTGTGGGGCACCGGGTAGACCGACCCAGCAGCCGGGAGGCCCCACCCCCACTGCCGACTGCTCCTGCAGACTTCTCGGTTACAGCCAACGGGCCCCTCTGTCTTGCACGCCGCAGGGCCCCCCAGGGGACATTGGAGGAATCGCCCAGCAACAGCCTCCTAGACTCGGCAGACTCCGAGCGCAGCAGCCCACAGGAGAGATTAGGCCGTGACGCCCAAAATCACGGTCCCAGCATCAAGTCCAGTCTTTCGTGCCTCAAGGAAGAAGGACGGGAGGCAGAGCATGGCGGCCCAGAGAAAGCTGAAGTACCACGTGCCTATGAGCGATCCGCAACAAGGGATGCCTTCCGTGTTTTTAGCTGCGACGGGCAGGAGGTGCGGGCCTTCCGGTGCGAGCACTGCCGAGTGCTCTTCCTGGACCACGTCATGTACACCATCCACATGGGCTGCCACGGCTACCGAGACCCCTTGGAGTGCAACATCTGTGGAGTCCGCTGCCAGGACCGCTATGAGTTCTCCTCGCACATCATCCGTGGGGAACACACCTTCCACTAGGGGTTGCCCCACCCTGGTGGAGACTGCCTTAGCTCACCCTGGTACCAAGAAGCCTGTATCATAAATACCAAATACGCAAACATTCGGGTCCAGATGAACAACGTTCTACCTTCAACGTGTAGCACTCTTAAGATTGTACGCTCCAGATAAGGACGACAAGTGAAGGTTTCTGTGTAACATTTTCCTTTGTTTGGCCCCCTCCAGCCTTTCTTATCAGCACTGTCCACTCGCATATGAAGTCTGACTGTAGCAAAGCAGCTATTTATGTGTCCTCTGTGGAAGACACTGTGAACACCATTCTTCCAGGCAGGCCTCACTCGATGCATTTAACCTTCAAGGTATTTTTTTTCTTGTGTCACCTTCCAAGATTTCGTTATTTTTGCACAGTTCTACAGTTTTACATTTTTACAGCTTTATAAATTGTTACACAGCAGTGGACTTTCAAACAAAATCCTGAGTCATAATCAGAAGTAATTAATGCTCCTGTAAACCTGTTTATTTTTGTTTTTATGAATTATGGTCTTTTCCTTCACGGTTAAGCCCCTCAGTGCCTTGGAAGAAGTATAAAACCATTTCTTATTTACACCAGCAAAGAGTTTTAAGCCTACATTTGTTTACCTATCTGTATTTTTTCTATATGAAGACACACATAAGCACAAGAGCTGCAAAAGAGAACTATGGGAAACACCGACTACGAGGGCCGCATTTATGCACGGTCCGCACTTTCCAATGTGCGTCTGAACAGTAAATCAGTGCCAGGTCCCGCGGCGCAAAATCACTGTCTATCTTTACATTGTACTGTTGCTGCTTCTCTCTGGGAGCAGGAGGTGACCTGGTTTTGTCGCCACATGAAAGGCAGACGGGCAGCAAGACGAAAAAGTGAGAAGAAGCTTAGACATTCCAAAACAGATCCTCTGGCCAGACGGCCTCATGCTTTTGTCTATGACGTGTCCTGGCACTTCTTAGTTGAAAAAGGACTGCAAGCAGCTGCAGCCACTGTTGAGGTCATCGCTCACTAACGGCACCTTTTTTTTTCCCAGGTTTGGGAACTGGACTTCTGTTTAAAGATCAATGCTGGCAGAAAGTCTGCTGTGAGTGCAGGAGAAGTGCTTATAACACAAGATGCAAACCTCTTTGAACATTCAAACCTTATTATTGTATGACTTTCATGTGAAAAACCAAAGCAAAATACTTCCATGTCCTCCTGAGGCCCAACCTTTCCTTTTTGTCTACTGTAGAGGACATGTTTTGTGCTGAATCTCCCAAACTGCTTATCAGAATGTAAAGCACCTTGCAGAGGACATTCTGTGCTTTATAACAATACCCCTTTAGGGGGTGGACCTTGCCACCTTTGTAGACATCGTGGAAATAAAGCTTTTTTTGCTGGGTCCCAGGAGGATGTTGGGGTTTCAGTAAGAACATGCAGATCATCAACAACACAAGATGGATCAAGGCAGCATGTGGTGCAGTGGTTAGAGTTATTACCGTATTGTGAAAGGGGCCTGAGTTTGAATCCCTACTGTATCTTCAATGTTCTTGCCCTGCACCGATTCAGTAAAAATGACCTTTCTGTATAAATGGGGAAATCAGTGTAAGTAGCTTAGTGTACAAACCTAATTGTTGCTTTAAACAAAGATGTATCCAGGAGAACAACTGTGAAGAATTTACCTGTGAAGAAATATTGCGAATTTTAACACATTTATTTTTGTTTGTTTCCTGATAAAAATTTCCCCGAAGAAGGCAGCGTACTGTGACAACATATCGAGTCCAGTCGTGCTCCCAGTGCCTTTGCGTTTGTCGCACTTGGAGAGCCCTAGCGAAGTTTGCTAAACCATCCCGCCACGCCCAGCTCCTAGGGCCTCGGACTGCAAGTGGAGTACATGAAGGATTAAAATGGCACCATTCCAACAACAGAAGAACTGTTTGAGGACTCTGCCTCATCGATTCCTCTTGCATCTTGGAGTTTTCTGCTCCAAAAACTTTTCGTACTCTATATATATAGCAAATACGATGTCTGTATATATTGTTCGGTAATAAGGAAGATAATGTACCTTGTTGTCTATACCTTGTAAAACTGTTTACTCCCTATAGGAATGGTGGCCTTATTTATTATTATTTTTTTATTTTTTTTTTTACTTTTGAAATGGTGTGAAATACATTTACAGACATGTATGTTATGTACATAAGCTTAATGGCATATCATAAAAACGTGATCTGTACTTACGGTCGGTTTCCTGAGCCTAGTGATTGTTTTATACTGTTTCATTTTATTTTTACCTTTTCTTCCGTCATATCCTTTCGTGTGTTTTTCTACTGAGCGATATGTTCTGAATCCTTGCAATCATGAAGAGCGTTCAAGGAAATGCTTCCTTGTACTTAAGAAGGATCTTAGTTAGCAAAGAATGGGTTTTCTGCAAGAACTTGTTGAAAATAAATACGCCCTAATGAACAGTTGCACCCCAGAAGCAATATGCACTCTCGAGCTTTATATTTATGCTATTTAAACCAAGGAAATAGCTAGCTGTCTTTTTTTAAAGTTGGTTTTGACAGTCAAGATACACGAGTTGCCCCCCAGCAAGAAGCACACCGTTATCTCTGTGTTGCATGGCAGCTTTTATAGAAATTAATGTTTTGTTGCATTTTCCATACGTTTTTCCATGTATTATCATGTTATCCCAGTGATAACACAGAGGGGCTCAAGAAAAATGAAAGTATGAATATGATGTTTGACAGAACCCCCATAAGACAGGCTGCGGTCTTTGCCCTGTAGTTGAAGCCCCCCCACCTCAAAACCCATTGCTTGTATTCTTGTTCCATACAGGCTTTGAAAAGCAAATTTCATGTGTAAGAAAAACAATGCAGAAGGACCTTCCGTTGCATTTTCATCTTTAACACTGAAAATATTTGCCTTCTCTTTTTTGGATCCAGGGTAGTACAAGAATAATTTCTTAGAAAGAAATATTACATTTTTGTTGTTATTAAATATTAGGTCCAAAGATTAATTTATTTATATACACAGTACACACATATATATATATATAATTTAATTTTTTTTTTAATTGAACTTTAAAATAAGGGACAGGGTTTGTGCTTAGATTTTGGCCAAAACCACTATTACATTTTGTCCAGGAAAAGGTTTAATTTCTTATTCTGTCACAATTGGTTGGAATTATTACAAGGAATATGAAGTTTTTCATTTGATGAACATGCCTGTGTGATGTGTTCATTATTTTACAATTTCTGAAAGTTAATACTTGAAGACTATAGATTTACATGTGCATTTTAGAGAAGTGCAATGGCTGTCACTGTTTTTTTTAATGAGTAGTAGTAACATGTAAATAGTTTTTTTTAAAAAAAAAATGTTTTTCTTCAGTTTTAACCACTGCGAACCAACAAACTGGCAAGGAAGAAGTCGCAGAATATTTTTGTAACATCCGTAATACATGATTTCTATCCATTTTGTATTAAATGAAATGGGTTTGTATTCTTCTACTTTTGCTCTGAATGCACAGTTCAGTTTCAGTAACTTTAGGGATCTCAGGTATATTTTGTCTGCAGTGTGTTTGTCAAAAACTATTTGTAAGAAGAAAATAAAGGCTATTACACAGGTCTAAGTTTGGATTTTTTTTTTTTTTTTTTTTTGAGCTGAAGTCTGTCCCAATAACTCTTTGTTACACATTCCTTTCTGGTTCAAGACTTGTCTCATGTAACCTTTTAAAATGCCTTTTTTGAATTACTAATAGCAAGATTCATGGTTAACATGTTTGCAGAAACTTTATATTTGGTACTTATACTAACTTATATATAGTAACATTGACTGTCTACTGTCACACACCCACACATTATCTGTATATAAGTAAATCCCTTATACACATATATCTATGTATAGTTCCATGTATTAAATATAATGGTGTATATATATATATATATATATATATATACACACACACACAGTATATAATATATTATATATATATATAATTTCACAGTTGAGAAGCAGCATAGCCAGTGAAAGCAGAGCACCATTAATTCTGTAAGCCTGAATGTGGTAAACGTGTATTTAGTCTGAAGAAGAACCTCACTCTGTCTCTGTTTCTCTCTCTGCGTGTGTGTGTGTGTGTGTGTGTGTGTGTGTGTGTGTGTGAGATAGAGAGAGACAGAACCTCCACGCCCGCAGGCCTCTCGCTCACACGTCCTCCCACTCGACCATCTCCGCTGTCCGTCCCCGCCAGAGCATTAACACCTCACTGGTGCCTTAACCGCACCACATTTCCCCCCACCCTGCGCATGCGAGCCCCAGGACAGGAGCCCTTGGCTGCACTGCGGCTTCTCAAGCTGCTTGCCTGGGAAAGGAGAAATCTCGTTGCCTTTTGCTGCCGCGTCACTCCGAAAGTAACAGCAAATGATAAAGATATCCATGTTTTAGCTATGGTGATAACACATTCATGTGCAACATGTCGCACCGAAATGAATTGTCTTCTTTTCAGTATTGCTGTGTCCTGGGGCACAATAATATCAAGAATTAATTACTCAAAAACAGAGGAAAGTTTTTTTTGAAAAAAGTCGATGAAAAAATAACTTCTTTCCTCTGGCAGGTACACCTGCCTTTGATTAAAAAAAAAAAAAAAAAAAAATACATTAAATAAAATCAGCAGCTGCTGATATCAAAAGAAGCGCTGCGTTCGTTTATGAACTATTTAAGGAGCAAACGAAAAATGTCCTGCCTTGATTGATACCCATTACTGGCCACCATTGCCCAGACGTCCAGTACTGAAGAAGGTTTATACCGAGCGGTAGCTTACAGTCTGCTGTCATAGCGTCCTTTAGTCGAGCAAAGATGGTTCGAGGAACTGAGAGATATAAACTCTGGTAAGAGGCCCCGCTCAATCAAAGTCCTGTCACAGCACCCTACACTTCGCCTTTTTTGTTTAGCATGAGCTTTGAAGAGGCAGCTCTCGCCATTCGCCTCTCATCTTCGCTTCGTTTTTTCATTTATTTTTTTTGGTGCGCGTTCATTGTTTTCGTTCCACACTTCAACGATTCAGAATCAAACGAAATTCAGGTATCTGCTAGAGTAGTGGTTAGCACTGCAACCTTTGGCCCCAAAGGTCACAGGTTCAAATCCAACCTTTAGTTTTAGTACCCTTGAGCAAAGTACTAACCCTCAATTAATTTGCTAAAAGTTAGCCAGCTGTATAAATGGTTTTGTAAGCTGCTTTGGAGAAAAGTGTCAAATAAATGTAAGTCTACCTAACGCAGCTGATGTTCGTGCTTTCATGGTGATTACGACTGAAGCGCACAATGTGCATATGACAATATGAAGGGGGAGGTAAGCGATCAGAGATAATCGTTAAGAAGCGAAATCCAAAGGTTAAAAAAAAAAATCACAAGGTCAGCAAGCGTGCCCTGGGATGAATAAAACGGTAAGCGATGAAATCGGTAATAAGTCTGAGGATGATTATTACGTTACGAAAAGCACATCCCTCAAAATCAGTCAAGGCCTGTGCTCCTCCAGCAGGACTAGGCACTGCTTGTGAGAAACGTGCTCAGCAAAGACCTGACAGTGATCCAGGACTCATAGTCTTTCTGGAAAGCTTCCAAAGGGTAGATGACACCTGAACTTCAGTTTCCCACTTGCTGGTGTCACGTCCACGCCCACAACTCAATCGACAGCACTTGACTCCAGTTCAGCACCTACCCTTTAAAAGACACCCCGCAACTCCCAGACCTTTGCGGAATCTCGTCAGGGACAACCGCCCTTTCTCGTGACTCTTCGTTCACAAGCATCTCTAGCTCCTCGCTCACGTCCCCCGGTTTCTGACTCTTCTCTTCGTTTCCCGACCACATCCACAGATCTTTGCTCCTGTCCTGTTCGCCGTTCGACCAACCCTTCGCTAAGTCCCCTGACCTCGCCCATGGATCTTCGCTCTGACCCTGACCGCCAATCGACCGACCCTTCGCCTGTCCCCAACAGCAAGAACTTGCCTCATCCCTCGTCTCCGGACGAACGACGCTGCACTTGGGTCCAGCCGTCCCAGGCCCCTATGTTTCGCGTGACAGCTGGCTCCATGTCCTCCGGTCATTTTTTAACTCCATTGCTCCATGCCATCCACATGCAATGTATGAGGATCCACACTCGGGTCCCAGAGAGAGACTGTTGCTGTGCTTGGAGAGAGTTCATTCATGTATTTTTAATCAATCTTTCTGATATGTATAAATTTCAGAAAGCGCACACACACTGCAGACGCAGGCATTCGACACAGAAGTATGGGAGTATCGGCAAAGGCAACAGATGGCGCAGAAGTGGATCAAGCATGCGACAGAATCTTTCACTTTCATGATTTTTCACTCATTCATCTGTAGCACTTTCTTCATTGTATTATCCATTGTGTACTTTATTACACAGTCCCGTTGATTTTTTTCCATTCGTTTTATTTTCACTTATTGCACTTATTACTGTGAACTGCATACCTAGGAAAGTTCTAGAAAAAAAGCACTTCTGTATCATGATATTTTTCCACTAGCAGTAATAGGAGACTGAAGACCCTGGTTCTTGTTTGTGCTATAAAAAGAAATGTTAGTTGCTGGCAAAATTGCTGCTAGACTGCTGGTTAGGAGCAGCAAAGAGGTGGCAGGTTCAAATCCTACTTCCTGCTATAGTAGCCTTAGGCAAGGTACTTTCCGTGGATTCCTTCACTAAAAATCATGCTGCTCCATAAATGGGTAAATAACTAGTATAAATAACAATGTAATAAGTAGCTTTACATTGTAAGTCCCTTTGGAGAAAAACATCAGCTCAGTAAATAAGCAATTTAAAGAGAAGATGTGCAGATGGATCAATGGTGCAAACATCAGCCACTGCTAACACCTTGTGGAATTCTGCAAGGAAGCAGTAATTAGCATTTATTAGCTTTGCTGTGCCTTAATAGAGGCTCCAAAGAACCACAAGTTATCTGAAAATTATTCGTTTCAACATGTATGAAGATTAGTCAGCTGTGCTCCAAGCAGGTGGATCTTAAGAGAAGAACCAAAAGGCGACCATGACCATAAGCTAGGACAGGCTTGTCGAGTGCCGTGAAACCAAATCCTGGAGGATTACTGCTCAGTCACCGATGACTGGTATTCCAGTTTTTCCAGCCCGGTGACGGGGGACGAGCCGTGCGGATTCGCTCGGGCCGGTCCTCACACGGTCTATTGTGCTGGGGACACACCCAGAAACAGGCACATGACCCCGCTTGATCTGTCTTGACTCGGGTCGAAGCGGGGACTGGGAGGAGTGCCGGGACCGAGTTGGCTCGCTGAGGCACATTGGAAATCGGGGAATCCAGCTCTACTGGTGAGGGCGGTTGGCTCTCCCTGCCCTGGAAGCCAGAAGGATGATCACTCCGAGGCTTCAGGCCCCATCATCACAGATGACATGTTTACGCATTTGTTTCTTCCGTACCGTCCACCATCCCATCTGTGCTTCCAGCAGGTTGAGCAAACATGGAATCTTAAAACATGGTAATAATTTCTTACCCGACACTTTTAGTCAAATGAGTCACGTGACTTGGTTTTAAGCACACAGTTTGAGACAGCGGCTGCTTCACCACGGACGCCGCAGGTTTGCAGGATTTTATCACACACTTATTGCAGGGGGCTAAATTAAGCTTGCAAGATACGGGCACCCAGCTGCAAGGACTTCTGGGTAAGACTAGCTTTCTTGTGGTTGGAAGGGAGAGTGGGGTTGCAGTCTGATGGGGGTGGAGGCTCAGGACAAATGTGTTTGTTTTCTTCTTTCAGCCACTGACCATTTTACTCCATTGGGGGACATCACTTTGTTATTGTGATTTATTTGAACAGTAGGCTACTTACAATTAATTACACATTAATACTGCAAGATCATTTTTACCGTCTTAATTCACGGTAAGTACCTTGATTAAGGATACCATAGCAGGAGGCTGGATTCAAACCCAGACCCTGTTAGGCAGAAGCACTAACCACTACACTACCCGGAGCCCAATAAACAAAATCATTTTCAGAATTGGGATTTGAAAACCCAAGAATGATGAAGTTAGTCCTACACCAGTGTTAACACTCGTGCCTTAATCCGCTCAGTCATTCTGCAAATTTACACTTTTAAAACAGCACCAATTCAACCAGCTGCTCAAATCACTCCGGCTTTCTGGCCACAGTTGATCAAATCTGTTCAATTATGACAAAAATCAAACGACGGTCAGCTAATTAAACATTTCTGAGGAAAAAAGCCTATTAGATTAAACAACAGTGTCATCATAAGAGAAGTCCTGAGAGCACAGAGAGATACAAACGTGTACCGCTAATTGAACTAATTAAGCCTCTGAGCAACTGGCAAACAAAAAAACAACATATGCAAATGAGGAGAGGGAGACAGATGGAAAGAGGGTAAAACAAGGGGGTGGGAGGTGGGAGAGGATGCTTTGCGGGTAGCCCACCTGTTGAGGCGTGAAGGGGGATGGGTGGCCGAGGTGCTCAGCAAGGGGGGGAAGAAAGACTGAGAACTCAGTCATCTGGAGGGATGAGCAGCTGCTCGATGGTAAGGTGGGAGGTGGCGCCGGGAAGCGAAAGCCGGGGAAGAGAGGGGGTGCGATGGAGCGGCTCCCTAGAGAAAGGACTGGGGACGGCCTGTGGTTTGGCAGGCAGGGCAGCACAGCTGGCATCAGCTGAACCGAAAACAGAAAGGGAACAGAAAGAGGACGTCGTACAGGACGTCGCTTTCGTCTGATCGCCCAGCTGTTGGAGGGGGGGGCATCCCGCTCAGCTCTATGTTGTGGGATGATGGGACAGCATGAGGGCTTTAGGTCCAAGCTCCGTAAGAGGCTCTACTGTTGCACCTTTGAGAAAAGTATATTTCCACCTGTACAAAGAAGTGTGAAATGCTTGAAAGCGTTTACTCATCACCAAATCTGTAAACAGTTTGTTTAAATTCAGAAATAAACCATGAAGTTTGTTCACTGGATTTGGATTGAAAAAGTATTTGTCTCAGCCTTCCAACTCAGTGTTGACACCTTCATCAAACACCCATTTTCGATAACCCTTTTTCCACGGTCTTCCTAGTTCAGACCCAATCTCGGAAGCATAGGGCGTGAGCAAATTGTAAAAAAAAAATGCCACAAACAAGCATGACAGTAGGAGAAGGAAACATCTTCGGTCCAACTTGCGGTTGGGTCCTCTGCAGCCTAAAGAAGGAGCGATGCACCCGGCGTGGGTGTGAAAGGTCGCCAGGCGTAACGCAACGTGATTGCAGGTGCTGTATCTGTCACTGCGTGGGGCATGGTGGCCAGGGTGTGGCATTACGTTCAAGATCACATGAAAGTTTTATCATTTCAGCTTCTTAAAAGTCTAAAAGTAATTTTAACTTTGTAAAAGTCCCCTTTGCCCTATGGCGAAAAAACCCTCCTTGAGCCAACTGAACCACAGCAGCGTCTCGGCTCAGTTTGCCCTATTTGTGGTCCACTTTGCTCCTGGTTAGGAAGACTACTTAGTCACCCTGTGGGGTCCTTGTAGGGGGCTCCCATAGTTATTTCACATATTCATCTGATGCTGCTTAGAGAGTTAAGCTACTTACAATGAGGTGAAATTTCCACAGTAGGGTAATTTTTACGGTATCGATTCAGGGTAAGTACCTAAGGGTTCTGCAGCTCAGCTCTAACCAGTAAACAAGCTGCTGCCCAATCACAAGTACCCCACTGCCCCTCAGCATGGTGCCCTCCCCTCAATAGCTGGACACTTTGAGTGTCCTCTAGGTGGAGTAGCGAATGAAGGAATGGACCTCACCACTCTGACACTGCTCGAGGAGCTGACCGACCAAGGCACCCCACCCTAGCAGAGTCAAATGCAATGGACAGGGAAGTAGAGTAGATAAGGAGGGGGTGTGGGGTGTGAACCATCAGAGCCGATGATATCAGCGGAGGCCAAGTTAGCGCATTAAAGAACTTTCTTCCACAGATGATAATGTCATATTGACTGAATTCTTTGCACTTGACATTTAAACTTGAAATACTGCTTTAAAAATCATTTAAAAATCTTTTTAAAACTTTTTATTTTAAGTTTGATGTCAGTTCAAGTTCTTGTAAGCGTCACCCTTTTCCTATTAATAGGGGAACGTGTTCAGCTTTCAGACAGGCGCGGCTAACGGGATCGTCATTCTCAGCACGATCTATAGATGGCAGTACTGTTCTGCACAAGTACTATCAAAAACGTGCGCATTTATTAATGAAATATTCAGCACCGGGGTCCACGTCTTGCCGTAAACCCAGACTTTCGCTGAAGCCTTTAGTAGTATTTACTGTACATGAGCAAAGACACAGCCAGAGGTGTAACTGGGAAGCAAGAGTGGGGGTTAAGTACTAACCCACGTATGCCATTCATTGCACACACATGCGTCCAACTTGCATGTGTGTACATTCACTTTATTTATACACACACACACACACACACACACACACACACAAGATGCAAACAAGTGATTCTAAAGTACAGTCATATATTATATATAGACGCTCAAAGAGTGGTGGGACACCTCATGTACACATGAGGCTGGGCCGTGCCCGCCCGCAGGAGCAGTCATTCCGCCCCGATCTGTTTCGCAAAGCCCTCAAGGCCAAGGGTGCATCCAGAACTGTGCTACAGCACAGCAGCAAGGCCAAACCTCACCCACACACACGGAGAGAGGAAATAAAACCCTGCACCGCGGCGTCCTCGCTCACCCAGAGCCTGCGCTCTGAAGGAGCAGGGAGCCGACGCACACCAATGCAGGTGGGAAACCACATTCTCTAAACCGGGTGGGGCTGAGCATGAGCTCGAGGCGTCCGGTGGCTTACCAGTACGCTAATTATAGACAGACCGTGTCCATCTCAAGACTGGCCTCCTGATCGGTGTTGTAAGAAAAGTCGCTGCAATGGGAACAGCCATAAACGTCACATGAAACCGTACCGAATCGTACCGCCAGATGTCTAGTGATATGTGCTTTAATGATTTATTTTAGCTGACTTGTTTTTTAACCTTAACCACACATTCTGGGGTCCCACTGCAAGGGTGAGCATTTATCTGCTCTTTCTGAACACATCGTGATCAAGAAGACTTTTACACAAATACCCTATAACCAAATTGAGAGAATGGGCTGTGGCATGGCAGCACAGCAGGTAGCAGTGATGTCTCACTGTTACTGTGCTGGGGGTTACAAATCCCACTAAGACTGTATGCAGTTTGCATCAGTTTCTTCCCAAAGTCTGAACAGATGTTTTAGGTAAAGTGTGCGTGTGAGAGAGAGAGAGAGAGATCACACTGCTATGGACTAGCATCCTTCCTGGGGTGTACACTTCCCATAGCCCAAAGCTTCTCGGATAGACTCGGGCCTCTGAACAGAACAGCAGTTACTGACAGTAAATGATCTGTGAATGCCGACAGTGAACTGGCTATGTTAAAATAGCCACTTTCATGTTCTGTTTTATATCGCTGGTTATCGTGAACACATCTGTTGAATGATTTTGACATACACAGTAGTTTGAGACAGGGGCTGGTCATTTCTTAGCAAACTGATTCTGACCTGAAAATAAAAACTGAGACCCGATGGTGCAACCCCGATATGAATATTGCAGTTTTGAAATGACTCAGTGGTCCTCATTTAAAACATCAGCAGTGACAAACATGCCTTTCGTGTTTCTCGCAAAATTACTGGATTCTATAAATTATGTGCTTTATCTTTGAAGAAAATGTCTTGGGACTAGTTTAACACGGTCCATGTGCCCACAGTCCTTGTGCTGGAAATGATCTCGTGACCACGATTGCTGTGTCAAAGCAAAGCACGTCATCCCCTGAGAAAACTCATCTTCTTTGACTTAAGCCAATAAGCTTAACGTACAGCGCTATAGGATAATATTTTAAGCGATACATAACTCGCGAGTGGATGGAATAATAAAGATTATCAAAAAACTATCACCGTGATGCTATTTTTTGGCAGAACCTCATTGGAAGGGTGAAGCCAATTGCAGAGCAATGAATGCGAGAAAGAGGTTTTGAGGAAGTCACAAAAAGCAGAAAGACATCACCGAAAGTGATAAGTGATGGCACCCGCAGCCATTCCACATGCAGTCTCACACCAGCACATAGGCACACACACAAATGGGCAGCAACACAACTATATCACTAAATACTCATAACCATGAGACATTGCACACCAGATACACTTGAAGACATGCACTGAGAACATGCCCCAAAAAAAAAAAAAAAGAAAAAAAAAAAAAACCAGGAAGTTATTTCACCATTGCCTTCCTCACATCCGTATTTCACACTGGCAAAAGCAGTGTATTGGTACACAAGTACACACTAGTTTTTAAGCTTCCAGGTCCAGCCTTCCTTCCAAATCCTGGAACTTCTAGGCCTTAATACTGATATTTCACATCATATTTTTATTTGGCAAAAGTGTGTTGTACCAGCATGTTAAATGCAGTTCTACACATTATCAACTCCATGGATAAGAACAGAGAAAGCTTCAGTCTTGGATTTCTGTGCAAGATGTTCACAGCTAAAATTAAAGCACACTTTAGACTTTCCCCACAGCAGACAGTTAAAGGCAGATATAAATATAACCTTTAGAAACTGCAACCAAATTGTTCAGTGAAAGCAAGTATCATTTACATACAGTATTCAGTGCCTCTTAAAAATACCGATACAATCTAACTGTCTGCACTGAAGCTCCATTTCTCTACTGACAGCTACACCATCTGCTTTGGTCATCTGTGTATTTACTGTTTTAATTTCATGTCTGTAGGCAGCTACTTAAGGGATATGGCCCAGCAATGGCAGGGGGGGGGAAGACAAAGTTGCTTTCATCATCCCATATCTGTCTAAAGCTCTTTGTTGTGAAATGAGTTTGTTTGCTGTGAATTGTACAACACTTTGGAATTGCTCCACACTCAATCTGCAAACTCAAACCTGACACTTAATGCACAGATCAAGCAGATGAATTTAGCCTTTTATTTAATTTTGAAAAAATTAAAGCAGAGGAGTTCACAATACCAGGTAGGAAATAAACGTACTTTGAGCTAATTGACATGTTTTTGGTTCATGTCTCTGCTCCATTTCTGCTGTGATCTGGGTTGTTTGCTTAGCAATGACAGGAGTTTCATCCACTGTTTATCTTAACTACAGCTATACATTCAGCTCTAAAATGAAATACAGATTAAATAGACTTCACCTTCTTAAACAGAACAGGCAAACAGACCAATCGAACAAAAAAATATTAGATGGAAATCACAAGCAATAAACTACATCAAAATGTTTGCTGCCAATCGGGTAAATGATGATATGACAAGGTCAATATCAAAGTTGGTGTTGAAAGATGAAGCAAAATCTGAATGAGTACTATTGAAGTACAGAGCCTGCTGGCTCATAATCCATACATCCATCCATCCATCTTCTTGCCCACTTATCCTTCTAGGGTTGCAGTGGCAACAGGGAGAACAGAGAGGCCCAACTACCCCTGTCCCCTGCAACTTCCGCCAGCTCAGCCCGGGGGAACCCCAGCTGTTTCCAGGCCAACTGGGAGATATAATCCCTCCAAATGGGTCCTGGGCTGACTTCGGGACCTTGTCCCAGTTGGCCGTGCCTGGTATACCTCCATCCTTATCAGATGCCCAAACCACCTCAATTGGCTTCTCTCAATGTAGAGGAGTAGTGACTCTACTCCGAGTTCCTCTTGGATGTCCAAACTCCTCACCCTGTCATGGAGAGCAAGTCCCAACAGTCTGGGGAGAAAACTCATTTCAGTCACTTATAGCTATGATCTTACTCTTTTGGTCATTACCTAGAGACCATGACCATAGTTGAGGGTAGGGATGTGGCTCATAATCCATAGACATAATTCAGATGCATTTCTTTTTACCTGCTCACCAACACCAGGCTTCCTGGTCATAATACTAAGAAAGTTGCTCAGTGGCAGAAACCTGAAATGATGAAATATTTAATGGACTGCAAATAGCCACACAAAAAGCCATCAATCCGATAACTGGTAGGCATCCAGGTCCAAGCAAGTCTCGGATTTTCGCCACCTTTGCTCTGCAGCCCAGAGTTTAGTCGTGCTAGCATATAATGTATCAGTCAGCCATGGGGTGGCACTGGGGTGTTCTGGTCTGGAAGACAGTTGACACAGTCAAGGGTGGAAGATGGGACAGAGGAAAACGTTAGCGGAATTGCCTGTTGATAGATCTGAGAATTAGGCAACAGAAGGGAGAGGGGACAACGTAGCAAACAAAGCAAGAAGGTGAGAGATTTTAAGATGTGGCGGAAGGTGACAACAGATGCAGAAAGAGGTGAGAAATTAGTGGTGAGGCAGGGTTGAAAGGAAATGAAGAAGTGATCAAAGACATGCAGCGGAGTGACGGAGAGAACGGGACAGCCACAGTTGTGGGAAAATACAAAGTCAAGACAGCCTGCTTTGTGAGTAGCAGGGGATTAGGACAGGGAGAGATTGAAGGACTGTAGGAGCAACGGAAGGCTGCTTGCATGAATGTCGTCGATACGCAGGTTGAAGTCACCCAAGAGAATCAACGGAGAGCTCTCTCCGTGGGGACAACGCAACAAGATGTCAAGGTCATCCAAGAAGCAGCCAAGAAAGCAGTAAAGAAAAACCATAAGAGTGATTGGGGCAGTGACAGACAGCATGTTATTCAAACGAGGACAGATCATGCGGGTGAAGAGGGAGAATAGAATATTCCCACCGAGGAAAGATGAGCAGGCTTATCCCTCTACCTGTTCCCACTGACTGGTGGGAACACACAGGACCCACCATTCGTGGTCACATCTCCAGTTGTGGAGAAGACTTTTGGGAAAACAAGCCCACGAAAGTCAGCCGGCCCAGACAACATCCCTGGGCGCGTACTTAGAACCTGCTCATCGGTGCTAGCTGTTGTCTTTACCGATATAGTCAATCTGTCCCTTGCACAAACCTGAATTCCCACCTGCTTAAAGAGGACCACTACCCTGCCCCTGGCAAAAAAACAACAAAACATCCTGCCTCAATGTCCACCGAGCTGTTGTGCTGACTCCAATAGTGATGAAGTGCTTCGAGAGAATCGTCATGAGGTACATCCAGGCCATCGCTCTGGGCACTCTGGACCCTCTCCACTTTGAATACAGATGGAATATATTCACAGAGGATGCCATCAGCACAATACACACTGCCCTCACCCACGTGGAAAACAAGGGTAGCTATGTTCGAATGCTGTTTATTGATTACAGCTCAGCATTCAACACAGTGATACCTTCAAAGCTCATCAACAAGCTTCACAATCTTGGTGTGCCACCCACACTCTGCAACTGGGTTCTGGACTTTCTAACGGGCAGACCCCAGTCTGTTAGAATTAGGAACCACACGTCCAGGTCAATTACCATAAACACAGGAACTCTGCAGGGCTGTGTGCTGAGCCACATGCTCTACACACTCTTCGCCCATGATTGTGTGGCCTCTCAGGACACCACCAACATCATCAAATTTGCCGATGACATGACAGTCATTGGACTGATAACAGGAGGCAATAAGTTGGCATATAGGAGGGAAATGGCTGACCTAGCAAAGTGGTGCCACAACAACAATCTCTCCCTCAATGTCAACAAAACAAAGGGGTTGATAGTCGATCTACAGAGGAGGAGGGAGCAACACTCACCACTGCATATTAGCGAGACAGTGGTGGAGTGAGCAGCTTCAGATTCCCCGGTGTTCACATTACTGAAGATCTCACAACACACCTGGTCAAGAAATCACATCAGCATCTGCACTTCTTGAGAAGGCTGAGGAAATTTGGCATCCCAAGCCAAACCCTCAGAAGCTTTATAGGTGCACAATCAAGAGCATCCTCACCAGCTCTATCACAGTGTGGTTTGGAGGCTGCGCAGTACAGGATCGTAAGGAGTTACAGCAAGTGGTGAAAGCTGCTCTTACCATCACTGCAGAGCCAATACAAGGTCAAAACCATCAGGAAAGCCATTAACATCAAGGACAACAATCAAGGCTGTGCTGGGGATTTCACACCATTACCATGATGCAGATGCTATAGGAGTGTTAAAGCCAGAACCTCAAGGCTGAAAAACAGTTTTTACCCACAGGCCATCAGGCTTGTGAACAACATCCATCCACTGCCTCTCCACCCATCACAGCAGACACAGATTACCCGCTGAGGGGCATCAACTACCTCACATCTCTCCTACACATCCATGACACTAGTAACATCAGAGACCACCCACCCACCCCAACTGCGAATAGACTAATCTACCTCTGCAGGACTTTGCACATGTACGACTTCCATGTTTACATTGCGTGCTGCACACTTTATATACGTATACAACTTCATTTCTTGGATTTTTTGCACTATAGTAATTTTGAGATTTATGCCTTGCGTTTTTCTTTCCTCGTGTCCTTACAATTTATGTCAGAGGCTGCTGAGAGGATTCACAGTAAGAATTTCATTGTATAGTGTAACAAACTGTTTACTTAACACATGACAAACTCTTGAATCTCTCCCAAAGGGATGAGGGGTGTGAGACAAAGAATAGTTAGAGAGAGCTGCAGGTGTGGCCAAATTGTCTGGTGTGATCCAGGTTTCAGTTAGTGTCAGGAGGTCCAGTGAGCAATGGGAGGTGTAGGCTGGTATGAAGTCAGTCTTTCTCACAGCACACTGGCAGTTCCAGAGTCCTATGGAGAAATTAAAGCAGGATGGAGGGTTTGACAAGTGAGGATAAACCAGGTTGCTGTAGCAGCGAGAGTATCCAGGTGTGGTGAAGTCGCATGGCTTGGTTGCCGAAGACGACTGAGGGTCGACATGTTGGACGCATAATCGCAGAACATGAGGCTGGTGGCCTTCCTCGGGGAACTCCCACAGGTAGACGTCCTCATCTTGCACCTCAGTCTTCGCTCCAAGCGGCTGTCGCTACAGGTCACCAGCCGCTATTTAAACGAGGCTAATTCCTGTCAGCTGAGATTCCTAATCAAAACTACTCCAACAACAATGGTGACCAAAACAGACAGACAATCGATTGGAGTCATGCCCCCCTCCACACTATGAGACATGGAGTTGTTTAGGTGAACGTGTATCCTAAACTAGGAAATACAATTCAAACAAACAAATTAAGATACTACTGACAACTAAATAGACAATCAATTGTGCGTCTGCACAGCTACATGACAATGTGTGTCAGGAAAAAGTGGAAGCAACAATACACTTACTGGAAACACCACAAATGCAAAACAATGTGCAATGAACATTGAGGATTGGACAACTCCTGATATGAACCCATGGTACTTTGGACACAGTCATTACAAATGTGAGGGGAATTGAATCCAAAACATCTATGGTCATGCTCATAGGATGAGGTACCCCTCTATGAACTTGTTGATTGGGAAGGAACAACACTAGCTAAGAAAATTATGGTTTGAGCTGGGGAAGAACACCCCTGAAAGTAGTGATGACTATATTTGGAATTTGAGATCTTGGTTGAGGAGGATCCATCTCTGGGGCATCATGCTGTAGCCCAAAACAGTACTGGATATGGTACTGATAACCTGGGAATGATCCTAAGTTCTCTAACCAGTCCTATTGCTTTATGAAGGGACATTGCCAGCTGTCACTAGTGCATCTGGACCATAACTAAAACCAAAAAATACTTGATCATTTAGCTGAATCAAATTCCTCCTGGAAACTTGAAGTCTAGATGAGAAAGGAACCCTGTTGGGACACTACAGGCAGGCCTGGACCAGAGTCAGCTTCAGGTGGCACCCTCGGGCTGTGATTGGAGATACAAGGGGATTGATGTGGACTCTCCTTATAGCTATCCATGGGAGCAGGACTCCTAGGCATCTGGAAAGGATTATTTTTAATGGAGGGATGCAACAGCCCCTCTCTAACCTTCCACCTTGGAAGGGAGTTAAGCAGCTCTGCTACCTCACAGATGAACTTATGGAACCAACTGGATAGCCAAGACTAGAGGCACTGTCATCTCCAGAGAAAGGAAGTCACGCAGGGTAGGCTTAACATTATCATTAATAGCATGGAAGCCAGACAATGAAGCACGCACTAAGTCACTAAAGGAAGGTCTGCTGAAATTGAACTCTGTCACTAGCATCATTCAACTGATACGAGGCACAAACCTCAACAATCTCCACTTTTAAAAATGACCCCCCCCCCCCATCATCATATTTAAAAGCCACAAAACTGCCAATGGGATTTTCACTCTGAAAGGAAACTGATCTTCTAGGGTCTTGGGATAGTATGCTGGGAAGCCCTCCAAGAAACACCAGGGCTAGGAGCTGAGGAACAGAAACCCAACCCCAAAGAATAGTCAGACACATCCAGAAGACTCAGATTTCTAAACATTGAAAATTAATGTTCAAAACAAGGATTGGAGTTCATTTTAACAACTCCAAATTCAGCAGCAAGTCAAACAGTAAAAGCTTACCAATTCAGATGTTTTTGTTGCGTAAAAACATCTGACATTATAGAGGTCATATGAGTTTTTTTTTTTTTTAAAAATTCATTAAATACCTACTTTGTCACATCCATACATACCAAGACACATATCATCCTCTAAACCACTCAACTTTCACATTGGTCTCTATAGTAACAGTAGATCTCTTCTTACTACTGTTAAGAGTAGTACAGCTACAATCTGTAAGCTATGGAAAACAATTAAAACACACACAAAAAAAAGCCATCTTAAACCCCTCCCCAATCACTTGCACCTTTGAGAATTCCTAACTACCAGTCATAGCTTGAGGAGCTGATATTGAGAAATGCCTTTTTAATTCATACCTTGTTCATGAGCATAGTTAGATGGACCAAAGCACTCTGAAAAGAAAGAGGGGGAGAAACAGTTAAGAAATGAGAACACAAAAATGCTTTCTATGTTAATACAGTACTGTGTAGAAATTTAAGGCACGGGGGGGGGGGGGGGGCGCTATAAATGAGAATAAGAGCATTATTTCTGGAATCAATTTTAAAAAAGGCAAATTCCTTAAAAGCTCAGTAACCATCAACCACTGCTTATCCTGAGGATAACCACCTTGTCTCTTGTTGCTGTATTCTTGCCATTCAAAAGTTATTCTCCTACACAGGAAATTGATGTGCTGCACTGACACCACATTGTCAGTAATTTATGAACAAATTTCCCAAATATCTTGAGACTTAAAAGGTCTCCTTAAGCAGGCTGTAGTTTATGTATAAAATAAGGACTAGATAAAATGCTGAACTACTCCACTTCAGGCCTGCTGTGACTTTCACCTGTGTATGAAAGTTGGTACACTTCATACAACAGCAATAAAGCTAGAGCCATTACATCCTTTTAATGAAATACTGCATCTTAGATGTGATTGTTATTACATCACACATAGTTGCTGCTTGGACTGTTCAGCTTTTGGTATCATGAAGCCTAGGAACAAGATATTGACATGTGAAAAAAGTGTGAGAAGCCAGCACTGTTAAAGTCAACTTTTAACTTTTTTGCTTCAGTAAGATGAGTTACTCAAAACATGACATACAAGGTATTTCATTAATAAAATCTGTATTCAACCTGGAACATAACTCAGAAGGGGGCTATAGCTTGGCATCCCAAGCCTAGCTAAGCAGAACACATAACAGACATTTATAATCAATGTTAGTGTCTCAGTTGAGCTTTTAGTTCCAACAGCTTTGAAGCACATTACACACAGAGTAAAGGCAGACAACAGGAAGTTACACTGCACTGAGTCCACAGCCTCAATGGAACTGTGAAATCCTTGAGACATAAGCAGAGCTCACCTGGGAGTCTGGTCATGGTTGGACTAGGGATGACCTGGGAGCCCAACGGCTGGCCAGAAGTGCTCATCCTTGAGTCCAGATTAGTGTCAAAAGGGACTGGTGAAGTCACACTATGTAAACTGATGAAGGGAACAGCACTCCTCACACTGTGGACAGGAAGAGAATATCCATGGGGCAGTATAGTCTGGCCCAGAATTGTAGTAGCAATAGAATGGGAAGGAACATAGGATGCATGATGCACTGTGGCATGAACTAGAATAGCACCAGTAATGGTGCTCATAGTATAAGGAGATGAACAGGAAGAGTGCTACCAACAGTAGCAGTTGTTTGTGAAGGTCTAGAACCCATAGGAAACTGGGGATAGTGTAACTGAGGGTCTACATCCAGGCCAACACCATAGTCCACGGGTTCCAACTGGCTGCCCTGTGAGGCAAAACCAGCTTTGGACACAGAGGTCTGGCCTGGCATGGATCCAACCTGTGGTACAACAGTCCAGCCAGAAAGAGCCAGGCTGGAAACTAATGGCTTCAACACCACCACTCATGGACCCCATTAAGCCAGTAGACAGTCTGAGCACTGCCATAAGAACCTGGAGAAAAATTATCTGGACTGTGTGTGAAGACAGAAGGATGCAGAAACCCATGGGTAGGACCAAAAGCCACACTGGAAGTGCTAGGCTGGGAAGGAACAGAGCCACTGAAGGGAGTAGTCTGAGCACTTATATTGCTCTCAGAGGAAAGAACATAGCCAACCAGCAAACCTGGACTCTGAGCAGGAGAACTACTAGTCTGTGGTACAGGAAACAGGCCTGGAACTGAAGTTACCAGAGAAACTGCCTGACTAGAAGCAGCACCACTCTAGAAGCCTACTGGTGGGGCAATACCATGGTGTCTAGGAATATGCCCATGAACACCTGAGGAAGCACCATGCTGACTATAACTAGAGCCAGGAGGATACCACAACCCATGAGCAGGGGTAATGCCAACCTGGGAATTGCTAGGTTGGCTATTAACAGAGCCAGCTAAAGAATTACTCTGGGCAGGGACAGAGCTCAGATTGTAGAAGACACTGCTGCTCTGTGAACCTGTAGTCCAAGCAGGAGAGGAAACACTCTGGCACAATGTAGTCTTTCCAGGAAAGAAACTGCCTTAGAATGGCAAAACCTGGTAGTCCAAGTCCTTGTACAAAAGGATATAGGCCCTGAGTAAATCCAGTTATCTGAGCAGGACCTAAGGAACTATGGCCACCTTAGAGCAGAACATCCTGGCTATAATCATTTCCAAAAGGAAATATTGGCTTGTACATATGTGCCAAGTCAACATTAGCACTAGAACCAAAATTTCAGCTGGAGAGCTTACAGACCAAGCAGGAAAAGTACTGCTTTGGGAAGCAACAGCATGTTGAAGACCAGAGCCACTAACTGCCACCATACTCTCCACAGAGAGGGAGGGATTTTGAGTAGGCCCAACATTAGTGAGCTTGTTATTGACTCAAGACAAAGGGCTACTAGAACTTACTGGATTCAGGTCTACCAAAAACCAGACTTAATAGTTAAGACACATTTCTGGAATAATAATTTAAAAAAAGTCAAAGCTTGGTGTTCATTATGCGCAAAGTGATCTGTACCCTGGGAAAGAATAGAACTGGCAAAGTGGCCTTTGCTCTGGAACAAAGCATATCTTCTACAAAGAGCTTCTGTATCCAAGGAAGGCCTCTGGAACACTCCAAGCCAAGGAGCTAAAAGACCCAATGCTAGTGAAAACAGATCAGCAACAGCCAAAAGACTAAACAGTCATATCACAATACCATGTGAAATTAAGGCAAATAGGACACCTAGTTCATACCTTGTTCTCTTTTAGAAGAAAATATACTTTGGTTTGCCCTGTTATCTGCAAAGGAAAAATGAGAGAAGGAAGGAGGAGAGAGAGAGAGAAGAAAAAAAAAAAAAAAAAAAGTTCAAGAGCATGCAACTCCTTTTCACAGGAGGATACAATTACAACATGAGGCAAACAACAGCAATGTAACCTCACTTACTTAGGGTAAAATCCCCAGGCCATCAGTGAGCTCAAAAGACTAGTGCTTCCCTCCAAAGGAACCAGTGCTAATCACTTTGCTTCTTCCTATATAACCCTACTACTCATATTCGAAGTATTCTTGGCAGTGTGGACATTCAGCCTTTATTCTCACTCATTAGAAGGAAAGGCTGCCATCAATTAAGCAGTGATCTGCTTGTAGTCCAGCCTGTTAGTAGCCTTTAATTGGTCAATTTTTATCTTGCTAAATTATGGGTCTTGCAAAATGACATCACAGATAGAAAAATATTAAAATAAAAATAAACAATTTTCTAAAAAGCTAAAATAATGAAGCTTCATGTCATTTAAAGTGAACTTTGAGATGAGTTTTGGCAGAGAAATTAGAGTATAGCTGAACATTACATCTGTATTGCAAATAGCCATCATATTAATCATGTTTACCCTTCATTTTCCATAGCCACTACAGCCAGAATGTTGGCTTTTAAAGAATTATCTATCCAAAACCTCTGTTTGTAACCACTAAAGTACCTGCTCTTTGAATAGTTGCTGCTGTTTGAATCCAGCTCAGTCTGCATGGCTTTGCAGAGCAGTATCAAAAAGAAGTTTCTTTTTCCATCCTGATTAAGAAAATGTGCCACAGTCTTTCCAATATAGTGTTTTTGCTCTATTAATGTATTGCTGTCAGCATAGTGGGCAATAAGTAGCAAAGGGGATAGAGCCACTACCTTTAGCTCTACAGGTTGAATATTTAAATTCCAGTTACTACTATGGTGCTCTTGATCAAGATGCTTTACTTGAACTGGTTCAGTAAGAATTACCCAACTAAGTGGATAAATTGTTATAAGTAGCTTAACAGTGTAAGTTGCTTTGGAAAAGAGTTGTAGTATGAATAAGTGTTTAAGTAAATCATTCTTATAGTTGGCAGATATGTCTTTTACTCTTTGCTAGCACGGCAGGTAGCACTAGTGCCTCAGAGCTTGTAGAGTGTGGGTTTGAACCTAACTCAATCTGCAGGAATTTTGCATGTTCCCTGCTTGTTCAAATGCACTTCTTCCAGGTGCTCTGGTTTCCTCCTACAGTCCCAATACATGTTTCAGGTGAACTGGCAAGTCTAAATTGCTTATAAGTATAAGTGAAAAAATGGGTTCGAGCCAGTATGTAGTCTCTCAGACTGACTTCACATCAATGTTCTCAAGAAACATCATCAAGATGGATTCTTGTTCCTTTATTCTGTTTTGAAAATTTTGACATAGTATTTTATTGCATTAGAGCTGTAACATATCCCTTCTAAATTTAGTGAAATTATAATGGGTCTAATTACCAACAGCATTGAGTCTATGGAGAAGAGACTTGCTTTCTGACACAGCAGTTCAGCACTCTCTCCCTTACTGTTTGGAAAACTAAAGAGTTGCTCCTAGACTTCAGGAAGGAGTGGACAAACCACACTTGGAGGGGGAACTGTGGAGCAGGTCAGCAACTTTGTTTCTTGCAGTCATCATCATCATCATCATCATCAAGCTGAAGTCAGATGAGTGTATTCCAGCTGTCTTCCAAACAGCTGAGCAACACTTTGACATCTGAGGAAGTTAAACTTTTCCATCACTGTTCACATTCTGAACGAATACAGCAGAGTTCATTCTGAATGGCCTCATTATGCCCTTGAGTAGCACCTGCTCAGTCAAGGACCATAATGCACTATAGATGGTGGTGAAGTTGACTCGATTTTATTGAAACACTGCTTCCCTCTAAAGAGGAGATAAAGAGGGCATGCTCTCCCAAAAAAAAAAAAATCCACACCGAATGCATGCTGCTCAGGTCAGAAGGATAGCTTCCCCTGAATCTTGTGGGATCTTTCCCCTTTGTTCAATTGAGACTTCTGGGGTAATGTTTACATAAGCAAAGTAGGATAGGTAGCTTACTAAAGGGTCCAACAGAATAATGTGGGGTTTGAACCCTCAACCCCAAAGATAACTACTTTAACCGCTACACTACCTGCCATTCCTTTTAGCCACAGCTCACCAAGTATTCATGTTTACTGCTCAGTCTGAATTTGTTCATTTTTAAATTTTATGAAACAATAGTATACAATTCAGTTCATAAGCCTTTCAAAAGGCTGTTTTAAATAAAGCATAGAACACTGTCACTCAACACCTATAAGATCTATTCATGTAATAGAATCTGCAGTACATCAACCCAGTTAATGATTTAAGTAGCTCAAATGTTTGATTGTTGCAAAAAAAATGCACAGGAAGAATTTGTGTTGTTGAAAGGCTGTTTCAGCAACACAATTTTGAATGGAAACTCTGGTTTAGGAAGTTTTGCCTGCAAGTTTGAGTAATAAGCAAAAACACCCTAGAGTACAAGTTCCTGGAACAGGAGCTATTGTGTTCCAAGTCACTCACAAAGCACTGTTATGATTAGTCAGTGCAATTACTCGTCATGCTACCACATTAAGAAGAACTTGGAAAAGTCCAGGTAATTCATTGCACTTTATAATTTATTTCAGAAAGGAAAAAAAAAAAAAAAAAAAATTCCATGAGTCTAAGACAAATTCCACATCAGCATGATTGAAAACTTGCTGGCACTAGGTGAGCAAGCAGGCGAGATGAAATACAGAAGTTCTGAGCCTAACCAGCGCATCTTGAGCCACATACATAGCCAAGCAGAGTTTGACCTGCTATACACCTTGAAAGTTATAAAATTGAGAGGTAGAATGCCTACCATCTCAGAATGTTCATATTTATAGGTCTGACACTGGAAGGTCTAATAGGAAAACAAGGAATTCCAGGAATGTCTATAGCCTGGAATGAACTGTAAAATCCTTAAGGCATAAGCAGAGCGCCTCTGGGATTCTGGTCAAGCTGGGGCTGGACATCATCTTGGAACCTAAAGGCCTGCCAGAAGCATAGGTGCTCTGAACATACCTTGTCCCAGAATCCAGGTGACTACTAGAGGCAACTGGTGAACCAACACCTTGCCAGGAAACAAAATGAGATGGCTCTTCAATCACATGAGCAGAACCACTCCCAATTTGGATAGGAAGAACACCTCCAAGGTGTGCCATAGTCTGACCTGG
The DNA here is from genome assembly GCF_900964775.1 of Scleropages formosus. Classification (NCBI taxonomy): domain Eukaryota; kingdom Metazoa; phylum Chordata; class Actinopteri; order Osteoglossiformes; family Osteoglossidae; genus Scleropages; species Scleropages formosus. The sequence goes on along the minus strand of NC_041819.1, from coordinate 24,123,907 downwards.
AGCCCCACTAACAAGAGTAATGGTAGGAAAGTGGGTTCTCTGATGCCCTGCAGCATGAACTGGAACAGCACTAACAATGGAGTTCACAGTTTGAACAGGAGAAGCCATCTGGAAATGCATGGGCTGTGCATTAACAGCAGAACCCACAGCAACTGCTGTCTGAGCAGGTACAGAACCTGCATGAACATAATCCAAGCTGAGCAGGGAGCCTACATCCTGACCAGAACTGTAGCCCAGAGGCTCTAGTTGGCTCCTGGGGGAAGCCAAACTAGGATGTGACACCACTGTCTGGACAGGAGCAGAACCAGGCAGGAAGCAGTACTTCCATGGGATGCTAGCGATGGCCAAGTACCATAGTTACCAGGTGCACCACCTTGTAAACTGAGGGAAAAATGGACCTTGATCATACATGGTACCAGAAGGATATTGCCACCCATAAGCAGGACTAAAGCCAACCTGGGAATTAGTAGTTTGGGAAACTATGGGAGTTGCCTGAGCAGTGACAGAGGACACATGGAACCCAGGTAGGGGGGAAATTCTCACCAGTAAGAGAACCATCTTGTGGGAGTGTCATCTGACCAGGAGTGGCATTAGCATGAGGGCCAAATCCTTGTGCAGGATATGGGTGCTGAGGAAAGCCAGCCATCTGATCAAGATGCAAGGTACTATAGCCACCTTGGAGTGGAACATCCTGTTTGTAACTATTTCCAAAGTTATATACAGGATTGTACAAATGTGCAGGGTCAACATCTGAGACAGTACCAGTTCCTGATTGTGAGCTTACAGTCCAAGCAGGAGAAATACTGATTTGCGAGCCAACTGCATGTCGAAGGTCAGAGCTACTAGGTGCTACTGACCTCTCCAGAACACGAACAGGATTCTGGAGAGGATCAACATTAGTAGGGTTATTCCCAAAGGCAGGCATAACAGAGGCCCAAGACTTACTAAATGACAGTCTACCAAAAACTGTCTCATAATTGCTAGAAGCATTTCTGGGATACCAGACTGAAGCCTGAGCATAGGTTTCATCAAGTCCTCCATCCTCAGAAGGGTGAAAGAAGCAAAGGAATTTTTGGACCAGAATGAAGCCCATCTTCTGTGAACAGACTTCTCATCCAAAGAAGCTCTCTGGGACACATCAGGCCTAGGAACTGTGGAGGTGGAACCAAACCCCAGCAGAGACAAACAGCCATCTTAATAGCACCACAAACTTCAATGGGGGGGGGGGGGGTTTTCCCATATACTTTGTTCGCCTTCAGGTAAAAGAGAACATATTAAGAAGAAAGACAAGAGAACCCTAAAGAGAGTGAAAAAAAATAGAGAACACTTTAAATAATTGACAAAACACATGAAGAGAGAGGAAGAATACTGGACAAGAAGGACAGCACTCACTTAGCATAAATCCCACAGGCCATCACTCAGAGAAAAACAACTTCTACAGCAGGATTCTGCCATAATCACTTTGTTTCTTCCTACCTAAACTAACTAGTGAAACCCTGAACAAGTCCCTTATTGGCAGACATGCAGCCTTTAGTCTCTCATCTCATTAGAAGGAACAGCTGCCATCAATTAAGCATATTGACTGACTAGCAGTCCTGTTAATTACCTTAAATTAAGGGCAATGTTGTATAAACACCACCCCTATCCTGTATTTACAGCTTAGGTTCTGTAAAGATGTTGAATAGTTACAATGCAATTAAAATTAAAACATGCCTACACATTTTACTCATTTGCATTCAGTGATTCATTAAAAGTAATTTAAAATAACCAAAATAAAAATTTTTGCTCCACAAACTTATTTGATGCCATCCATGTAAATGAATTTCTATTTTTTTTTTTATACATCAGCAACACTCACAACTAGTTGTGAACAGTGTGGAAAGGAAACAACTATACTGAGCCAGTTCAGTTTTGGTGAATTTGACATTGACTAGATGAGGAAACAAACATTTAGCAGGGAAAGGAAGAAATGTCTGACTTATGACAGAGCCAGTGTACAGGTAAATAGTGATCATGTCCATATTTGTTACCACAGACAAGAGTGGTGTCTTTTTCCACCCTTACAGAAAATGCCTTTGGGCCATTGACTAGTCACTTATGGTAAATATAGTGGGGCCTGTTTAAACTTAGGTGTTTTGAAGAGGTTTACAGCATCAAAATATTTTGAAGTTAAGAAGAGCATATGAGACTCATTTATTGTATTTCTTCAATTATACAACATGTCTAGTGCTTATATACCTATTCCTCTGAATTAGAGGGCCTTTACACACCCCACAGCATGCTTTTCCTTAGGTCGAGGAATTGTCTGTTGACTTACATTTAATGTTTATTGAAATATTAGTAGCAAACAGGCAATTAGGAACTAAGTTGTGGAAAGACTACATTCAGTTCAATGAATTCTTGAATCTCTTCTTACAGTCAACCCCATAGTAGGGGACAGTCACACCCCAAAGAAGTGTGGAGTTTAACTATGGCAGGCAGAGGAAGAAGACCCATGCAACATGTCACACATTTATTTAAAATCCAATTCATTAGTGTTGTCCTGGAACTTTTCCACATTTTAATTGGAAGTTGCTCATACGTGTAATTACACCTGCTTTTCTGAACAAACAGGGCAAGTGACTCCTTACTGAGGAATTACAGCTACAGTGCTTTACAATCCATTTTGCAACTAAGGCACTGGGTTCTAGATCTCATTCTGAATGTTCCCTCTTTAACATAGTAGGTCAAGATACTGATATCAGCAACAGGAGACTGGATGAAACTCTGAAATCCTTCAGACATAAGCATAGATCACCTGGGACTCTCATAAGATGAGGAGTAACAGCCCAGGAGCCCAGAGGCTGGCCAGGACTGTAGAGTCCCCTATAGTTGCTAGCTCCAGAAACCAAAGGGACTGGTGAAACAGTATGTTGCCAATTAAAATTGGATGGCTCTTGTACCACCTGAGCAGAACCACTTACTGTGTGGGCAAGATGACGAATTCCATAGGGCACCACAGTCTGGCCTAGAGCTGCACTAGCACGAGACTGGGGTCTGCTATTCACCATGGTATTGACTGGAATAGCACTAACAATTGTATGGGCAGGAGCAGAAACCACCTGAAATTCAGTGGTGCGAGAAGGACCATAAGCAGCTACAGGACCAGCTAGCTGAGCCAAGGCAGAATTAACCTGGAGGTGGCGATAACCAACATCCCAGCCAGAACTGCAACCCATAGGATCCCAGTGGGACACGCCAGGAATAAAACCAGCTTGGGGCATTGTGACCAAACCGGTCATAAAGTCAGCCTGTGGAACCATTGTCAGGCCAGGAAAAGTGGTTACAGCCCAATTAGGAACAGCACCACCACTCTGGGAAGATACTGAATAGGTATCATAGCTGCTCTGAGCACCTGAAGAAACTGCACCCTGATCATATGTGAAGCCAGGGGGATACAGCAACCCATTAGCAGGGCCAGAAACTACTTGTGAGCTACTAGGTTGGGAAGGACTCAAGCCACTGATTGAAATAGTCTGAGCAGGGGCAAAACTCACGTGGGGGTAGCCAAGCTGGGAACCTTGACTCTGAACAGGAGCTGAACTCATTACAGTGCCTCTAGCTTGAGACACAGGAAACCCAGTCTCGGAAGCTACCCATTGTACAGTAGCATAGTTACCAGAAGTAACTCCTTTGATCCCTGGATGAACAGGGTCTTTACTGGAAGGATACCACAACCCTTGAGCAGAGCTGAAGCCCACCTGTGACTTGTTATGTTGCAAGGGAACAGAACCAGCATTTGGACCTATTTGATTAGTAGTAGAGTTCAAATTAATGTATGGATAGCCAGCCTGTGAATCTGCAGCCTGGGCAAGAGATGAACCACTCTGGTTTAAGGTCTGGCCTGGAACAGAGCCAGACTGTGGAATCACCTGAGTTGTAGTAGAGATGTCATGCATTCCAGAAGTATAGGAGCCCTGAGCAAATCTAGTCATCTGAGTTGATGCCAAGACACCCTGCGGTCTTGGGTCATGATTACCTGGGAATGAGCCATCTGACCTATAACTATAGCCAAGAGAGTACATTACATTCTGGAGAGGAATCAAGCTAGCCTGAGATAGCTTTCGGCCAATCTGAAAGACTGCATCTAGAAGAGAACCAGCTCCAACTCGAGGGCTTAGACTCTGGTGGTGAGATTCACCTCCTGAGGAACTAACTGCCTGTTCAAGATAAGATGTCCTATTCACATAAGAGGAGTTCTGGGAAGGCTTAACATTGGCAGAGCTATTACTAAAGCCAAGCAAGAATGAGCCCCAGAGACTAGTAGAGGCAGCTTTACCAGTGGCTAAGCTATCATTACTAGAAGAATTTCTCTGAAATGTATCAGATACATCAGCTAAAACATTACTGTCCTCAGAGCTGTCAGCATCCCAAGAAGGAACAACACTGGCTTCATTCCAGAGCAAAGGTCCCCTTGGCAATCTTCTATAATCATCTTCATAATTGAGGGTAGAGCTCTGAGAAGCACCAAAGCTGGGAGCTGGAGAAGCAAAATGAGTGACATCTAGACAGTCAAGAAGTTTGGCAGATACTTAAGAATGACACAATAAAACTGTCTTTAGAATAGAGAAACATTGAATACAGAAAGCTTAAAATTCATACCTTGTTCACCTTCACCAAACAAAGAACATATTAACAAGATACACCACAGCAATCTAGGGAGAAAATAAGTAAACACCATTAACAGGCCATCTACAGAAATTTATGCAAGCTACAATGCCAGTCAAATACTTACTTTAGGTAAAACCCAGAGGTCATCATTGAGTGCAGCAAACCAGAACTCCTCCAGTAGGAACCAGTTACAGCTAATTTCCTTCTTCCTACACAGACTGACTACTGGTGCTCAGAAGACCTTTTTCCCTACAGACCTGCTGCCTTTAGTCTTATGTTCATCTCATTAAAGATGAACAGCTGTCATTCATTAAGTGTCTCCATTGGCCAGCAGTCCTATTTGTTATAAACATTGATTTTTTTCCATGTTTTCTTTCTTTTTTTAATGATCTGTCTTCCAAAAAGACACTGCACAGTACAGTCTTGTTACTTTAAAAAAATATTTTATTTTACAAGTCATTTTGTTAGAAAGCCAAAATCAGTAAAACATTTAAGTTTCAGTATTAAGATGAACTTCAGGACATACAAATTATAGTATATAGTACATTAAAACTAAACATTACATTTATTCATAGACACATTTCTCCAAAGAAACTTGCAGTGTTAGCTAACTGCAATTATTCACTTACTTACACCTACTACCCCTTCTGGGGCATATTCCGCCAACAAGGGTCCTCAAAGCGTCTCCGTCTTGTGCATTTCTCTAGCTAATCCTCCATGTCTTGGCTCCATGCAGCCTGACTGACTTGATGTTGCTGTTGAAGTCTGATCTTTGTCTTCAGAGACATGTCCTTGGAGTTCCAGACATTATTCAGTTGCAGGAAGGCAGCTCTTGCTTTACCAATTCTTGCTTTTACATCGGCATCTGTACCACCTTGCTTGTCAGTGATGCTGTCAAGGTAGGTAAAGGTGTCCACTTCTTCTTTTCTCCTTCCTGTGAAGACCTTTGAGAAACTTTACAAATTCTTTTCATAACCCAAATCTGCTGAGATCTTCATAAAGTACTTTTCACAATGAGGTAACTCAAAATTGTATTGCCTTTAGAAAATTATGTATTTCCTGAAGTTTTAAACTGATAGTGGTGGCTTTCCTTTGCTTTAAGTTTTTTCTTCTCCCTGTTCTATACACTTTCTTGCCTCAATGTCTACCATCATGATGATTTTAAACCATGCGCAACATCTGAAATGCGAACAAGTGCTCATGTGGCTGCGAGACCAAAATGTACAGAAGCTATATCACACATTTTGTGCAAATAGTCCTCATGCAAGCTGAGAGCTTGCTTTAGAAATTTTAGTGTACAAATTGCATGTATTAAGTGTGAATACCTGTAATAGGAATGATTATGAGGAAAGCTTGTATTTAAATTTGCTCAACAAGTGGTCCAGTGATTACTCACCATAAAGACTGCAATCCATGCCCAAAGCACAGAACATCACATTACTTAAGTAACCAGTTGTTAACAGGAACAGAGCTGGCACAACCTTTTACACCTCAAAAGCAACAAGTATAGCAGTCATAAATTTCATTTGAAACTGGACTACTTGAGAGAAATATTAATGACAGAATGTGTTTGAAATTACCCATCTAAATAAATGAGTAAATAATTGCATGTTGTTTAGTATGTAAATGTAGCATTGAGTTTTGCCTTCAACAAAAGTGTCAGCTGAATTAGTAAAAGTGAAGCATCATATACAACCTTGTGTGCATCGTGTTACCAATTTTCCAAGATATGAACAGATTTATTTTTATTACATTTTCTTTGCCGTTTAGTTTTCTGAAATTTCTCTGGATGGGATTAAGGACATGACAATTTCCAGTCATTTTTGTTTATTTTAATGTTTATTCTTGTTAATAAGATATAATACTGGTGTCCAGTTTCACACCCAAAGTTTCCAGTAAGAGGAACACTAAGACCTTGCACAGGATGAGCTGTTGAAAAGAAAATAACTATAGCAAACTTTATGAATGATGCATTTATATTGCTGTAAATTCTGAAATAAATTAAGCTCTATTTTTGAACTTCTGTACAGGCTGGATTTGTAAACCTAAAATTAAAGATGCAAACAGACTTCTGGTCCCAGTTATTTGTGAACTCACAAGCAAGTGCTTTATTCAACAACACATAGTTGTAAAAAATTAGTATCTTACCTGCAGGGACAGCTATTTCAGAATAATTTGCATGATCTCAATAACAATTTATTAAATTTAGCAACGGTGCTTTGAAGGACATTTCTCCAAACTATTCAAGTGGCTGTACCAATTTTATTTTTTTGGAGGGGGAAGAGAAAACGGTACTACAGTAGAATGCAAGTATAAACTGAACATTTCCATGTGTAAACATGGTTTGATGGATAAGTTGTTGGGCATCATGAAGACTGAGATAGCATTTTTTCTATATGTTGAAGCAGATGTCTCTGTAAACCAAATTAGTGACAGCATGTGTAGTAGAAGTTTCACCTTTCTATAGCTTTACAGTTGTAGTCACACAGCATCAAAGTTGAATGCTGGTAGAATCCCCCCCTCCCAATTTAAAAAAAAAAAAAAAAAAAAAAAAGGGGGGGCAGTAATTGACAGAACATTGGTGACAAAAAGTATTTGCTTCCATTTCCTCATTACTAGGGCTTTAGTAAAAAGAGTCCTTTACTTGCCTCTCTAGAGTTCCTTTTTTTTTTTTTTTTTAAAAAAAAAAAAAAAAAGGCACTCCTCAGAATGGAGGAACATCACTCTTCTCGATAAGCATGATCTTCTACATATTCCACTGACGGAATGTCCTAAAGGAGGAGGCCAAGAAAAGAGTTCATGCTTAGACTATTTAAAGTTGATGTTAGATATTTTCTAGATCAGTCTTGCTTAAAGACAGCAGAACCTGAACAAGTGATACTCACATACAGAGCAAGTCTGAGAAGACCAATGCTTTGACAGGTTGTTATGAAACCATGAATAATGCCAAGAGAATCCTTGTGTAATTGTATAGGTAGTGGAGACAAGTAAAGAGGCAAGACCTCAGGAGAGTATGCATCTGTACAACTAGTCTTTATTTTAGATTCCGGGTTAAACTTGTATTCAAAGTATCCTTATAGACAGAAGACTCAAGATGAGCAAAAACAAACTACAGCCTGAACAGACCTGTTAAGTCTGTAAGACAAAAGCAAAGCTCAGCTGGGTCTCTGCCCAGTGTACTAGATGTTGCCTGAGGTCCAAATGATGGGCCAGAAGTATAGGAACTCTCAAAATAACCCACCTTTGAACCCAGGCCAGCACCAGGTCTTCATAAGGACCTACCTTGGGATGAAATAAAAGGCAGATTCTGCATCATGTGCAGATGAGAACTACCAAAAATATGAGCAGAAAGAGAATCTTCATAGGGTACCACAGTCCAACTTGGAGCTGCACCAGCAGAAGAGGGAGGAAGGAAATGGGGTCCATGAGGCATTGTTCCATGAACTGCCTCATTAGCTGATCCAACCATATGGGCAGGAACTGAAACTGCTTGGAAGTGTGTGGGTTGAGCAGAAGCAGTGCCTCCAACAGCATTTGGCCAACCAGGTATGGAACCCACATGAGCAAAATGAGAACCTATAACCCAGCCAGAACCTGTTTGGTTCTCCATCAGGTCTGGTTCCAATTGACCCACATCAGGAGAGAGGGGGGGGGGGGGGGGGAGGAAAAAAAAAAAAAAAAAAAAAAAAAAAGCCATCTTGTGGTACTGTGGTCTGGTGTGTTATAGTGCTAGACTGAGGAACAATTGGTTGCCCAGCAGCAGAACCAGAACCTGTCTGGGAGCCCACAAATTGAATATCCCTATAGACACCTGGAAAAGCATCCATCTGATGAGGAGCAACACTTGAAAGATGCCAGTCATGAGCAGAGCTAGAGTCCACTTGGAAACTACTAGGTTGGGAAAGAACAGAACCACTCATGGAACTAGTCCAAGCAGGAGCAATTAAAGAGTATTGATAACCAGTATGCGAACTGGGGACCTGGACAAAGGAGCCAACCTGCAGTACTGGACCAAAGCTTAGTTCTCTTGCTAGAAGTAGCACCACCCTGTTAAGCCACGGGTGGTACAATACCCGTGTTACCAGAAGCACTATGGATGCCTAGGGAAAATCCCTCTTGACCACTTGGAGAGGGATACAACCCATAGGTGGAGCTAGAGCCCAACTGGGGGACTGTGGAGGACACGAGTCAGCATTATGCTTCATTCCTTGAGGAGGGGCAGAGCTTACAGAGTATAGATACCCCCCTTGAGAATTTGGTATCTGGGCAGGAGAACTAACCTGTTGGACTGGCAACTGGCTAAGAGTAGAGACAGCATGGGACCCAAACCGCTGCAAAGAAGACTATGGACTCTGAGCAAAGCCAGAACCCTGAGAACCAAATATTTTGTTCATAACCTTGATAAAATGGATGTACTACAGCTTGCAAGTTAGCCTAAGAGGTGCCATAGCCAGCAGAACTAGTCTGAGCTGGAGTCCACACACTCTGGGTATTAGCAAGTCTTCCTTGGAAACCCACTGCTTCAGTAGTAGAGCTACTTGGAACCTCCTCACCCATTAGGAAAGGCTTGACATCATTACTGGATGAAGGCATAAAGAAGTGCTGGGAGTCATCTGAGGTGACTATACAAAGCTGGCCCGTCACTACAAGATGATGTTCTTGTCTGATAGGAGCCAGCGCCATCAGATGGAAGGTTACTGTGCTCAGAGCTGACAGCCCCTGGGGAAGTACAAGGCTGCTGAAGGGATTTTTGCTGTAGAAAAAAAATTTGATCTTCCAACACCATTGACCACACCTGAGGAATCCCCTTGGGATACCTAGAGACCATGAGGAAAGAAACCAACATCAAAAATAGATCAGCAACAGCCAGAAAGTTTCTTATTAGAAAGCATCCATAAGAAACCCTTTATTTGATACCAGCATTTATAGAGAAATGCAATGCTAAGTTCAGACATGCATCACCTCCAGCAAGCAGAAAACATAACAGGACACACCAGAGCACTCTAGAGGAGAGAAAAATAAATTAAAACCAGTTGCCCTACACCACATGTAGGACCATAATTAACATCAAGGAACAGAAATGATACATCACTTACTTATTGACTAGTCTATGACCCCCATTACACCTTTTTTTTTTTTTTTTTTTAAAAACCTCCTCCAGCAATACCTAATACAGCCACCTTCCAACCACAGCAACCTGTCTTGCAGATGCAGCCTTTATTCTGATCCATTAGAAGAAGACAGCTGTCATCAATTAAACAGAGATTAGCTACTAGCCTTATTGGTCAAGAACACCTGAATAATATTTAGGTGTTTGTTTTTCATTGGTAAAGTAAATAAAATGCAGACAGAATAACATTTTCAGAGAATTGATGCTAAGTGTTTTTAAATGTTATTTGAAAATACAAGAAGAGTGAATCACAAATGAATCTATGAAGACCCAGCCTGCATATTGTGGCGCGCAGCACCGTGGGTTTGGATGGGGCGAAGAAGGACACGAAGACGGCGTTCATTACGAACGACTTATTAGAACACCAGCACCAGGGAAATAATGCTCTCAGTCCGAGGACGTCATTTCCTCTAGGACCTGTGCCTACAGCCAGCCTTCCCAGCCTGCTTAGCACCCTTAGGCTCTCTCCCCTTTCTCCCCAGGGAGACGCAAACACCCCCTTTTATTCCCTGTGCATCACCAAACACTAACCAATAACAATAAAATGCATTTCCCGCTGAAAACAGTAACGCAGGTTATTACAATACAGTAGGAAAGTAGAAATGAAATTTTTAAAGAGCATTCATTTTAACTAGTATAAGTACCATTTAGCATGAGAATCATTAATATGCAACCACATGACCTGGGTGTGAAATACCACTGCTGCTATAGTAACCCTGAGCTAGAAACTTACACAAGATGATCCACTATGAATTAGTCAGCTCTATAAATGTATCAATAATTGTATGAATATACATCACACATACACCACAGTAACAAACCTAACATTGTAATACACCTTTGGAAAGAAAAAGAGGTAAATAAAATATCTGCAGCTTTTTTTTGAAATAGCTTCATTTTATCTAAATTTAAGTTTCAGTTACTGCACTTCAACCTTGTATTACAAATGTATGAAGATATAAACATTTCCAGGTCTATTATTTTTAATTGCATTTTCCTTATTGTTTCATTTTCAAAAAATGAATCTGTTGCGTAAGAAAAATGTCCTTCATTTCCTCTTTTCACTAGTGAGTGGCAGCAAAATGCCCTTATAGGGAGCAGAGTTGGAGGAACCAAAGCAAAAGGAAGGAAGGATAGGGTGCAGCATAAAAGCTGTTTTGTTCACTTTTTTGTAGAGGTAGGCTCTGGGACTTTTACAGAAACTATCCAGAATATATACAGCAATACACAGAATATAATAGTCATTTACTCTTTTTTTGATTCCTGACTTAAAGTGACCAGACACTGACAAACATGTTAATGTGAGCAACTGGTTGCTTCCTTGTAGCTAGTCCTGTATCACAGATGACATGCATTTTTTTTTTTTATTAGCTTTATGAACAGTACCAGGGTCACAGCAACTTACATGCCAAGGCAATACAATGTATAACACCAAATATATAAATTATACACACCTACACATGTAAATTGTAAAGTAGATGGATGCATAGTGGTTAAAGCTGCTGTGTTTGGACTCAATGATCGCAGGTCCAAATCCCAACTCCAGCTGTAGTACCTTGAGTAAGGTACACCCCCAAGATTGCTCTCATGAAATTATCCAGCTGTATAAATGAGTAAATAATATTGTAAGCTGCTTTAAAGAAGTGTATCAGCTAAATAAATATAAACATCCACACAGAGTGCAAGAGGATACAGCATCACATGAGACCTGTTAAATTTGACAGGTGAGCAGACATTCATTTGAACTTCTACAGTCAAAATGTTTGAGTACAAGAAATTAAAACACTTGTTACCCACATTGAGAGTACGTCAGCTGTATCCCCCAACGAACATAAAGCAATAGAAATGCATGTTATACATATAAGCTGTGACCCCTGATAGTGTTCAGCCAGCACATTACAGAAGTAGCTGTAACAGTTAGAGCACACTTTTTAAAAGATGACAGCTAGGGAACTAACAAGCATATTTCAAAAAACAAATTAAGGTGAAAATGAATGCTCTGGTTGGCAAGGGGAAGAAACAGTCCAGTTTGGATAGTGTGGGGGTTGTTAAAGACTGTCTCCTATATTAGGATTCTATTAACTGGGCCAGTTTTTAAAGCTGCATTTTGGATGCCAGAGCAGTTCCATAATGGAGAGTGAGTGCTGTAATACTGGAGCTATGCAGTTTGTCACTTTACAGCATCTCTTGAGCACCTCAAGGGGAACATTTTTAATTATGAATTACTAGCTAATTGACTGGTCTTACTGCTGTGGAGGGGTTTTTTTTTTTTGCATCATTTAATCAGCTTGAGTCATCTTCATAGTTAAAGCCATGTACTTTTAGTAAGTACTATTTGTTGTATAAGTTGCTAACTGACAAATGTTGAGAGCAAGATAAGGAACCATGAAGAGGACCAGTATATTTCCATTCACATTTAATTTCCAGATCAGTACATTTAAAACAATTGATGCTTGACAGTACAGCTCATTCCTGAGAAGAGGCAACATACACACTGACCATCTCCCCCAGGGAGCTGTTACAAGTTCTGTAAACAGGGTTACAAGCATGATGTTCAAACAGCATTGCCACTGGAGACAAAGATGCTAGTCAAGTGCAGTTTCATTTTTTTGATGGGGGTTCCACTGGCAACAGGTGAGCCATGAAGTATAGAGCTCAACAGCAGCAGACTGGACTAGTACAAACCAAAATCCTTTAGGCAGAAACAAAGCTCACCTGGGACTCTGTGTGAGGACAAGACTGGTTGATTAGGACCCCAGGCAGGCCTATAGGTACCAAAGTAGCCCATACTTGAACCCAAGTCAAAACCAGAAGTTACTGGTGAATCCATACCATGGGGCTGGTGGGTTTGAGTAGGAAGCTGTACCATTTCAGGGTAAACAGCACCAACAGTATGGCCAGGAGCAGAACCTCTTTTGGGCTCTGTGAAACCAGGAAACTGGGGTCCTGAATGTCCTGTAGTATGCCATGAAAAACTAGGGGCTGAAGCCACCTGGGCCTCTGTGGGGGGAACAGGGGCAGTCTGGACACCAGAGCCAACATGAAAGTTGTTATAACTAGATTGAGAACTTGCCAACCCAGAACCTGGGAGGGGTTGATAGAAGCCTACAGATGTAAAGCCAACATGGGGAACTGCTGGCTGGCCTGCCATGGAGCCAACATGGGGTGCCACGACACAGCCAAGACCAGAACCAGCATCACCCTGAGTATCCACAGGTTGCATACCATAGCTGCCCTGAACACTGCTGGAAACACCTGGAGAAGCTCCAGCCTGACTAGGAACACTTAGATGCCAATCATGAGCAACTTGGGAACTACTAGGTTCGGAAAGAAAAGAACTGCTCACATAAGCAGTCTGAGCAGGAGCTGTAAATGAATATGGAGAACTTGAGACCTGGGCAGAGGAACCAACCTGTGGGACTGAAGCAAAGCTTGTTGGCTGACTAGAAGCACCACCACAGGAAGCCACTGGTGGTGCAATTCCCATGTTACCAGGGGCAGAGCTTGCATCAGAGTATAGATACTCCACTTGAGAACTTAGCATCTGGGCAGGAAGGGAACTAACCTGTGGAACTTGCAACTGACTAGGAGCAAAGACACCATAGGGCCTAAACTTCTGCAAAGAAGCATATGGACTCTGAGCAAAGCCAGAACCCTGAGGACTATACATAGCTGGAAACCCAATGTTTTGTCCATAACCTTGATAAAATGGATATACTACATCTTGCAAGTTAGTAAGAGAGGCTGCATCTTGGACAGAATTGGTTTTAACTGAAGACCATGTACTCTGGGTATTAGGAACCCTGCGTTGGAAACCCATTGTGTCAGTGGTAGAACCACTTGGAACCCCCTTAGCCCCAAGGAGGGAGTTGCTTTGGAAAAGATTGACATTACTGGATGAAGGCATAAAGGGGTCACTTGAGGCTAGCCTACGCAAAGTTGGCTCATCACTATCATAACCATTCCTTGTCCAAGAAGAGAGGTCACTGTGCTCAGAGCTGTCAGCACCCTGGGGAAGTACAAGACTGCTGAAGGGATGCTTGTTGTAGAGTGATCTTGATCTTCTAGGGCCATGGACTAGAGCCTGGGAATCCCCTTGGGGTACCTCAAGACCTTGAACTGGGAAGAAAGGGCAGCATCAGAAAAATGCTCCAACTTCTGGCTATTGCCAAGCCAATCTCCCCTGTAGGAGATGCTCATAGAAACTTTATGATAGCAGCATTTATAGATCAATTTTAAACATTAAATTCAGACCTGTGCCACCTCCAGCAAGCACCAAACATATTAACTGGATAGACCAGAGAACTCTGGTGGGGGGGAGGAAAAAAATAAATATTAGTTTCCCCCCCTTACAATCAATGCAAGCATAACCATCATTAGTCCAAGAACATAAATGAAACATTACTTACTTACTCAACAGCCTGTGAGCCATAACAAAGCCCAGGAAATCAAAACTTCTCCAGCCAAAACCTATTACAACAACTTCACTGCTCTCCACTACCACTTTGCATACCTTCCTTACTGTGGGCAAGCAGTCTTTATGCCTTTATGCTGATCTCATTAGAAAGAGACAGCTGCCATCAATTAAATAGAGATTGGCAACTAGCCTTCTTTGTTTATAATATTTGAATGACATTTAAATGTTTTTCATTGGTAAATTAAATGACATGCAGAGAGAATAGCACATTTTAGAATCTTGATGCTAATGTTTTAAGATGTTACTTGAAAATATGAGAAGAGTTAATCACAAATGAATCAATCAATAGGTGGCTTCCATATAGCATGAATGTATAAATCAAATTATTAAAAGATACTAATTTTATTTAAACTTGAATAACTCCTATTTAGGTCAGGAGGGCCATTACTATGCAATCATAGGACACACACACACACACACACACACACACACACACACACACACACACACACACACACACACACACACACACACACACACACACACAGAGTCTGAAACCGCATGTTCAAAACAGGGTCACAGTGAGTTGGAGCTTAACCCGGCAACACTGGGCTCAAGGCTGGAGGGGACACACCCAAGACAGGATGCCAGTTCATCACACGGCATCCCAAGCGGGACTCAAACCCCAGACCCACCAGAGAGCAGGCCCCAGCCAAACCTGCTGAGCCACTGCACCCCCCCCAGCAATCATATGACTTGGGTGTGACATATCACTCCTACTATGGTAACCCTGCGATAGAAACTTACAGAAAATGATCCCGTAAAATTACCAGCCAGTAAAAATGTGTCAATAACCCAATGTTATTAAGTAGATGTGACACAATTATCACAGTATACAAACCAAATATTGTAATATGCCTTTGACCAAAAAAAGAGCTAAAATAATAAAATGTCATACATAACTTTTTTTTAAATTAATATTATAAAATGAGGGGGGTGCGGTGGCGCAGTGGGTTGGACCGCAGTCCTGCTCTCCGGGGGGTCTGGGGTTCAAGTCCCGCTTGGGGTGCCTTGCGACGGACTGGCGTCCCGTCCTGGGTGTGTCCTCTCCCCCTCCAGCCTCACGCCCTGAGTTGCCGGGTTAGGCTCTGGTTCCCCGTGACCCCGTATGGGACAAGCGGTTCTGAAAATGTGTGTGTGTGTGTATTATAAAATTTGAAATATTTGTATTTCACTTACTACACTTGAATCTGGTATTACAAAATTTTTGAAGATATAAACATTTCCAGGTTCATTTTTAATTGCATTTACCTCATTGTTCTGTTTTCAAAAGTGTCTCTTTAGATGACCAAAAATGACTTGTATTTCCCCTTTCAATCATTACTTAGCAGCAAAATGCCCTTAAAGAGGGCAGGTTTGGAAGAAGAAGAAAGAACATAAGGTTTGGGGCAGTGGGGGAGCTTTTTATAATTTTTAGTTTTATTTATTGTTTGACCAACGGAGAACTTTACAGAAACTACCCAGCACATGTACAGAATGGTTAACTGGACTTTATTTCATACTTATTGTGACCAGACCCTTTACCTGTCTTATGTCAAACACCATACATGTCACAAAACATGTTTATGTGAACAGCTGGTCACTTCATTGTGGCTATTTCTGTGTCCCTGATGACACCAGACACAGTGGTTTTTAGTTTTAGAACAGCACTGGAGTCACAACAACATACATGCAGAGGCAGTACACTGAACAACTGCAAATTAGATGTATGTCAGCTGTATGGGCAGTTGGAAGTGTAGTGGTTAGAGCTACCGTGTTTGGACCCAACGCTTCCAGGTTCAAATCACAGCTCCAGTTGTAGTACACCTGAGCAAGGTACTTCAGCAAAAAAGCACCAGTGGCATTACTTAACTATATGAATGGGTCAGTAACTGTGTTTTCACACTAAGTCACTTGGGAGAAAAGCATCACCTAAATTAACGTAAATATATCCACACACATTCCTGAATTTCTTTCAATTGCCTTGACAAGACAAGCTTTATTGTCATTTCAACCATATACAGCTAGTACAGTATGCAGTGAAATGAATCAGCGTTCCTCCAGGACCATGGTGCTACATAAAGTCATGTGTGCAAGACTTGTGCAAACAGCGCGAGACACACACACACACACACACATTTTCAGAACCGCTTGTCCCAGACGGGGTCACGGGGAACCAGAGCCTACCCGGTAACACAGGGCGTAAGGCCAGAGGGGGAGGGGACACACCCAGGACAGGACGCCAGTCTGTCGCAAGGCACCCCAAGCGGGACTCGAACCCCAGACCCACCGGAGAGCAGGACTGCGGTCCAACCCACTGCGCCACCGCACCCCCCAGCGCGAGACATTTCAACAATTTCTAAAACAGGACAATAGGCACAATAATGGAGAGTTCAGTACTGACCGGTGCGCAAGTTTCAATGTCAGTCCAGTCCCTGAGTATTGAGGAGTCTGATGACTTGGGGGAAGAAACTGTTACACAGGCTGGCCGTGAGGGCCTGAATGCTTTGGTACCTTTTACCAGATGGCAAAGAGTTTAAAGGAGGGGTGCGTGGGGTCATCCACAATGCTGGTGGCTTTGTGGATGCAACGTATGGTGTAAATGTCTGTGATGGAGGGAAGAGAGACCCAACGATCTTCTCATCTGTCCTCACTATCCCCTGCAAGGCCTTGCAATCCAAAACTGAGCGAGGATCAAACCCACATCTTCTCACACCACCCAGGCACTGTGAAACAGCAGCGCTACTTGCTGTTCCACCGTGCCGCCCGTATTAATTAATAAACCTTGAGCGAAGAGGAAAAAAGCTTTAGTTAGAGCTCTGCAACTCCTTTTATGCAAAAAGTCAATCTCAGTGTCTCCTTTGGGGTAAGAGATTAAAAATTGGTATTTCCCCATAGCCATTTTGTTAAGTAAGCAACAGCATCCAGTAGCCTTCTGAACAACAGAATGTCATTTCATTATTGATGTTTGAGAATAGATGCAATAATTTTGCTGCCATACAGTTTTGGCAGCAGTTTAACCTGACACCAAAGTACCTAGATTTGATTGATGAAAGCAAGTTTTTTAGTGTGTGGCTAACCTGCTTATTGACCATTGCTGTTGCAAAAGTCATTTCTTTAGCACATAATTTAAGATACATTATACATGCATTTATTCATTTAGCAGACATGTTTCTCCAAAGTGACATATCTCTGGTAAAAATACAGCGAGTGTGTTATATCAACAGAAAGAGGCTTGGAAGCAGATATGTGATTCTGAAACACAGTTAATCTGTCACATTCCACTATATGAACAAATACATCAGTGGCTGCATGAAGGTTCATCCAATTTAATGAACATAAACATTTACATGTTTCCATGCGTTCAAATCATGGAAGAAGTCCAAAAGGTGAGTTATAATTTAAATGGAGAGATTCTGTTACAGTGGGAGGCAGGGGTGTGGCCAGAACTTTTTTTCAGGTGTGGCCAGGTAAGACCCAGTGATTTCACTGGGGTGGCCAAAAAAAAAAAAAAAAAGAATCACAAGTAACTGTGACATGCTGTACCAAAAGCAAATTCTACAGACAGAAATTCTATAAATTCTACAGAATTTAGTTATTACAAATGTACACAAGAAATTACAGTGGCAGTACTTAGAAAAGTCTGTAAAACATTGTTATTTAATATGATCCTTATTTTAAATTGTGTATTTATATGCTAATGATGCAAATTGGGTATTGGAAATTATTTTTTATGTTTGCAGATACAATGTATGTAACCTACATAGCTGGTGGGCAATGACTGACTACATGAATGTTTCTGCTCATCTCTGATTCTGTCTGGTCTGATGTGTGTTGTGTCTGTAGAGCTTCTCCACAAGCTCCCTCTCCGACCGCATCGCTGCTTCCTCCTCGTCTCTCTCAGCATCACCCATTTCCCCTGCTTCTTCCCTCTCTGTAGCATTCATTTCCCTGCCTGTCTCTTTGTCATTTTCAGTTTTACTGCTACTAGTCCTCTTTGCAAAAAGAGAATGTATTTTCCTACCTTCCCCCGCTTTCCTTTTCATGCTCTCTACAGTTAAGACAAAACACACCTATCAAGAAACTTTCATTATTATTAAATTGAATAGCTACTTACAAAGAAAGCAGACTCATAATGTAAGTGTATGATGTGGTAATGTTATTTTAAAAATTAGCTACTAGCTAGCAGTTGCAGTAACTTCAGCTAACATTAGCTGAGTTGTGATATTTATGATAATATAATATATTTGTTTGATGATGAAACATTCCAGTACCTCAACTTTAACAAACTTTCACAAAATGGTAGCGAAATGTACATAAACATTGGTTTCACTCTCCTGATCACCGTATCCCCTTGCATTGCTCACTTGCGGCAGACTTGGCTGGAGTAACAGCACCAAAATTAAGTTTTACTGCTCCTACTCCTCCCTCCTACACACAGAGATTTGTGTTGTGCAGGCGGTTCGCAACTCTTGAGCCTAATAACACCCCACACTATGTGTGTCATACAGGTTTGGGGTGGGGGGATGTCACCTGTCAGTGTGCTTTGCACAAAACAGCTGGCACTGGCCACCATGTAGTCACACCCCTCGTAGGAGGTCATTCCATCAGACTGGAACAAGCACAGAAAAGGCTGCAAATCAAGAGTGCAAAGGTCAACTGTAGGACCACCAACTGGGAAGAGGTAGGAGTGGACCAAATGACAAAAAGTGCATTATGTGGGGGGTTATAAGTAGAGCCTTGAATATGATCTGGGCAGACAAGGGAAGGCCACTCAGAGAAGGGAGCTACCCAGGAACACTACAGCAGGTCAAACTTATGTAGCAGCTTTCTATTTTGCTGCAGAAGTTTGGTGGTAGAAGCCCAGATGAGGCATTGCCATAATCTGGGCAGATTATCACTATAGGCTGGACAAGAGGCTGGGTAGAATGTTGGGGGGGGGGGGGGTGGCAGCTTTCATGTGTTGAGAGAAAGAGCAACTTTAGTCAGTTTCTCTGGGAGAGAAACTCTTTCTGCCTTCTAGCTTGCTGGAGAATTAATGATATGTCTGCTGGGGAGTGACACATGTTGGAGTTCAGTTGTAAGTGGTGATCAGACATACAGATACACATGTCAATGGCTGTAGCTCTAGAGGATGAGCAGAAGTTCATTAACAGGACTGAGACATCTCAGGCTGTCCCTATTGAAACCTAGAAGGCATTACTTGAATAACTGAAGGGATGATTGGGAACCAGAGTAGACTACTTGGTAGGACTCAAACCAACTCAGTGAAGATGCTTGGATGTCAAGCTGCCCAAGAAAAGAGTGCAATTGGTGACAGTGTCAAGCAAGTCAGACATGTTGATGACATACATAACTACTAATCCAGCTTTTTTGTTGGGGGAGAGGAAAGAAACACACACACACACCAGGGTATCCCTTAGTTATTACACTGCATCAAGATATTTATAGCAATAGAGAGGAGTTAAGCACAGGGTGTTACAGTATTTATTTGGATACAGAACATTCAATTTTTTTGTATCAGTACCTTTAAACTAATCATTCTGAGCAAGTAGCCAAGATGGTCATTCCCCCCCCCAAATCAGTACCTCCAAGTTCTTGGACCGTGAACAAATGTTCAAGCAATTCACTACTGGAAAAATCAAAAGGTATTTAACAGATAATATTTTTTTTGGGTCCCACTAGGACCCGAACAGGGGAACCATTAACCCTAAATTATAGATCTCAACAGCCTGGCCTAGTAGGAACTGAAATCCTTGAGGCAGAAACAAAGCTCACCTGGGACTCCGCTCACACTGGAAGAAGAGACTGACCAGTCATTAGGACCCCAGGCAGAGTTATAGGTACCCCCAAAGTAGCCTACCCTCAAACCTAGATCAACACCAGAAGTTACTGGTGAACCCACACTGTGGGGAGGACTGTATCGAGAAGGACGCTGCACCATATGAGGTGTATTAGCAACACCAACAGCATGGCCAGGAAGAAAACCTCTGTGGGGCACCACAGTTAGATCTGAGGCTGTACTAGGAGTGTAACCAGGAAACTGGGTTCCTAACTGTCCTGTGACATGTGGAACACCTGCACTAGCAGGGGCTGAAGCCATCTGGGCCCACATGGGCCAGACAGGAACAGTAGTTGTCCAGACAGGTACAGAGCCGACCTGACTGGAGTGATAACCAGCCTGAGAACTTGAAGCCAGCCCAGAACCTGGTAGGGACTGATGAGAACCTACTGATACAAATCCAGCATGGGGTAATGTAGTTTTGTCTGCCATGGAGCCAAACTGGGGTACCACTACATAACCAAGACCAGGCTGAAAGCCTGCAACCTGAGAAATAGTAGCACCACCCTGGCTACCCACAGGTAGAGTACCATAGCTGCCCTGAACACTGCTGGAGACACCTGGAAAAGCCCCAACCTGACTAGGAATGATGCTTGGAAGATGCCAAGCATGAGCAGGGCCAGAGCCCACTTGGGAACTACTAGGTTGGGAAAGAACAGAACTGCCCATGTAAGCAGTCTGAGCAGGAGCTGTAAATGAGTATGGAGAACTTGGTTCCTCTGCCCAGGTCTCAACCTGTGGGACTGGAGCAAAGCTTGTTATCTGACTAGAACCAGAACCACCCCGGTAAGTCACTGGTGGTACAACACCCTCTTCACCCATTAAAGAGCTAGAGGGATACAACCCATAGGCAAAGCTGGAGCCTACGTGGGGACTGGTGGATTGGGAAGGAATTGAGCCAGCATTATAAGCCATTCCTTGATCAGGGGCAGAGCTTACATGGGAATATGGATACCCCCCTTGAGAACTTGGCATCTGGGCAGGAAAGGAACTAACCTGTGGGACTAGTAACTGGCTAGGAGCAGAGACATCATGGGGCCCAAACCTCTGCAAAGAAACATATGGACTCTGAGCAAAGCCAGAACCATGAGGACTATGCACAGCTGGGAACCCAATATTTTGTCCATAACTTGGATAAAATGGATGTACTGCATCTTGCAAGTTAGCCCAAGAGTTGCCATGGCCAGCCTGAGAAGCTGGCTTTTGGCCAGAACTAGGTCTAACTGGAGACCCCAGTCTGCCTTGGAAACCCACTGCTTCAATGGTAGAGCTACCTGAAACCTCCTTACCCGTAAGGAGAGGGAGGCTTTGGGAAGGCTTGACATTATTACTGGAGGAAGGCATAAAGGAGTGCCAGGAGTCACTGAAGACTAGTTTACGCAAAGCTGGCCCATCACTACGAGAAGAATTCCTTGTCTGATAGGAGCCAGAGACATCAGATGGGAGGTCACTAGGACCAGAGCTGCCAGCACTCTGGGAAAGAGTAAGACTATTGAAGGGATGTTTGCTGTAGAATGAGCTTGAGCTTCTAACGCCACGGACCGGACCCTGGAGAGTTTCTTGGGATTCCTCAAGCCCTTGAGCTGGGAGAAGAGAAGCCAACATTTTTAAAAAAAAAAAAAAAAAAAAAAAAAAAAAAAAAAAAAAAAAAAGCCCCTCAGTAACAGCCAGAACTTTAATCAGTTTCTTATTAAAAGTTGCTCATAGCAGAACCCTGAGACCAATATTTAGGTAGATTAAATATTAAAGTCAGACCTGGGCCACCTCCAGCAAGTACAGAAGATGTTAGCAGGATGGACCAGAGAACTCTGGGTGAGAAAAGGCAAGTACATTGAAATAATTTCCCCTACAAACACAATCAACACAAGCCAAAGAACAAATATAAAGCATCATATACCTATTGAATATCCTGTAGGCCATTATTGCACTCAGAAATCCAAAAACCTCACCAGCTAGGTTTTACTACAGCCACTTTACTGCTTTCCACTACTACTTTACATACCTTCCTTACTGTGGACATGCAGCCTTTATTCTGAGCTCATTAGAAAGCAACAGCTGCCATCAATTAAATAGAGACTGGCAACTAGCCTTATTTGTTAATAACATTTGAATGACATTTAAATGTTTCTTTTTCACTGGTAAATTAAACGACATGCAGAGAGAATAGCACATTTTAGAGACTTGATGCTAAATGTTTTTAGATGTTACTTGAAAATATGAGATGAGTTAATCACAAATGAATCAATGAATAGGTGTCTTCCATATACCGGGAATGTATACATCTAATTATTAAAGGATATTCATTTTATTTAAACTTGAATAACTGCTATTTAGGGCAGGAGGGCCATTACTATGCAACCAAATAACTTGGGTGGGAAATACCACTCCTGCTTTGGTAAAACTGAGCTAGAAACTTACATCAAATTATCCCATAAAATTACCAGCCAGTAAAAATGTGTCAATAACTCAATAGTATTAAGTATATGTGACACAATTACCACAGTATACAAACATAACATAATATGTGTTTGACCAAAGAGAAAAAAATAATAAAATATTATACACAAGGGGGACGCAGTGGGTTGGACCGGGTCCTGCCCTCCAGTGGGTCTGGGGTTCAAGTCCCGCTTGGGGTGCCTTGCGACAGACTGGTGTCCTGTCCTGGGTGTGTCCCCTCCCCCTCTGGCCTTATGCCCTGTGTGTTGCCGGGTAGGCTCTAGTTCCCCGCGACCCCGTATGGGACAAGCAGTTCAGAAAATGTGTGTGTATTATACACAACTTTTTTCAATAGTTCTAATTTTGACTTATTAGAATTTATATTCATATTTCAGTTTCTGCACTTGAATCTAGTATTATAAATTTTTTAAAGATATAAACATTTCCAGGTTCATTTTTGATTGTATTATCCTCATTGTTACATTCTCAAAAATGTCTCTTTTGCTGACCAAAAAAATTGCCTGTATTTCCCTTTTCAATCACTAGTTGGCAGTAAAATGTTCTTAGAGAGGACAGGTTTGGAAGAAGTGGACAGAAAGAAGACAGGGTCTGGTGCAGTGCGAGAGCTTTTTTTTATTATTATTATTATTCGTACATTTGAGACTTCTACAGAAACAACCCAGTACATATACAGAAAATATAGAAAACAACTATCAATTATGTTTTTTAATTCCAGACTTAAAGTGACCAGATACTGACAAACATTTTTATTTGAACAACTGGTTGATTCCTTGTGACTAGTCCTACGGATTACACATAGAGTATTTTTTTTTTATTAGTTTTTTGAATAGCACTGGGGTCACGGCAACACACATGCCACAGCAGTGCATTTTACATTTGTTTATTTTGCAGATGCTTTTCTTCAAAGTGACTTCCAATCAGCTTTATGTAGTGTTATCAGCCCACACACCTTATTCACCAAGGTAACTTACACTGCAAGATACATTACTTATAATGGGTCACTCATCTATACATCAGGGGAACACACTCTCTCTGTCACTATACACTATGGGTGAACCTGATCAGCATATCTTTATACTGTGGGAGGAAACCAGAGCACCCAGAAAAAACCCACACAGACATGGAAAGAAGGTGTAAACTCCACACAGACTGAGCAGGGATTGAACCCACGTCTTCTCACACCACCCAGGTGCTGTGAGTCAGCAGCGCTACTTGCTGTTCCACCGTGCCGCCCGTATTAATAAACCTTGAGTGAAGAGGAAAAAAGCTTTAGTTAGAGCTCTGCAACTCCTTTTATGCAAAAAGCCAATCTCAGTGTCTCCTTTGGGGTAGGAGATTAAAAATTGGTATCTCCCCAAAGCCATTTTGTTAAGTAAGCAACAACATCCAGAAGCCTTCTGAACAACAGAATGTCATTTCATTATTGATGTCTGAGAAGAGATACTGTAATACTCCAGCCATATATTTTGTAAGCACTATTACCTGGCACCACAGTACCAAAATTAGATTGATAAAAGCAGGTTTTTTAGTGTGACTAACCTGCTTGTTGACCGTGCCTGTTGATTTCACATACATTATACATGCATTTATTCATTTAGCAGACATGTTTCTCCAAAGTGACATATCTCTGGTAAAAATACAGCAAGTGTGTTATATCAACAGAATATATATAGAGGCTTGGAAGCAGATAAGTGATTCTGAAGCACAGCTGATCTGCCACCTTCCATTAGATGAACCAATACACATCTGCAGCTACATGAAGGTTTAGCCATTATTTTACAATCAAATTTGTGTTTTCATGCATTCAGATCATGGGAGAAGTGAGTCCAAAAGGTGAGTTAAAACATAAATGAGAGATTGTTAGTGGGAGGTCATTCCATCACACTTGAACAAGAACAGAAGAGGTTACAAATCAAGAGCGTAGTCAAGTGTGGTATCACCCCATAGAAAGAGGTAGAGGAGTGGACCCAGTGACTGGAACAATGCATTAGTTGTAGGCTGTAAGCAGAGCCTTGAATATGATCTGAACAGCCAAGGGAAGGCCACTTAGAGAGGGGAAATAGGAACACCCCATCAGGTTGAACAACTCACATAATAGTATTCTGTATCAGCTATAGATATTTGGTGGTGTATATACACTAGAAGGCTAGATAGAGGGCTGCAGTAGTCCAGCCAGGTTTTCACCATGACCTGGTGAAGAAGCCAAGGAGAGTGTTAGAGGTAGTTGGGGCTTTGTGCCAAGAGTGAGCAGCTGGGAGCAATGATTCCAACACTTAGCCTTTTTTGGCCTAAGTTACTTGTTCAGCTTGCTAGAGAAGTAACAGCAAGACATGCCTGCTTGGAGGTGACAGGTTGCTCCAACATCTAGGTACACCTGTTTAAAGTATACATAGCATTGTGTAGCACTTCAACTAGAAACGGAAAGTAGCCTTTTAGATTGCTGGCAGGCGGTACCAGAGCTGGAGAATATACCTTAGAAATTGAGGACTCAATAGGGAGCCCCTGAGAACATTAGTTGAGACTGAAGGGCTCATCAGGAGCTACACTGCATCACATGGTAGGTTCTCAACCAAGTCAGTGAAGTTGCTTTGATGACAAGCAGCCCAGAGCAAGTACAATCTGGGTGACAGTATCACACAACTCAGGCAGGTTTGTGTAGTATTCATGTAGAGCAGCTTTTTGCTGAAAGGCCACTATGAGACCCACAACTCAACATATCCCTTTATTCTGCAATCCCATTAAAACATGTGGAGCCATACAGATGATTTGCACAGTGTTGTGTTACAACATTTATTAAAATCCAAACATTCCACATCCAGATTAAATTGAATCATCTTCCTCAAATTCTTAAACAGATCATTTTAAGAAGTGGCCAAGTTCATAAAGATGAACCTTCCCTCCTCCACATCAGTTACTTAGTGCTTGGAACTTTGATCAGACTCATGTTTAAGCAATAGCATCACTACTGGATATGACATTTAACAGACAGTTGTAGTCCAATCAGGTAATCTGGGCTCCACTAGTCAGAGTAGGGGTACCATTAATGCAGCATTATAGCACTCAGGTCAGCCTGTTGCTAGTAGGAACTGAAATCCTTGAGGCAGAAACAAAGCTCACCTGGAACACTGCTCAGGGGTGAAGACAAAACTGGCCAGTCATTAGGACCCCAGGGGTTTCTATAATTCTGCCTGAAGTAGCCCACCCCCAAGTCAACACCAGATGTTTCTGGTGAACCCAGACTGTAGTCAGGCCACTGCACCACATGTGTGCCATCAGCACCAACAATGTCACCAAGAAGAGAACCTCTGTGGGGCACCAGAGTTTGACCTGGAGCTGTACTAGTAAGAGTGTAACCAGGAAACTGGGGTCCTGGATGTCCTGTAGCATGATGTGGAACACCAGCGCTAGCAGGGACTGAAGCCATCTGGGCCCACATGGGCTGACCAACAGTTGTCCAACCAGGTACAGAGCCATCACTGTAGTGATAACCAGATTGCAAGTTCTCAGCCAGCCCAGAACCTAGGAGGGGCTGATGGTAATGAACAGATGCAGAGCCAGCATGTGGCACCATGGTCTGGCCTACTGTGGAGCCAAACTGGGGTGCCACTACATGACCAAGACCAGAACCAGGCTGAAAGCCTGCAACCCAAGTAGAAGTAGCACTACCCTGGGTATCAACAGGCCCTGTACCATAGCTGCCCTGAACACTGCTGTAGACACCTGGAGAAGCTCCAGCCTGACTAGGAATGACACTTGGAAGATGCCAACCGTGAGCAGGGCCAGAGCCCACTTGGGCATTACTAGGTTGGGAAAGGGAGTAACTGCTCATGTAAGCAGGAACAGTAAATTCATCTGGATAACTATCATGAGCACTCAAGGCCCAGACAGGAGAAGCCATCTGCAGGACTGGAACAGATCTGGACACAGGGCCTACAGCCTGACTAGAAATAGCACCACCCTGGTAAGCCACATGTGGTACAATACCTGTGATACCAGAAGCACTGCTATGGATAGGTGGGGAAATCCCATCTTGACCAGTTGGGAATCTAGATGGGTAGAACCCATAGGGGGAACTGGAGCCCACCTGGGGCCTGTGGGATTGGGAAGGAACCAAGCCAGCATTATGGGTCATTCCTAGGTCAGGGACTAAGCTTACATGGGAGTATAGATACTCCCCTTGAGAACTTGGCATCTGGGCAGGAGAAGAACCAACTGGTGGGACCAGCAAGTGGCCAGGAGCAGAGACACCTTGGGGCCCAAACTTTTGTTTGGAAGCATATGAACTCTGAGCAAAGTCAACACCCTGAGCAGGTGGTCTCAGAGGGCCATGTCCAACTGGTAACCAAATTTTGCCATAACCTTGGTTAAAGGGATGCAATGCATTCTGCACAGGAGTAAAATTAGCCTGGGTGCTGTCATAACCAAGCAGAGAGACTGCACCTGGAACAGGACTAGCCCTCAAACTCTGGTTAAAGGCAGCTCTTTTATCAGCTACCTGATCAAGAAGAGAGCCATTTTGAGACGGCGTGACAACAGAGCTGTGGCTGAAGAAAGGCAGAACGCGCCAGGGACCATTAGAGATAGTTCTGTGGGAAGGTGGCTCATCACTACGAGAAGCATTCTTTGTCTGATAGGAGCCAGAAGCATTAGCCAGGACTTCACTGTATTCAGAAGTGCTAGGATCTTGGGAAGGTGAAAGGTTGCCAGAAGGAACCTTGCTCTGGAAGGAAGCTGGTCTTCCAGAATCATGGACCACACTGGGGTGAACATCAGGTCTGGGAACTGGAGAAGAAAAACCAGCAACATTGGACAATCAGCAGTAGCTGAAGGATAGAACCTCTATTGAAAACATCAGAAGAATTTACATAGATATGAGGTGGATAAACCATACCTGCTTCACCTCCAGGAAGGAGGGAGAATATTAGCAAGACAGACCAAAATACTCTGAAAGAAGTTTAAAAAAAATTAAAATCCCTGCAACAGGAAGTGTGTAACTACAACTACAATAACAATCAAGGAACAAGAATGAAACACCACTTACTTCAAATAAGTCCCACAGGCCATTATTAAGCTCAGCAGCTCAAAGCTTCTCCACAAGGTCCCTACCAGAGCCACTCTGCTGAACCACCAGAGTTCTGGTCCTGTATAGACCTTCTTCTGGACATACAGCCTTTATTCCCATCCTGTCATAAGGAACATCTGCCATCCATTAAACACAGTGATTGGCTACCAGCCCTGCCTCTTAAAAGCTTTCAAATTATTACTCTTCATCTAATCATTCCAATCATACCCATATTTTTTTTTTTTCTCCCCCAGGACTCTTACACACATTGAACAGTTTTCTCAATCAATACACAGATGGTATTGAACATAAAGTGGAGTCTTGGTCCAAATTTTTTTGTCCTTTGAAAAATAAATGTGTGTTAAAATATGTGTATGTGTTTCATATATGAACACAGAAGACTCAGAACAACAGGTGTCTCTAACAGGCTCAGTAGTTTTCAGAATATTCTTTTATTAATTATTTATTAGTTAGGGATCACATATTAAAGAGAGCAAATCATGGCTTTGGAAAGGTTGGAGCTCCTGCATCCATTGTGGCTCTGGTGTGTAATCCTTTATTTTACCACGATACCCATGCAATTAATAGTAGTGGAGGGTGAGCTGATTGCAGCTTGAGGGATGGCGGTTCAAATGTGTGGAAAGTTTCTTTTTTGTGCGCTAGACACCATCGTCATCTGAGTCAATAGTCATCTTACTGAATGTGTAGTTATCAGTGACTGTGGATAAAAGTCACCAACAAGAGTTAAGAGAAATTAATGAAACTGTAGAGTGGTACATTTGTGTATGTATCTATTCAGCTATTTTTGTTTTAAGTTTTCATTAATAACAAAGACAGTTATATATAATGATATAAATACTAATTAACTGTTGATTTGCAGGGGGGCAGGGTGGTGCGATGGGTTTGGTCTGTGCCCGCTCTCTGGCGGGTCTGGGGTTCAAGTCCCGCTTGGGGTGCCTTGCGACGGACTGGCATCCCATCCTGGGTGTATCCCCAGCCCTGCACCCTGCGTTACCAGGTTAGGCTCTGGTTCACCACAACCCTGCTCGGGAAAAGCAGCTTTAGACAGTGTGTATTGATTTGCAATTTTTTTCTGTTTTACTGAAACTAATTTCTCAAGTTTTCATTATTCATTTGTTTCATATTCAAGTTTGGCGTTTTTGATGTTTTCCTGTATCAACTACAGAGACAGTCCTGCAGTTTGATGATTGTGCTTAATCTTTGCTTATCTGGTATCAAGTTTTGATTGGTTTGCAAGTCTAGCATTTAATTTTTTTTCTTTTTTTCCTTAGTGCTGTTACATAACTTGACCACTAGATGGCGACAACACCCTATTATTCACCGGAACCGTCGTTTTTCAGTTCATTCATAAAGATACAGAACGAAAACGCAAAGTATTTTAACCAAAAGAAATGTAAGGTCGTGGAAACACTCCTTAACCTTAAACCATATGAAAAGTGTACTTGTCATAACTCTAAAACCAGGTTTTCTCTTGTATTATGAGTTCTATCAAAATGAAAATCACAGCTTGTCGTTGCATTATTTATTTGAATGTAATAAATATTATTAAATATACATTTCATTATTACCCTTGCTGCTGAGATAGTACAACACATGGGATGGTACTCCTACTAAGTACAGTACGTTGATCAAACTGGAAACCGTAAGGTTGTGAGCTGAACCACGAACCACTAAACACTGTGCCTCCTGCTGGCTCCATGGAAACATAATTCTATGGGACAGTAATGTTGCCTTGCAATAACATAATGCATGATGCATAATTTCTATGTACGACATGACATTGATTGTTTAAGCATTATTTCAGTTATTGTAATTGAATTTCAAAATGCGTGTATCTAAGCAGAATCTAAGTTAAAGCCTTAGACTGCACTTAACTAGAGTTATGAATTATTAATGAGGTTTTCCTTCCAAAGGTGCTTTGAAGTGACCCTTAGGTACATAATGCTTAACAGCTGACATAATCGTCTTAGATCCTCCATCCAAACATTTAAAAACCTCGAAACCCACTTTCCTGATTAAGTCATCATTCAAAACTAGTTCATATTCAGTGCCTTTTATTAATAATATAGAGACAAATAATAAAAATTTAAAACATCTCTGCAGTGTTCTTACTAATATTGCACACTGCAGTGTTGTGAAGAGACAAATAAAAGCTTGCAAATCCCAGGTGCGTTACCAAATGCACATAAGATGAAATATGAAAATATGTAGATGTAATGTGCCGCTGTGATGACAGGATCAAATACTGAAAGACGACTGAAAATCCAAGTCAGGATCAAATGAGACTGAGACCAGGGGACAGAGAACGGTTCTTTATGTAAACAAGAGACCTTCTTTGCTTAGAGATTCCTCCTCTGGGAGATTGTACATCTCCTCTGATCTTCACTAACAGCATCATTCGTCATTCATTCATCCATATGTTCAATACAGGTTCACGTTGGTCCAGAGCCTATCCTGGCAGCACAGGGTGTGAGGCAGGGTACACCCTGGATAGGACATCAGTCCATCATGAACTCATTCATTCAATCATATACACACTAAGGGTAATTTAGAGTCACCAGCACACTGGAAACATGCCTTTGGACTGTGGGAAGAAACCAGAGCATCTGGAAGAAACCCACGTGAAAATTGACAGGACATGTGAAACTCCACATACAGGAAGCTGGATCTGAACCCACAGCGTCGGGGCTATGAGGCACCAATCTACCCATTACATCTCTTTGCCACCCAGCATCAATCATGTTCAACTGAAGTCCAGCCATCTATGTACATTAACAGCTAAACAGCGCCCTCGTGTGTCGAGTACAAATAATTCACATTTTGTCTATTTTACTGCACATAGAAAGTCTCATAACAGTCACAGTGACAGAAAGATAGAAAATCTGGATTTTCTAAAAAGACAAAGATTCACTGACATCAAAGTACGAAAAAAGTAAAAGTCTGCAAATTAAAAATTAATTTTTCCACACTTCAAAGTCACTCGTTCACACACACATTTTCAGAACCGCTTGTCTCATACGGGGTCGCGGAGAACCGGAGCCTACCCGGCAACACAGGGTGTAGGGCCGGAGGGGGAGGGGACACACCCATGACGGGACGCCAGTCCACTGCAAGGCACCCCAAGCAGGACTTGAACCCCAGACCCACCGAAGAGCAGGACCGGGTCCAACCCACTGTGCCACTGCACCCCCTATTACTACTACTTCTCCTACTATTCAATAAATGTATTTATCAATTTGTTTAGGTAACATTTTCATCCGGTGAAATGGCATAAGGTGTTTTCTTTGTGTGCTGATGCAATGCAAAGAAAAAGCTGAATTGAAACAAACAGTTAAAAGTTTTGTCTTGGTTTATGTTTCAACAAAAAATTTAAGTCTGTCTTCTCAACAGGAGCTCATTTGCGGTGATCAGTATAAACATAAGATTATATCATTAATAATGGCCCATCATTGCAATGCATTTAACGCCATTTTCTCTCAGATGTGTTATAGATCATTATTTACCGTAAACTGAGTGTGAACCAGAGCTGTAGCCAAACAGTAAACCAAAGACTTTTTGTATTTGTGACAAAAGCCATATATTTCATTAACCGCCAATAAACATTTACATTACATTTATTTAGCAGACGCTTTTATCCAAAGCAATTTTCAACAAACTCTATGTAGCGTTATGAGCCCACACACCTTATTCACCACGGTGACTTACACTGCTAGCTACACTACTTACAATAGGTCACTCATCGATGCATGAGTGGAACACACTCTCTCTGTCACTCACATGGGGGAACCTGAACAGCATGTCTTTGGAGTGTGGGAGGAAACCAGAGCACACAGAGGAAACCCAAACAGACACTGGGATAACATGCAAACTCCACACAGACTGAGCAGGGATCAAACCCACATCCTCTCACACCATCCAGGCAGTGTGAGACAGCAGTGCTACTTGCTGTGCCACCATGCCGTAATGAACCCGCATAAATCATGGCAGCTTAACAGAAGAGCAGCACTTTGGACGGTGTCACGTCATTTCTGTGGTTCCCTCCTACAGACATGTGCCATCTCTGTGCTGTGTGACGAATGCATTTCTTCAGTGTATTTGTGGGTGTTTCCATCCGCCGTACGGCAGGACGCTCTGAGCAAGATGACACTGATCTTTGATGAAACCTCTTTCATTTTGATGAGTGTGAGTTATTTCAGCACATGTCAGTCAAGATTCCCACGGTCTACTAGCTCTCTGAGTCCAACAGTTGAGGCCGAGGGCCAATGCCACGTCCGACTGTTGGACCGAGTGACCCAGTGTCACGTGGAATTTACTGCCTGCATCAGGATCACAAAAGAGATTTATATATTAATCAAGTATAATTTTTTTAAAGATAAAACTGTTTTTCATATCTGATTGCTTTTTTAACTAAAATGTAAACATTACTCCTCATATACATTGTTATAAATGGATTATAATTTTGCAGGAATCATTCAGACAAGGTGTTTAGACCTTAAATTCATAGAAAAAAAAATAACCCTAGAGCAGCGAAACAGAAATTATTATAATTTAAAGTGGATGTTGTTTAGGAGACATCACTTCTTGCCTTGATTATTAGAAGAACGCTCCTCATATGGAATCTTTGTGCACTTGCTAGACCATGACATTTTCTTTAAAATAATTAGACGGACTTTAAATATTAAATGATTGAAAACTCTGCCACTATGACCTTTTACCGTGAAGGAGTCAGCGAAACTCAGCTGCGTCAGTCGCACTTATTGCTTGGCGGTCTGACACGCGTCATTTTTAGCACTGGGAGTCAAAATCAGAACTCGGAAACTAATTTATGGAGAACGAAATGTTTTCTTTCTCGTTTCTCTTCCAAACAATTACTGTTGTTTCAGAACAGCATAAACCGGAGCTCACCGACCAATGCGATTTGGCTTCCGGTCCATGATTACCAGAACGATCCGCTCTTAAAATCTGGCAGGGTAATCTTAACAAACCCGCTTGAAATATTATGACACATTTCCACTCTGTTTGTGAGAGGCAAATGGGGCAGCGTAAATAGACGCTGTTGTGAATAATTCACTCATTACCATCATCGCTTTAACACATGGTAATAAAATGATGACTTCTCGCATCTGTGCATTCATGGCAGTGCAATAAAGAAGGGAGCGTGTGTGTGGTACCCAGGGGAAACAGGGCGTGTCTGATGTCACGGTGACTTTGATGCCGACATCTGTGTAGCCGAAATGGGGGTTCCCCCCTTTTTCCCGGATGGATCATCTCTCAATGAGCGTTATCATCACCTAGGTGAACCACGGACAAACTTTCTTGGGCCGATTTTTCATGTTCCACAGATTTTCTTCATCTCGTCGCTATAAATCTGTAAACACCTGCATTGCAAATGTTGCCACTGGATCCTCAGCTTACAAATACAGACAGAACCAGAAGTGTGTCTGTAACTCAGAGTGATGTCAGCTCCAAAGTCACGTTAATTATTAAGTCACAGTCAATATGAGGTTAATAATACACGCACCCTTTGATTTATTAGCAAATTAGGCTCTGCAAAATTGATGGACATAACTATTGTCGATTTAAAAAACTTTGTATTTTACCATTCTTACCATCTTTGAGCTTCCTTAAAAACTGAAAATCAATTTAAGAAGTTGTCCTTTCTACAGATTCTCTCTGTTGCCAACTGCTGACCAGTCCAACCCCTAAACGTTGCAGTAGTGTCACACACACACAGTCGGAAACTGCTTGTCCCAAGCGGGGTCGTGGAGAACTGCAGCCTTACCTGGCAAAACAGGGCGTAAGGCAGGAGGGGGAGCGGACGCAGCCAGGATGGGACGCCGATCTGTCGCAAGGCACCGGAAGCAGGACTCGAACCCCAGACCCACCCGAGAGTAGACCCCAGCCAATCCCACTGCACCAGCGGACCCCTCTGCAGTGGTGTCTTCCACTCCTATTTTGTTTTGGATGCACTTTACCGCCACCTATTGGCTGGATGCGTAAACACAGGTCCTTTGAGAAACAATTACATTTCTGTTAATTGGTTTTGCTTATTCTTTTCTTCAAAGTAATGGAAGACTTTTAATTCTTCATCAGTGTATATACTTGATTAACTTTACTGGAGCAGCTCAGGGTAAGTACTTTACCGGGGTGCGTTGTGTGATGAGCCTGTGGTTCCTTGTGGCGAACTGATGTCCCGTCCTGGGTGTATCCCTCCCCCCTTGGCCTTACGCCCCGTGTTGCCGGATGAGGCTCCGGCTTGCTGTGAGCGGTTGTTGACAATGAATGGATGGATTTTCTTTATGGAAAAAATTCAGGGTGAGCATGTTGTTCAAGGAGGAGGTGGGATTCAAACCTCAGTCCCTGGAGTGTAAAGCAGCAGCTCTAACCCTAATCCTGCCTAAATTAAACAACTAAACAAGATGTTTGTATTTTCAAATATTTGAAAATTGTCCATTTATTACACAAGGAGCCAGTGTGTAATGAAATAACTAATTTGCCAACCAGACACATTTCAATTCAAAATTAATTATCCAGATTACACTTTTAGATTTTTTTTTGGGGGGGAGGGGACAAACAATATGCACACTCTGGATATTTCTCACATTTTTGCACCACCGCAGTCTAGCCGATAATATTAAAGGAGTACGGAACTGTGGAAGAAATATACTGTTTCATAATCAGTAAGCAATACGCTGCATTAGCAATCAAGGACATTCATTCACACACACACACTGTCTTAACCGTTTGTCCCATGCAGGGTCGCGGGGAGCCAGAGCCTAACCCGGCAACACAGGGCGTAAGGCCGGAGGGGAAGGGGACACACCCAGGATGGGACGCCAGTCCCTCACAAGGCACCCCAAGCGGGACTTGAACCCAAGACCCAGCAGAGAGCAGGACCCAGTCCAACCCACCGCACCACTGTGCCACCGCACCCTCCCACCAATCAAGGACATATGATGACAATTTTTTAATCTTAATCTGGGAGAAGGATGGCAAGTTTTTGAAATAGGATACCATAAAGGCCCAGGTTTCATAAATATTTTGATTGACCCTCCAATAAAATACTTAATCCTTTCCAATTGGAGAAGCAACATAAGGTGTGTAAGCCAAAGTGAAGCTTTAGGTGGACTTAGTCACTTCTGGTGTAACAAGGTTCTTCTCTGTGCCAAAAGAGGGGCCGAAGCAGAGGAATCTTTGGTTTTATTAGTTATTGCAGACCCATTTCCCAGGATTCCTCCTTACATGATTGTTAAGCCTCGAAGAACCCAAGTAAAGTACACTTCTCAAGGGTACATTATTAGGTCTGCCTCGTGGGTCGCGAACCAGAAGCCTTCTGCTTGTCGCCCATGTTCCTACGCTAACAACTGCCCTAAAACAAGCGTTTCAAATTGACAAACACGTGACATTGGCGGGCAATTACTCCGAGACGATTATCATTCATAAGTGCGCTTAAACTGGCACTTTTTTCCATGTGGCAAAAGGGCAACAGAAGTGTTGGCTTTCTGAATGGCATAGCATTTAAGACTCAATTAACTTGCGCACTGTTTATTGCTTTACCCACAATGCTGTGCGTCCTCCTGGTTCGGCTGCGGTTCATTGTGATGGGCCGGTGAATGCGCCCGTGTGTTGGTTTACCGCGCCGAAGTGCTGCAGAGCGGGGGACGGCGCAACCGAGCAGCCCGGAATGTAATAAAAGCGCTTCATAATGTGCGTTATTGTGCATCTGGAAATGCTCCGACGGGCCCTGAATTCTGAAGCTCGCCTTTTATTAACACTTGTCATATGGTTACATCCCATCCAATAAAACGCCCTTCTTAAACTAAATTAGAAATACATCTTCCATCTGGGGACGTCCAGACAGCTCTGTGCCTTTGCACTGTTGCTGGATTGCTTTATAGGCCATGAAGAAAAAAAAATTCAAAATTGACAGCTATTCACCAGTAATTTGATATGAGCACTCTATTAAAAAACGGAAATCATACCAAAAAAAAAAAAAAATTTATCATTATGTTAATATATGGCAGCTACTGGAGACCTGAGGATAAAAGGCCTAGTGAATATTGCTTACTTTAGTATTTTTTAATCGCCCGTCTCACTGATGTGAAACACTTGTCATGCTGAACTTTTAATAATAACCTTACAATTACACTGATATCACAAAATATGCCTTAACTGGGCTTTAACGCTCTACTGTTTTACTGTGTTGTCACAATGTGACAAATACAGTAACTGCTGAGTTCATATTTAAAGGATCCTTGTGGCATTGTGCAAAACCATGGTAAAACAAATGACAACAAGAGATTGCATTTTTTTGCTTCGTAGAAGAAGAGGCCCCGAGTAACAGATACAATCATTTACACCTGAACCGCTGTACATTTTCTCATTTAGCTGAGACTTTTCTCCAAGGCTATTTACATTGTTAAGCTTCCTGCAGTTATTTACCCACTTACACAGCATGGTAATTTTTACAGTAGAAATTTAGGGCAAGTGCCTTGGTCAGGGGTACTACAGTTGGAGCTGTTGGCTTTGAGCCCAAAAGGTTGCAGGTTCAAAACCCACCTCCAGCTGCAGCACCCAGTAAGGTACTACCCTTAATTCCTAGGTGTGTAAATGGGTAAATGATCATAAGTAGTTTAACACCGTAAGTCGCTTTGGAGAAAAGCATCAGCAGAATGAGAAAATGTAAAGGTACAGCTGGAATTCAAACCCGCAACCTTCTGGTCCAAACTCAGGTCTAACACAACTAGATTTCCAGCTGCTCCTGTGACCCCTTCAGTTCAATGGGGGAACATGTAAAGAACAAAGAAATAATACAACTGCCATTTCTCATTTATGGCAGCAGTTGCACGAGTTCTGGCACGAGAAAAACGGCACAGCTTTGAACCCATCGCCGCGTGCGCGCGCGCCCTTGCGCGCATCGCATGCATAATATTAATTTAGGGTGAATTCGAATTTACACAATGAATTTGACTGTTCAGAAACGCCATGGATGTGTAATCTAATATACCAGTTTAACTGAAAAGCGGTTTCGGCTGGAAATTGATCAACCAAAACGTTCACAGATCGATCTTGTATAATTACTGGACTCCGAAAACAAAACACAGAACAGACGCAGCTTATCATCATCGTCGCGTGTGTGTCCTGTGTACAAAATGCCATTTTTATATCTGACAAGAAGATCTGATACACAGTGTGAGTGCAACGAGTACGTAGCTATGTGTGTAAGAATAGATTAATTAAATAAAAACTCCTTCGTGCTTTTTGTGTATCCTGGATACTGGGGACGTTCCTGCGGCGGCAGACGCGATTGAGCAGCCGGAGGACCGACGCTGAGACGAAGCCGCTGCTTATTTACCTCCTTCTTCAGCTTCTCGAACAGGTGCTGCGCTGCAATAAAAACACACGTCTTTTTGGCAACTCCAAACAGCCAATCAATGCGGGCGGGGCGTGGCGGGAGGCGTTTCGAGAGCGCACAAGAACCCAATTAGGGCAGGCGGGCGTGGTCGAAGGCGGAGTTATAGCGGTTGGGCCCTGTAGAAGAAACCAATCGGTTGGGCCGTGGGCGGTGGCAGCCCGGCCGGTGGGCGTGTCCGTCGCGCGCGAGCCGCGGGGACAGCGGCGGCATGGAAAAAGCGTCGCAATCCGCACGAGCCGCCGCGCGCCGTGGGAAGCGTTCGAAGCGCGCCGCCGCCGTCCGAACTTCTGTCGTCCGAAGAGCGAGCGACCCCGCGAGCTGACCTCGAGTGAAGAGCACAAACACCACTAATTCCGTGAAAAATCGCACATAAACGGCCAAGAGTGACATTAGAGCGCGTGGAGGGTCCCGCGCAGAACAGAAGAGAAGCTCTCCTCTGTTTTTCCACGTTCATTAAAAAAGGGATTTTGTCTTTCTGGACATGTAAAGTGACGGAGTTACCGCCGTGACCAGAATGAAGGTTTCCTCACTTGTGTGGCTCGGCGTCCTGCTGCTGAGCCCCGCGGTGACACGGCTCGGCTCGGCACAGTCAGGTGAGTCGCACACACTGCCTCACGCACACTGACTGACAGCTGTCCGTCAGGCGCTCCCGCACCTGCAGCACCGCGTCCCGCGTCCGTCGTCGTGTACCTGCGCGCCTGGCGTGCGGACGCGGCGGGGCTTTCGTCCGCTCCGCTTTCAGTTGGAAAAGAAAGAGAAAACAGAAGAAAATCAGGAAAAAAAATTGCAGTTTAGCGCAACGAACTTGTCATAGAGGGAGCCTCTCCTTCCTGTAAACAAGTGTTTACCAACAGACGGGGAAAAACTGCGCCCGCTTCGCCGAAACATCTTGGCGATGCGTTGCAGTCGCTGCTCGACTCGAGCGCGCGCGCCTGCAGGGAAAGTCGGGAATGATCGAAATAAACAAATATAAAAGAAAGAAACAAATAAATCCAATTGAAAAATTAAGCTGGGCAGAGGTGTGCGCTGTCACTAGTTTTCCCCGAGAACGTTCGTTCCTGTCGCGCGCTTTCTCCCTCCGTGCCGCTGAAGTCGGATGTGCTTTTGGAATTTGGCACGAGGCGCCGCTCTTCGGGGCGCGCGCGCGGAACGCACCGGTTCTAGTAGCAGCCAATGCCGTAGTCGTGTCCGACATAACAATAATGTAATAATACGGGGTTTATTAGTGCGTCTCCCTTATGAAGGGTGTCCCCTGGAAGCCGACGGTGCTCGGTCTTCTTTTTCTACTCTTGATTATTCTTGTTGTCTTTCTTTTTCCTCCTCCCTCCATTTCTCCTCCTATGTTTCTCCCTCTTCTTCTTCTTCTTGCTCCCATCAACAGATCCGTCTCCTTTTCTTCTGTCATTTCATGTGTCCGAACACCTTCTGTCATATCTGTGTCCACGGACGCTCTGTCCTGCGTTATAACTGCATCGTGACCCCCCCCCCCCTCCCCCTTGAAGAGGGCTATGGTTTTAGAACGCAGAAACGGTGTAAAAACATTGTAAAGATTGCCATTGTGAAGACGGTCCTTATTCGATCTGTTACGATCCTAAGTGTCCGGATTGGAGTAACTGCTCAAAAATGCAAAAACAACAACAAAAAAAAAAACTCCTTCACTTTTTCTCCAGAATGTATAGTAGTCAGTGCTGCATTTATTAATAAATGCTCTAGTAAAGATTTGCAGTACTCAAGTAATATGAATATGTTATATTACACGCTCTCCTTCTGTAATAATAATAATAATAATAATAATAATAATAATTTATTTTTATCTTGGTCGCAGCGCAAACTGTAAGCCGTTCAATAATTCAGTCCACTCAGTATAATTCGTTTTGTTTTGGGTTTGATTTTTTTTCTGGCCGTATTTTAATTTAAATTAAATGTCATTTATATGACCTTATTAAGATAATTTCGGTAAATTGTTTAATCCAGCTGTTTTTCATAGGTGGGGGTGCTATATAACTTCTTTGAATGTTAACAAGATACCTTAGGGGGTGTTTCCCAGGTAAGGCTTTAGATGTACTGCAAAACAGAAGGCTGCTGTTAATCTGCTGCACTCTTTTGTGGATCCGGTACAAACCTGATGTACATTATATCTGATATAACCCTGGTCTAAGAGTAGTGTACGAGTGGTGTAAATCTGGAGTACAATGGTGTGTCACTCGAGGTGGTAACACCAGTAGCGCAGGTTTTGCTGAACCAAGAAGATCTCCAGATCTTAGAGAGATGGAGGAATTCAGAGTGTAGTAAATAACACCCAGTGGCAGGAAGGCTGGATCCAGTTGCCTCTTTATCTTACATCAGATATTACCAGAAACACGGTGTAGTACATGCAGACACTGAGGAGTTCCCACATTGTGGTCCAGCTGTGGAGGAATGCGGACAGCCACACAGTGGTGGTGTGAGCTGGAGACCACCACCTTCCAACACCTTTCACCACCCCCAGGCCTTCCAGGTAGCCCCCCCCCCCCCCCCCAATCCCTTTTCACATGGAACTAGATGCTGAAGAACACGCTTTGGTTTCTCCCACTGGAGAGATGTCCCCTTGTGCATATATCCATATGTCCATATGTTCCTGAGCTCATGTGAGGCTGGGGCTCCTCAACACGCAGCTAGCGGTGACCCCATGACCAGGCTCACCTGATTAGAAGAGGTTCTTCCCATATAGGTGATGCGATTCTCAGTCTTTCCTGGGCTCGAGTGACACGTGTCCTCAGACAGACTCGTGGAGGACAGTTTCCTTCATTCTCAGGGACACACTGACGGTGTGGAAACGGATCTCGTGGACCCTCCATTCCCACTTTCATCTTTATTCCTTTTGATCCATGCCGGTCAGACTCTCAGGACCGACGAACGTTATAATACCCATGAACATTGTTATTGTGCAGAGTTATACTTACTGGACCACGTCCGAGAAAACAACTCAGAATTTGAACCTTTAAAACCAGTAATCACTGGACTTTAAAGTGTTTCAATGTAATTTTATAGTTATGTTTTTTTTTTTTTTTTTACTTATCCCGTCTCTTTTTGGTTATGGCATCGTATTATTGTCAATGACAATTAATTATCGTACGGTATATTAATATAATTTGTTGTTCATATCATACTGTGCTTAAAAATAACAGCTCTGCGTTTTTCCTCCATTAGGTTCTATGTTCTGAAGATTCTTCTCTTGTCATGCGACCACAGAGGAAATAAAAAAGTTGTAGATATTTTTAGGGAAATTTTCCAGCTGTAGAAAGACGAGAATTCCTAGTTGTATCTTACTAAACTAAGTAACGAGATATTAGAGAACTGTCCTTTTAGTTAATTCGTTGTTGTGCGCATCCACGTCGTTATGCATCTTAACAGTAATGCGTTGAATGATCTTCATTAAGCAAAGTGTCAATACAGCTTTTACAAGGTTTATGTGCACGTTATTATTTGTATACATTAATTGTACAAACGGGTCATTTATTATCGATTCGGCCGTTAATTAATTGCCGCGTGTCTCTGCGCTAATTGCGTTTTCCTCAACTCGGGCTCCATTAAACGAAAGTGACGGCTGATCATTTCGGGGAGACGATGAGCGGGCGGGCGCGCGCACGGGGGCTGGGGGGTGGCGGGGGGAGTCCTCGGGGTTCCGCGCGCCACTTACGAAAGCGATAGGAAATCAATGGCACGGCCTCGCATCGCCTCGCGCGGCTCTCGCCAAGCAACGGGATGCATGCGCGCTCGTGCACCGCACCGCACCGCACGAGCTGCCGATCAAGTGCGCGCATCGGGCGCCGATGAAGGGCGTCAAGACACGGGGTGAAGATCAGGAGACTGTATTATAACATTCTGCTGGAGGGTGACAAGATGCTGATTGAATTGCTTTTAGATTAAACAAATGGGCAAATGGGTGGAGGAGGTGCTTCTCCAGCGCTCTCCCCTGGCTGGTTATTAAAACCTTGCTGGGCTCCAGCATGGACCACATGTGAGGGATGCACATTCTGTCCCCAGTCACCCCGGTCACCCCAGTGTCACCCGAACTGTGTGGCTCACAAGGATGTGAGGGAAGAGTGAGCATGTGGAGTTCGGTTCTCAAAACAAACATCTGCAGCAGTCCGGCACTGGACATTGTCTTGGACTAAGATTGGTAATAATTGCATTCATTCAGATGACTCTTCTCTGGAATAACTTATAATTAATCACCAGTTGACATAGCTGGGTAATTTTTTACTGGTAGAATTCAGGGTAAGTAGGCTGATCAATAGCACATCAGGAAGTGGGATCTGAACCTGCAATCACTGACTCCAAAGGTAGCAATTATAGCCACTACACTCCATGCTGCCTCTGATGCAAACTGCTAACGATTATTTACTTATTACTGTATCTATTCCGGGTGAGTGCTTTGATCAGGGGAACTACAACATTAATTGGGATTTGAACCTGGCACCTTGGAATGCAAGGTGGCCATTCGTAGCAGCACACCTTTACAGTCAGGGACTGGTTAGAGGTCAGTGGTCTAAATAGCACATTACCTGTCTGCATAAGTGATCCATTTCTTATAAAGAATAGTGAATTCTCCTCTGGGACAGTAGGTGGCGTAGTTGTTAGTGCAATTGCCTTACACAGTGCAGGTGTTGAGTTTGAATCCCACTCCTGCTATAGTACCTTTAATCAAAGTGCATATTGTAAATTGTTCCTGTAGGAATTCGCTGCTGTGAAAATGGCGGGGGGGGGGAATCAGAGTAATCCACTGTACAAACCAGAACTTGAGTCAGTCTGAACCAAACTGTCACCTTAACGAAGGTTA
Source organism: Scleropages formosus (assembly GCF_900964775.1). Classification (NCBI taxonomy): domain Eukaryota; kingdom Metazoa; phylum Chordata; class Actinopteri; order Osteoglossiformes; family Osteoglossidae; genus Scleropages; species Scleropages formosus. The sequence goes on along the minus strand of NC_041819.1, from coordinate 24,082,012 downwards.
TTAATAAAGTTCAGCAGCACACTTTGTTATGACTGGTGGGAAATGGTTGTTTTATAGCCGTTCAATTATTCTGCAGACACAGAGCGTTGGATTTTGTTCTGAATGTCTTCGTAATAGTATTGATGTCAACAGCGATAAGGATATTGTGGGAATATATAGTTTTACAGTTTTAAAGGCGCTCACTTCTGGGCAAAGGACATAGGCCTTTATCATTATATTTTTACAGTGAGATATGAATTTACTAACTAGACAGTTATTGCATTATTATCTGCCCAGGCTTTTTTAAATTTTTTTTAAATAGGACTTTAATCACACTAGAGTGTCACATCTACAGGTTCCCAAAAAAAGACTTTGGTGCAGAAACCACTCAGTACACAGGATGGAATTGAATTTTGGCTTCAGCTGTTTTTGGGTTGGTTGAGGTTGAGAATCTGTCGCCCAGTTACGTAGAGTCAGTCGCGTTGAACATGCTGATATGTGTGCGTTCATCATGTTTTCAGATACGCAGTGTGACTTAGCTCAGAGTAATTATTTAATAGACAGTTGAACATTTATGTCCTTTTGGTACTAACAGAAAGGTTCGAGCATCTAATGGTTGCTGATAATTATAATGGGTCTGGAAATGAGAAGTGATGGAGATGTTTTCATATTCACATTTAAAAAAAAGATCTCAGATCAGGTTAACTTTGCTATAGGGTGAATTTTTGTGGCCTGAATGGTCGCCGTTGAATTGTGTGTGTGGGTACAGGTGTGTGTGGATGTGATTGGTTCTCAACCGCCCGCCCCGGTCCTTCCACATGCACGCCTGTCAAGTGGGCACTTGTCTTGCTAATGGTCCTGGGGCAATTAAATCGCCGGCCCCCGGGGCCACGCTCCACGGCACCTGAGCGTGGGCTCCTGTTCCCCGAGCTCCATCGGACCTGGGGTTTGCCTCTCCAGCGAACGCAAAAACAACAGCAGCAGTTTGCTCCTGCGATGCCACGCCACGGCTTGCATGCTAATTAGCACGCCGCCGTCGCTCCGCTCCGACAGGACTCACACGCCAGACAGATCGAATTCAGCTGGCCTCCTGAGTTTATGTTTGTTTGTTCCAATCAGTGTAACAGCGAGGCTCCATTGCCTGAGTTCAAAGTACATTCAAATATTTGCACGGCGCTGCGTAACTGCAGGGCTGGAGGGAAAAAAAAAATGAATGCAGAGACCAGATTTTAGTTTCTTGTCAAGTGGGGACTTTTCCCTCATACAAAGGAGGAAGGCGAGGGGTCAGAACCTCTTTCTTCGCTGTAACGGCTGCCATCTGATGAAAGGCCCTTCAGCCGCATCTGCTCGGATCCTGGGTTCTCTTCGGGAGAGAATCGAGTCTGAAAGAGATCTGTTTGGAGACCCCTCTTGAACATTGAGGAGGATTCAGCAGTTCTGAGTGGGAGAGGGACATTGTTCCAGCGCACTGGAGCTAGAACTGTGCTTCGGATGTTGCAGGTCATACCTGGGGCCCAAGCAGCGCTCAAGCAAGGAACTCCATGTCCTCCTTGCCCCTTTAGCATGGGGGCCAGGCAGCACCCCCCATCATAGGCCAGCAGGAGAAAGCAATGAATGGCTTTAAGCCTCACAGGCATCGCAGAAGCAGGGCGCCTATGGCTTTGAGCCGCTTTCACTGGTGGGGGTTTGTTTTCTCCGCCACTTGTAATTCCTCTCAGAAACAAATGCCTCCAGACTGTGGGCAGGAGTCAATGACCTTAACCCCACCCACCTCCATTTCCCTGGGCCCCTCCCCCCCAGCAGAGCCTTCAATCCCCCAGTGTTCACAGAGCCCACTTTCTGCTGCTGCCTGCCCACAGCCACTTCTCAGCCCTGCATCACGGGGGGTATGCGAAACGTTGCGCGAACGCTGCAGTGACGTTGGAGCAATGTTCCGACAGCTTACAAAGAATCATTCATCCTGGTCGCCCATATGACCTTTGGCTTGTGGTGTTCCCACTTGAAATTGGGCAGCCCATTATAACTGTTTATAAAGCAATTATAAAACCTAAATGATCCTCTAATGCTGTGTTACACCTTTTAAACAAGATCATTACAGGTCAGTATTGCAAGTTCTCCACTTCTTTTTAGTTTATGGTCTATTGACCTCATTTACCTGAAATGATATCATGTTCGTGTGTGTGTGTGTGTGTGTGTGTGTGTGTGTGTGTGTGTATGTGTGTGAGAGAGAGAGAGAGAGAGAGAGAGAGAGAGAGAGGGAGAGAGAAATCCTGAATCTGTCTTTTGATGTTCTTTTCTCCTTATTATTGGCTCCTTCACTCACCTACGACCGACCGCATCTGATCGGACACGCTGCAGATAAACAACGCTTGAACAAATCACCTAAAATTCAATGAAACCATTAATTTTATGGTTCCGGGCCCCTAATGTGGAGGATGTGGTAAAGCCTTATGGCAATCAGATGAATGTAAGCGGCAGGACCAGCATCAGGAAGGTCCAAAATGAGCCTCGTTATCACTTTCTTAATTAATATCCCTTATGTTAATGCAGAACCCAAGACCAGGGGTCAGTGTGGAGTTTGAGCCTCCATGAAACAGCTAAGAAAAAATTTTATCTGTTTTAATGGATTTTTGTGGAAAACATCACTCCCAAGGGGGGTCACTTCACTGATGGATGGATGGATGGATGGATTCTGTAGGAGTTATTTGCAGAGCACAATGGTTTGTGTAAAATGGTAATTTTCCTGTGGCTAATATATGTCTTTGGTCTGCCTCATAAAATTGACTCTCATGGCCAAAAAAAAAAAAAAAAATCAAAATACTTGCAGGTCACAGGTTAACAATCCATACGTACGGGGATGGAAATCCCATTCAGCCCTTGGAGTCACACACATTCCACGGGAATGAATCGCCCACTCCGCGTTCCCTCTTTCCATTCTTACACGCTCACTCGCCGAGACAGGACCACCTCTTCTTTTTTATTGTCAGACGCTGAAATTCATCGCATACGCAAAAATGAAACGGCAAATCAGTGTCAGCGAGCCGTTTATGATGACAAGGCCTTTACGGGGAGCTCGGTGTGTGAGCGATCAGGTTGAAGCGCAGTACTTTATAAGTGAGCGGTGGGATGCTGCTGGTTGAGTTGATGGAATTTGAACTAGCTGCCAAGTACACACCCAGTGGTCGTGAGCCTTGTATTTAAATTTATACTCTTTAAAATATGTGTGTTAGCAGTAAAGCACATAAAGCTGGGGGCAGCAGATACCACGATGGTTAGAGCTGCTGCCACTAGCTCTGTAGGTCATAGGTTCAAGTTCCATTTATTTGTGTTGTGCCCTTGATCGCTTACACCAAATTGCTTTAGTAGAAATGACCCGGTTATGTAAATGAGTAAGTTTTTGTAAGCTGTTTTCTCCGCCACTTGCAATTCCTCTCAGAAACAAATGTTTTTTTCATTGTGGGGGGGGGGGGGGGTGAATATAAGGTAAATATAAGTAAATATAAGAATAGTGTAAGGTGAGAAAAAACAGCGATATAAGAATGAAAGCTCATTTTGAACAAGAGGGTTAGCTGTTTTCCAAAAAAATCTAATCCACAGCAAATAAAATAAAATAAATAATTCATGCCTCTTTACATAGCTCTCTGTCGAAACAACACAAACACAAAATTATACACTGTCAAAACCACAGCAGCACGGCCTTGCGTTAGAGATGAGCACATCTTTTCCGGTGACGGAAGGGGAGCCGTGCCTGGACCGCACTGCACGACGGTCAGTCGACCACGAAAGACGACCAGGCGGGAGGAACCCCATCGGTGATCCAAGAAAGGAGAGAAGTGCTGGCCGTCAGCAACGGTCGCTCCACGGGCATCTACTGGACATCTACTGTCTGCCGGCGTCCGGCTACTAAACCCGGAGCTGACGATTGCAGTTTACGGCAAGCTAAATGAATATTTTAAACTAAGCTAATATTCTGAAAGCAAACGCAGTGGTCATTCCACATTTTCAGGTGACCCGCAGCGACGCCGACTGTTTCTCGCAGCCCACAGAATGAATGCGTTTTCCAGAACTCCTTTGACAAAGCGGATTCCTCACATAATTAGGCTCCCTGTTTTCAGCTTGAATAAATTACACTTCTTAAACGCTGTCATACAGGAGCTGTGATACAAAAAGGCCTGTGTGCCTTTGCTTGCAGTGGAAGCAGTAGTGTAATGCGCTTGTGCTTATTTACATTGCTGATTGCGCAACGTCTTAAATCTTTCATAGGCGAAATGCAAAAATATCCGGTTTGCAGTCGATGCGGTGTAGATATTCTGTTTGTTCTGTGTAGACGGAAAAGTGAACCTCCCCCCGGCAAATACAGCGAGTTACACCATCCGAACGAGCCAGTTGCGAACGAGCCGACGGAACCGAGCTAAAAACCTTCAAAAGAGCTGGAAAAACATTCACGCACCTTTTATTCGTCATATGTAATTTTAATTGAACGGTTTTGTAGCTCTGCCCATTTCTTATAACTGAAAGCAGTGATTTTGGACCCTGATCTGTCGCCCCTTGTGTATTTTGATTTCTGTATCAGCCGAGCTGTTATCGAATAAATTTTACAACTCAAATAACGTTAAACGTAACGTTTTTAGGCCTCGGCTAATTGAGAAGTTTTCGGTCACGTTAAACAGAACTGACGCGGACAACCCATTATAGTGAGGATATTGTAAAGCCTGCAGGTGCATTAGTCCTTCTTAAAATCGTTTCCTTTAGTTGATCATTTATGAAGCTTAAAACTGAATGAATGAGTATTCATGTTAAATAAAGGATTATTTAAATTATGTTACGATGCCATACAGAGTTACTGAAATTTCTAATTAACTGACATCCCCGAAACAGTATTTTCTGCATTTTAAAGAGAAGGAAAATGCAGACTTATTTTATCTTTCTCACCATTGCAGATATTTTGAGAGTAATTTAATTTATCGTGATTTGAATAATGTTTTCATTCCTCGGGCTTCTCGGTGAGTGCTAATGAATTGCAAAGTCAAGTCTAATATGAACCAGTACACACAGGTAGCCACCTGGAGCAGGAGCGAGAAATGCACTTTTAGAGGTCATCGAAGCATCATGCAAGGCCATTTTACTCACTTGCTTCACTTTTGTACTATGCTACTCAGAGAAGCAGGTAGCACGGTGGTTAGCGTACTCACATTACAAACACCTGGGGTCTGAACCCTCCTCATGCTGAAGTACGTGTGACTGCGATTCTTGAATACACACAGTAAAAATTAGTCAGTGCTTTTAAGTAGCTCAGTGTACAAACCTATGTTTCAAAGTTGACAAAGGTTTCACCTTAATAAATAACATTAGAAGAATGTACAGATGACATGACCCGTGGTTTCATTGCTCAGTAGCTTTACATCACACTCTTTAAAACCAAGGCTTTAATTCATTGGAATTTTTTTGAAAGCAAACTTTGTTCGCTCCATCAGATAAAAAGTTGGGCGGAAGTTGCTGGAACGTCACTGGATGGAGTTCTTCTCTGGAGGAGAACACCAGTAATAAGCATTAAATCCCAGGTCCCCTCCTGTCATATTATTCTTCTGTCTCACACCTGCAAAGGCCTGAAGGGTCACCTCTCTGTCTATAAAGTGTTCGAGGCAGGTGTTGGAAGTTTATTGTGCTTTTCACTTAGCAGAAAAAAACTGTGTGTTTGTGTGTGTGTGTATTTGCATGTGGATGCATACATGTAAAAGTTTTATCCTGCAGCCACTATCTTCAAGGTACAGCATCCGGAAACGTGAACAAATAGTTGCATGCGTCAGTCCCAGGAGAGGCTTTTTTAAATTGTACACTTTAGAAAGATTGTGTTAATTACTTCTGCGAAGTAGCAAACAAACAAAAATGTTATTGGCTGCCATGTTAAATTGTAAGGTGGGAAAATCACACTAAGGTTAATAAATAATGAAAATGTGTCGCCGTGGAGACAGCTTTTGGTGTCTGTGGGAACGGTATGTGGGATCGTTATGAGAAATTTGTGCCTTAGAATACAGAGGTGCTGAAGACCCGCCCCCCCTTCGTGAATGCATGACAATAGCCGCATAATCCTAATATTTCTCTTAGCGTGATGGTCCCGTCCAGTCCAGTCCCCTACTGCATGTTACCGCCGAGCCCATTCGGCCAACGGCTGTCAGCAGGCAATTAGGGACGCATGACATTATTATTACCTTTTTTTTAAAATTTTTTGATAATTTTTTTTTTATTTTACAAATGAGACTCGGAAGATTAACTCAAGTTGGTTCCCATCAGCGGGTGAGAGCAGAGCAGAACCGAGCCCGGCGCGTGATTGACAACGTCACCCCAGTGGGCCGTGCCGCTCCAGTCTGTCGAGTTCGTCCCTCCGAACGCCACTGCTTTTAAGTGTCCTGCTTTCTTCTTGTTCTTTGTAAGTGCAACAAAGGAAGACATTAGAATGACAATAAAATTTGTCTAATCTTCACAAAAGCACACACATTACCACAATGTAGGCAAAGAGAAGCAAGATAATTGTGTCTCTGTTAAGCCTGCTGTTTGCCAGTTATTCTATGGAAAGTGGTCAACAGCTTTAAGTGATGTATATTATTTTCTTTCACTTCGCTGAATAATTTAATAAACCCCACAATAATAGGCTGTCAAGCTCTGAAGAAAAAAAGGGGAAGAAAAAACATGTTTTATACTGTTGCGATTTATATTGAATGTACTGAAATGCTTCTTTTTGGTTCCTTTTTGAAATATTTATTTAAAATGCTAAAAATGGTTAATATTTCCCTCCCCCCCACAGCTTATTTGTTTAATTAACAATGGATGAGGTCTTGGTCTCGGCAATATAGAGACATTAGCAGTAAACCAGGAAAAAGCCAATACACAGAGACGCGTAATGCAAATGAAGGGCAAAAGGTTGGTCAGTATTCTTATATGGCGTGTTATAAATTTAAACTCAGATGTTATTAATGATAGACGGGGTGCGGTGGCGCAGTGGGTTGGACCACAGTCCTGCTGTCCGGTGGGTCTGGGGTTCAAGTCCCGCTTGGGGTGCCTTGCGACGGACTGGCGTCCCGTCCTGGGTGTGTTCCCTCCTCCTCTGGCCTTACGCGCTTGTGTTCCCGGGTAGGCTCCGGTTCCCCGTGACCCCGTATGGGACAAGCGGTTCTGAAAATGTGTGTGTGTTATTAATGATATCTACATTTCAAAGTAATTAGCATAAAATGGCACCATTTTTACAGTATGCACTTTGTAATGAATTTTGTGGTTGGACATTGGGCCAAGTGGGCAGAGCAGTGGTTTCGATCCCACCTCCTGCTGCGGTACTCTTGATCACAGTATTTGTTGCAAAAAATGACCTAACTCTAGGAATGGCTTAAATAAGTGTGAGTAGCATAGTGTACAAACCCAAAATTGCTGAATAAATAAACTGGAATAATAAATTGGAAGTTGCTCAAGATGAAGTGGTCAGCCCAATGATGGGAGATGCTAATATCAGAAATTCCATTTAAAATAACCTTTTTTATCGATTTCTTGCTTTGGTAGTTTTTTCTCATTAAGTACGAGATTTAGAATTCCATCCGTACGGGGCTGAAACACGCGTCTGCACATATCAGTATGAATTTTGCTGCAACTTTTATACATATAGGAAGACATCTACTCGATAAATGTTGTGTGTATTGCTCCTTAAAAGTTAATTTAATGCTGCAGAGGGCTCTGGGAATGTTAAATTATTTCATTTTTTCTCTCTGTGCAGGATGCATAGTTGAATAGCATGAATGCTGTATCTCACAGGTGACATTAAAGAGGTCTGGCAGTATTAACATATGAATGTGGGTATAAAGAAGATGGCCAGTGTCTCGCTGTAGACCCTGACTCTTACTACTTGTACGCAGCACAGCGGTCACCGGCTGGCACTCTAATGGAGCCCTGCAGGGCCGTTAATGTCTCGCTCGCATTCCGAATAAGCATACGTGCGGTGAGAAGAGGCCGTGTCGAGTAGCGAGCCCGGGCTGTGCCATTACACGCGAGAGGAAGTGCGAGCGCTCCCATTGAAGAGACGGAGCGTATGAGAGAGGCGCACTTGTGTTTGAGAGACACATTATGTGTGTGTCCGTTTTTTTCCCATTTCTGAAAGAGGTAAATGCAAAGGAACAGAGAGCATGGCGCAGCCTCGCGCTGCGTGAACAGATTAAACCCGTCTTCTTACCGTGTGAGAGAGGGTGAAATATAGAGAGAAAGGTGGAAGGATAGATGAGTAACATGCTGTCAGCTAGGTGTGGACATCTTGCTGCTGGACGCCTTGCCCCGCCTCCCAGGATCTTTGGCCCCGCCCACAGTGTACCTGTGCCAAGAGTATTTGTGGGCGACCACCTTGCTACACCTTTCTCCTCATAGCCTGTAGTACAGCAGACCTCAGTGGCTGAGTGAGATCCCTGGAAACATCCTGTTTCATTCCTGGGTAAGGAGCGAAACCTCAGCTCCTAAAGTCAAGAACTATGTCACGCTTACCTGTACCTTCACAACAGCAGCAAATCTTGCACAACTTTTATGGGATGATGTTTGCAGATGTTTCACCTTCACAAGTCACCTTCACATTGCACTGCTGACCGTGTAAATCACAGTGTGAGTGAGATTTAAATGTCATCAACTTAAAGAATAAAGATCCATGGTGGGAGGATCTGGCCGATAACTGGTCGATGCTGATAATCTCCCTGGTTGATGATTGATAGATGTAGGGGCCCTCGCTAGCTGATGACTAATAGCCGTAGGTACCCCTCTTCTTAATGACTGGTAATTGTAGACTTTCCCTAATTCACAATTGGCAGCTGTTGGTACCGTTCCTGGTTTGTGATTGACAGATGTTACCTGCTTGATCATTGGCAGCTCAGTGGTTGATTGATTTTTATAAATATTCCTACCTAGATTATCATTGGCTGTTGTAGGTAGCCCTTGCTGAATAATGATTGCCAGTTGTAAGTAGCTCTATCTAGTTGATGATTGGCTGTTGTAGGTATTCCTACAAGGGGGGTGTAGCAGGTTTGACCGGGTCCTGCTCTCCGGTGGGTGTGGGGTTCGAGTCCTGCGTGGGGTACCTTGCAACAGACTGGTGCCCTGTCCTGTCCCCACCCCTTCTTTCTTTACACCCTGTGTGTTGCTGGGTTAGGCTCTGGCTCACTGCGATCCTGCTGGGGACAAGCGGTTTCAGACTCTGTGTGTGTGTGTGTGTGTGTGTGTGTGTGTGTGTGTGTGTGTGTGTGTGTGTGTGTGTGTGTGTGTGTGTGTGTGTGTGTGAGGTATTCCTACCTATAATAATTGGTAGTTTATACTCCTTGCTGAATGATGATTGGTAGTTGTATGTACCCCTATCTTGTTGATGATTGGCTTGTGTAGGTTTTCCTACCTAGGTGATGATTGACTGTTGAAGGTACCCCTTGCTGAATGATGATTGCCAGTTGTAGGTATCCCTACCTAGATGATGACTGGCAGTTGGTACTTTTTGCTGAATGATGATTGGTAGTTGTAGGGACCCCTGTCTCGTTGATTATTGGCTGGTGTGGGTACCCTCCTTGACTGGTGATTGGCAGTGTAAGGTAACGTCCCTAGCTGATGATTGGTGGATGCAGGGACCATCCCGCCAGACTGGGTACAGCTCGGCAGCCTTAACCGAGCCTGTTGTAAAGTATCATTTTCCTGTACTCTCACTATAATGGCTGCTCAGACAGGAGTGGTTTCTGGACTGTTCCGGCAGCCTCGGATAATGGTTGGCCTTAGAGAGTTAAATGGACACTTCAAACTGCTGTGAGTGGTTTTTTTGTGTGGGGGAGTTAGCGAAAAAAGACCTTTGTCTGCTTACTATGCTTAGCGACAGATTTCCGTCCTGTTTTACCAGAGGAGAGCGAGTGGGGTAGAGAGGGACGGAGTGGAAGAGAGGCAGGACAAGCTCAAAGTCGATGTGGCCGTGTTCCCTCCGCTGTGGCCATTTACCTGTGACAGTGGTGCTCCATCTTGAGTCTGTCTACCCACCCCGTCTCCAATCGCCCTGCCCGCCAGTCAGGGTGAATAATGGACACCGTTGCTGACATATCTTTAAAGATAATTCTGTTGTGGAGAGAATTCTGCGACGACACGGGGACCTACATGCAGCTCCACTGCCCACCAGTGCTCTCCTGACCCCTTCCCCATGCCTCACCCTCCTCACTTGAACATCGCTCTCTATGGAAAAAATAGTACCCCTCCCACCGTAGCCTGTCCCACCCGCCGGCAAGGTGAGGAGATTCTGCTGAAGGATCATTTGCAACTGAGTTTGAGCGAGCAAAGCGGGAGGAGAGATCCTCTAATTTTAGCAGAGAAGATTCGAGGAGCACTGGAGTTGCCCCCGCAGGAGTTGGGCTACAGGAGTCACCATCACGAGTAGCGGCCAGGCCTATTAATCACACTGTGAACGGGCTGTCGTTGACGGGGGGCACTGTGTTGTTCCGCCCCCAAGTCAGTTGTCTTGAAAGTGTCATATTTTGATTAATGGTTTGCTCTTTTTTGGTTTCTTCGGTTGGCTGTTCTTTCATTTTGTTTATTTTGTTGGTATTTCTGTAGAAATGCAGCCTCGGTGTCGTGAACTTGGAAGGGCTCTTACCGATTCCGGAAGGCCACGCGAGAACACCTCCGCTTTTCGGGACATTGATTGTGGCATCGATTCTGCACGGGAGGACACTGTAAATGTTAAACTGATAAACAACAAGCAGCTGGCAGCGTAAAGGTTAAGGGGCTCCGACTGTGGAAACTTCCAGATGTACATTTTTGAGCTGGTTGTGTTACTCTAGTTTATTAAAAAAAAAAAAAAAAAAACAAAACACTTTTACCAGGGTCTGAGTACAGCCATTGGTTTTGATTGCACGCCGTTGGAAAAGCTTAATAAAGCGTTCGCTCTCTCTGGGTGTTCTTGTTCTTGAAAATTAACTTTTTGACCTGAACCTGCATTGCTTACCAAACCTGTCTCCAGTATCTCTCTACATCAACCCTCCCATGCCTTTTTAGTGACCCATGAGTGTATCCCTCCAACCTCAAAACAACCTCTGCCCATGATGTGCTCGGTTTCATGCAGAGGTTGGGGGAGTGCTGTCTCTCAACTCTCTCTCGACTTCACGGTTCGTTTCTTCTCCCGTGTTCGTCTCATGGGCTTGTGTCTGGGTGGCACTTGGGCGCCTTCAAGGCACAGTTCCCGGCACAAGTGCCACTCAAACCATTCTGGTCGTTTCCAAAACATGAGACCACCCCATCATTAGCTTTCATTTCAGCCATTACGATGACTGAGATTCCTTTCATCGGTGTCATACTGAGATGGCTCTAGTGGCTTGCAGGTCGTCACCTTTAGGACTATGTGAGCTTTGACTCTTTGGCCACAAGTAACAGGGTGAGATGTGCCAAGTATAGATGTGTAGAGGCTTGGAGATAGGGAGAGAGAGATTTTGTGTGTGTGTGTGTGTGTGTGTGTGAGACTGCCAGCAGCCACATAGTCCACATTGAGTGGCTCTATCTGCGCATGTCAATGTGTATGCAGATTAAAGCAAGTGTAATGAATAATTAATTGAATATATGAACATAAATGTGTAAATAATTCTGGTTGGACTAGGACTCTCTGTGTTTTGTTTAGCTCCACTGCCGCGGCACTCGGCCGCAGAGGAGACGTGCTATTCGGCTTCCCTGACGTGATATCCAGTGTCACGGTGTGACAATATGTGCACAAAAGCGACACGAGGCTAAAAATACGTACCGTGAAACAACAAAAGAAATTTGGAGGGCAGTGCAAAATGTGGACAAAATAAGATGAAGGGGGAAAGTAGTGCTTGAGAAGCAATCGGAGGAGATAAAGAGGTAATTCAAAACCACAGCATTTAGCCTATTAAACAACTGACTGTACATTTCTTCTTACATATTATGGGTTTATGAGCCTATAAACGCAGACCTTCTTGTGTCAGCAGTGTTAGTGTGTTCCCCTGTACAGACCCATCATGTTTATTGTGCCCTGATGTCATCTGGTTTTCTATTATAATGTCAACAGTTCTCTTGTCGTGGAGCCGAGTTCTTCCGGAAAATATGAAATGGAAAGTGTGGCCTGTGCCCCGTCTCTAGCATAGGAGTTAGTCGTTTCATTCCAGTCAGAAAGTGCTGGGTTCCAATCACTGCTCCTGATATAGGGCAAATAATACCTTGATCAAGCAATGAATTGATACAGACAATGTGACCCTGTGGTATAAACGGGTAAATCATTGTAGGTGCCTTAGTGCACAAACATTTCAACATGACCTGGACAATGGTGTCAACAAAATAACAGTTAATAGTAATAAATGTTAAGTAGATGCATTTACTCCCTGATGTTCGTAGCACAGATAATTGTCAGCTAAAATTTCCTAAACCCTTTTTGTGTCCTGTACCTCATGACAAGCCACTCCACTGATAATAGGCAGTAAAGGCTCAGCTTTGACCGGAGTCCAGTCTTGACTCATTCACCGTCGGCTGTCACCGTCAACCGTAAATTTTATGGCTTAATGTACATTTTTAATGTTTTACAACAGTTCATTATAATGTAATTTTCCGAGCCAGTCTGTAGGCTATCTGTTATATCCAAAATACCCCTGGCATTCTGTGTCTGACTCTTACTGTTAGCGAAGCCCCATATGATCGACAGCAAATGTTAAGGTGAAGGCACGGACCCCTGTATTTTATGCCTTGAAAATTATGCAGCCATTATTATCTTATTATAAGGGAATGGGATTCTTATTATTGTCATTAACTGATACATTGGTAATTCATTTCTGTGTGTGTTTGTGTGTGTGTATTTGACATCAATCCACTCTCCATAGTGACCTACAGTGTCATTTTTGTACATTAAAATACATATAATTATTTGCCCATTTATACAGCAGGCCAAATTATACAGTATCATTCTGGGTAAGAATCTCCAGTAGGGTAATGACAATGAGAGCAGGCATTCAAACCCATGCTCTTCAAGTCTAAAATTGTGAATGTAAATCTAAATTGATGACTTTAACTACTGTGCCACCTGCTGGATGGAACATAATTGATTCATTTACATTTACATTTATTTATTCTATTGTTTTTGTTCATAGTCTGTGGAGAAGCATTCAAGAAGAATTTCATGATACTTGTACACAGTACTTGTACCTGCGACAATAAACTTGAAACAATACGTGAAAGACGATCATCACATACCATTTCCCTCTGCCTTAGATACGGTATAGGAACCTGCGAAATTTTTAATGCTGAATACAGCAAAAAGTTGCAATAGAGGCATGTGGGCTATACAGAAACAAGCGATTATAGTGTCAAAAAGGCCAGCGGTGTCAACAATGGGAGACAGATGAGTTTGGTGTCAGGCTGCTCTAAACAGAAATAAGCATATGCAACCCACTGCAAATTGTGACTTCATTTGCTGTATGAGAGGAGAACCCGATCTGGCCAATTGTGAGCTAATTTAATTAGGTTGCAATTTAACTAGTTGGAAAAGAACTGCAGCTTTGGCTTGAGCTGCAGCAATTTATTAAACTCTTGAGAATTTATTATGTAAGTAGGCAGCTAATTATGGCTGAGGAGTGTAACACATTGTCATATGTGGAGTAATTATGAGCCGGAGTAAGGAAAGCGAGGAGTCATCACTACCAGTTGCCTTAACAACAGGAAATCGTACTCCACCAAGCCTGCAGGAGAATTTAAGGTCAATACAACTTCCCTTTTGTATCAGATTAATTTGTAACAACAATGGATCATTTAACCGTTCATTGTTTTTTAATTAAATAGGTTTTATGGAGAATATTGCATGGTGACACATCGTGTGTATCGTTCAGCGCGTGATTCACGTCTCATTTTGATTTTTGAACTGGGACACATATTGTTTCGTTTTGTCTCACTCGCACCATCGGCGACAGAACTTCCCTTTGAAAAAGAGACGCAGAGTTCCCCCCCCATCTGGTCCCGTCTCGTCCACCTTCGCTTCATCAGCAGTGTGAGAAGGCCCTTGTTGGCAGGACGGGTCCTGCTGGGCGCCACGTCTGCAGGCCTGGTCCCCTTCCAGTCTTTGTTCCTCTGCATCGCCATGTTCTTGACCACAGAAATACCCTTCTGTCTCTATCGCATCTTCTCCCCCTGCAGACTTCCTCGGGGCTCCAGGGCTCCCGAGCACCAGCTGTACGGAGCAGGCACGCCAGGTAGCGATTGTTATGCACCGCGCTCGAAACGGCGCATTTTCCCCCTCGTTCTCCACGCTCCCTGGCTTGCAGACGCGTGAGCTGGTGGGCGAGCCTGTGTCTCTGTGCCCATCTGCGATGAGAGCGGAGCCTCGAATTTTCGCGTGCCAATCGTTGTCTGTCGCACACACGTGCGCGTGCGCAAACGAACTTACAAACCCACACTCGCTCACGTGGACACACTCGCACGCACGCACGCACGCACACACACACACACACACACACACACACACAGGCACACCACCATACGGCAGGTGTTAATGCCTCTGAAAGCTTTCCAGCTCTCGTGGAAAACGATGGAGTGGAAGCACGAGTGTCTGCCACAGGTGATGCAAATTGCTACTGCCAGCTCCATTTCCATTTCCTGAAGTGCCAAATTACGGGGAGGATAGCAGGGAGGAGCGCGTGGGGACTGCATCTCCCCGCACCTCGTACGCGAGGTATCAAGCACAAGGACACGTCGGTGCTTCTCCTGTCCGTCAGGTCCTGTCGGACCACACCGTTCGTCTCCGGCACGGACCCAGCGCCGCCGCTGCATATTCAGTGCTTTCCCCCCGACTGACTGCTGAGATGGCATGCTACTGGCGAGACCAGAGGCGTTACACCAGGCATCCACCCTCAAGGGACGGTCTCCGAGCACGGCCAGGGTCTAGGAAAAGACATAGTCACTGGAATTTGTTAGCAAAGGGGCAAGGGACGGGGCAAAGAGGGTAAAAGTCCACCTCCTCGGCTTGTGATTGGTCATATGCTTGCATAGCCTGACTTCTCTCCCTCCGTGCCTTTTTGAGGGTCTCTGCGACTTGCCGTCGCTCCCCTTTCACTCCCCTTACCCGCATCCTACCGATGACTCATGAGCACCTCATCCACTGGGAGGAGGAAAACATTAATGGAGTGTCACGGAGTCTATACGATCCCCGCTCTGTGCCGGGCGGGAGTGTGAGACCGCATGATTAATCTGAACGAGCTGTGCCGAGAATGTCTTGCGTTGGTCGGGGCGGCGAGGCGATGGGGGAACTACCACGGAGGGCAGCAGGTTGGGAGGTGCGCGTGAGTCTCGACGTGTCTGTCAACGGGCTTGTGCGTGCGGAGTTTGGAATGGGAGGCGAGGCGCCGTCAGGACCTGGACACGCTAGCTGTTTCTGGCCCTCTGGCTCAGTGCTACGAAGATCTGGGGCGGGAGAGAGAGTGTGAGCCTAGGGTGGGGTGGGGTGGGGTGGGGGGTGTGCACAATCATTTGCCTCTTCTACCACCATCTGCCTCAGCACTCCTCTAATTGACTTAATTAGAACGGCCAGGCTGACAAAGCACTCATTAGGACTGTATTCCAGCTTGCCATTAGGGATTCTGGACTGGGGGGCCAAGGGGTGGGAGAGGCGTGATATGACTGCTTCCTGCTGGCCACTCATGTTCTGGGATGAGATCCCAGTAATTCTTCTCTGATCACTGAAGCCTGTACCCTCAGTGCACCGCCAATGACACAACCTTTTTTGACCCCGTAAGGTCCAAAATGCACACGGTATCATGGTGCCTTCCAGTTATGCACATGTATTTGGGATGGCACGGCAGGGCAGCTGGTGTGAGGTCTTTGAAGTAACGTCTAAGCTCCCGATGGAGGCCAAACTGCCACAAGGCTGCTTGTACTTATGAAGTGAAGGGTTCGAGCCGAAGGCGGGGCTTGAATTACAGTGTCACTGGGGGTATGGACATGAGTTGGTGACCTGAAAGTTCTTTCTTCTGACAGTCTGCTTTTAGAACTATCAGGTGCTTCCGAAAGCTCAAAGGGGATGAGTAAGAATTGAACAGGAACCAATGAGGAACCAAGCAAGAACTGAGCAGGAGCTGAAATTCTGCAGTAAAAGCTGTTCCTCTTGCCCCTCTATCCCACTGAGATCCTCTGTATCACCACTGTTAAATTACCAACAGATTGAAATTCATGAGAATCAGTGTTGGGTGTGTTATTTGCAGATTGTAATATATTATGTATTAACTCATTACTTCAAAAAAGGCATATAATAAATTGTGTTATTTTGTATGAAAACCAGTATATTACGCTACATTTTATATTACTTTGGAGCAGATAAATGGAAGACACTGGTTTAATTCTCATAAAAATGTGATTGATGAGCTACATTGGTACACGTCGGGAAAAGAAGAAACTCCTAGATGGGTCATTGGCAAACGGGCATTTTTCTCATTGGCTCATTGGTGAAGAAGCACTCTCCTCATTGGGTCATTGGTAAACAAGCACTCTCCTCATTCGCTCTTTGGTAAACAATGACCCACCTCTTTGACTCATTGCTAACAATGAACACAGTTAAAATATAGGCCAAGTTAGTAAACACTTGAAATATTTTAAAACAAATTAGGCTGTTGTTATTTCCAGCTATTAAAACTAGATAATTAATGAGCATATAACATCAACATCTGTAATAACAAAGCAAAATACTGGCGATTTTTAGGCTCCTCGTGACCAGAATACTGGATGTGTGTAGAGCATCTTTTGTGATGAAGTCACTTTTTTGCCTTTTGCATTTTACATACTGTTTACGCATCACTTTACAGCCCAGCAAATGTGACAAAGTAACCAGAGTTCAATGAGGTGAATATCTGGGGTACGCCATGCTCAAAAGTAATGCACATTGTAGCGACCCGCATTACTGTTTTGAGCGGGAAAGGTGTTTATTGTAATTGGTTGTCTTTTTGTGACGTACGGGGAATATAAGGGGGTGATTGCGTCTGCCTGAGAGAGAACGAGAAGAGAGCTTGGGGGTGCTAACCAGGCCGGGAAGGCTGGCGAGACGCACGGGTCCTAGAGGAAGCGGGGTCCTCGGACCGAGAACATTATTTCCCCGTGTGCCGGCGTTCAATAAAACGTTCGACATGAATGCTGCCTCTGCGTCCTTCTTCGTCCCATCCAAACCCATTTTGAAAAAGTGACTCTAATACTATTACTTTGTTTTTACTTGAAAAGTAACGCTTTATGTTACTGTAAGCATAATATTGCAATCATGCACTGTCTTTAAAAGTTAACAATGAAGAGAATGGAATCGAGAAATGGGCTACATGTTCAAAATGGGGCAACGCTTGCTGTAATATGGATGAACCAGCAATTTCCTCTTTGTGTTGCACCACATACCGG
This sequence comes from Scleropages formosus, assembly GCF_900964775.1. NCBI lineage: Eukaryota > Metazoa > Chordata > Actinopteri > Osteoglossiformes > Osteoglossidae > Scleropages > Scleropages formosus. The sequence continues at coordinate 24,064,630 of NC_041819.1, read as the reverse complement.
CATCGTATGCCCTAAGAGAACACATATGAGAATACAGGGTTCGAAGCAGACACAGCAATCGTCCAACTAATTAGTGACAAAGGCAGCCGCTAACACTAATGGGAATCATGCTAATGCCTGAGTGCATAAATAGGTAGAAAAGATGTTCTTTTCTGAGCAGCAGGTTAGCTGTAGGGTGAAATAGTGGAAATTTAATGATGCACCAAGGCAAATCTGTTTGACTGTGAGGAGTCGCCTTACACACACGCGCGCACACACACACTCACACACACACACACACACACACGGACACACACGGACACACAGCATCCAGGCGAAACATCACTGGGGTGCATGTCTCCTGTAAGACTGGCATCTCTGACAGGATCTCCAGCTAAAAGGCCATGCTCGGATTGGCATGGGATTGTTTGACTGTACGCTGTCAGTCAGTTGATACAAACCCCCACATCTACAACTATTATAAACCTTGCATTTCAAGGATATTTGCTTTTCATCCTGTGGTCTGAAATGGATTTTTGTTTCTCTTGGAAAACAATTTAATTATGCTCCATTGATTTCGATCTCCTAAAAACATTATTTAAGACAGGGGACAAAGGACGCAAATTTTTATAATTAATGTTACTTTGTATGAGCACCTATTTGGATCCTACAGAAACATGGTAACACGATCTTTCACACTATTTTCAACAAAGTTTCATTAAAGGAATTAAAATAACTGCAAGGTACTTTCAGGGCAACATTGAAAATGGGAAGGTTTTCTTAAGAACAAGGCAAAAGGTAGGTTATAAGTAAGGCCTTTCCAGGACAATCCTGCATTTGTTATCCTTACGTTAATTTGATTTGACTCTAATTTGATTAGAATCAAGTGTAAACGGTCCCATTCGGGCCCCAGCTGGTGAACTGCCTGGAGCTTGTTGTTAGCACTTCATTACACTGATTTATATCGATCTTGGAGAGCCTAAGGCAAGGCCTCTTTGGTCTTCAATATGCAAATAGGACGGGACATTAAGTCCTCCATTAAGCATTCGTACTTTACCTAAGTGCAAACATATTTCATTTGCGTCACGTGACGTAATCCAAGGCAGGGGAGTGCAAATTGGTTTGTTTCAGGCTGTTATCGACACAGGCAGGACCTTGATACTGATGAATAAGACCCTGGGGAGACATTACCTTGTTGGCTATTAGACTTTAACAGCTATCGCTTCTGTGTGGAAAGTTGTGTTTTACAAAGGCAAACGTTTCTAAATAAAATTAACAATTGTTTTCTACTCTCTTCCCAACACATTTTACATTAGGCAGAATATCATCATTGAATGTGACATTTATTATGCTATATTAATACATGTGGTACGTATTTTTTTGTTTTGTGTCAGAATCGGAGCTCTACCAGTTTGCACTACAGGACATGAAGTTAAATTGAAAAAGAGACAAATTTTCATTTTCATTTTTAAAATCTTTCAGCAAAAGCCAGATTGAGAGGTTTTTTTTCTTTTTTCCTCCACTGTGATTTGGATTTTAAAGGAATCCTGCAATCTTGAATCCTGAAGCAGTAAAGTCTTGTTTGTGAGAGGCTAAAGTTCAGTTTGTGCCATGAATTATCTTAAGCAGAGTCACTACCTTGGTGTGAGAAGTAGAATTTGAACACAAATTGATGTACACAAGGGAAAATATTATCTTTTAGCAGCAGTTCCATTCAGAGATTTCATTGAGACGTGGTTTGTTTTCACTCTTGTACTAATATTAGGGGCAGCTGTTTGTGTAATGAAGGGGGGTGCGGTGGTGCAGTGGGTTGGACCGGGTCCTGCTCTCCGGTGGGTCTGGGGTTTGAGTCCCGCTTGGGGTGCCCTGCGACGGACTGGCGTCCCGTCCTGGGTGTGTCCCCTCCCCCTCTGGCCTTGCGCCCTGTGTTGCCGGGAAGGCTCCGGTTCCCCGTGACCCCGTATGGGACAAGCGGCTCAGAAAATGTGTGTGTGTGTGTGTGTGTGTGTGTGTGTTTGTGTAATGATTAGAGCCTTTGGACCCAAAGGTTGCAGGTTTGAATCCCCCCCTCAAGCTGTAGAACCCTTGAACAAGATACTTACCCTGAAATTACCCCAGTTAAAAATACCCAGCTATGTAAATAATTGTGTGTCGCTTAAAATTTTAAGTTGCTTTGGAGGAAAGCTTTGCCTAAATGAATAAATACAATTTTTGGAATCCTTTAATCTTGGTGCAATGAAGGATTTTTCCTGAAATGTTTAGTTTTGTTGTCCTCACTGTGAGAGACACACACACACACACACACATTTTTTGAACCACTTGTCCCATACGGGGTCGCGGGGAACCGGAGCCTACCTGGCAACTCAGGGCGTAAGGCCGGAGGAGGAGGGGCCACACCCAGGACGGGACGCCAGTCCGTCGCAAGGCACCCCAAGCAGGACTTGAACCCCAGACCCACCAGAGAGGAGGACCCGGTCCAACACACTGTGCCACCGCGCCCCCCCCGTCTGTGAGAGACATTGGTTGTCATTGTGGACTATCATAAGCAGAGTTGCTGCGCTGGTGTTAGTAGTGGGATATGAACCCAAGCTTGGTAAGTAAGTCTATAAGTGGATAATAAAGCCAAAGGAGTGTAGGACAAAACCCCCTAGTATTGTCCTAGGGGGGTTTTGTTTAGACCCCAGGCCAAAGTGCTACTCTGCTGCCTTCATTTTTTGTTGTTATTCTCATGCAGTACTGAAGTATGATGAGTCATTGCTCTGTAAGGGAAATGATAATGCACAGATCCTAGAAACCTTACTAAGAGCCCTTCACCTATTGGTAACATGGTTCTAGTTGTTGCTTTTGATGTGTTAGATGGGGGTTTGATTTTTGCCATAGGCAGTCTCCAGTGGAGCCACTAAAATCTCATTACCACCTGAGTTTTGTATTTGCAGCTCTGCCAATGTGTGCATTTACTTTATTCTGTCCTTCAGTCACGACAGTCGCTATGGATGTGTTTTCATGCCTGAGGGGGAGAGGTGCTCAGGGGGTGATAAATATTTCACCATCGCCAAAGTGAGGAGACCCCGACACGTCTCTTCTCACTACTGCCAACTTCTACGCTGACAGGCCTGCTCAGACACCAGGAGTAAAACAGACAGGAGTTTTGTCTCCAGGAGCGAAAAATAGCACAGTCCACTTTTCATGGCTGCCGAATAGGCTGGGGTACAATATCTGAAGAAAAGTTTTTTTTTTTTTTTTTTTTTTTAATTCTCTCCTAAAATCAGAAGACTTTAAGGAATAGCTTCTGGTCCCCTAACATATTTTCAGGAGTGTGTCAGTCACTGGACCCCAAAATGAACGTAAGTATCAGTTCAAATGGAGAGAGTGATGGCGACACAAAGATGATGAACTATTTGTATGAATCCTGGACAAATGGGTAATGCAGCTAGACTGATGAGTCTGCAGATTTTCCCTGGTAATTTATATGTCCTTTTTTAATATTTATGCAGCTACTTGTGTGATATATACTGGTTCATATGGTGGAATGTGACAAATTGACTGTACTGTAGAATCACATGTCACATTTGGATGTCTGCATCCAAATCGCTCCTTCTGTAGATATAATTCACTCTTGGTATTTTTCTCTGAGTTGTTCATCACTTTGGAGAAAAACATCTCCTAAATGAATAAATGTAAATGTAAATGTTATGGGATTTTTTTGGTTGGTTTGGAAGCCTGCGATACGTTTTCTGATGGCGGCATATTTTGTGAAAGATTTTTTCTTTAAAATTATTTTTGTTTTCTTACGTATTTGATGAGATGCTACCACCAGAATACAATCAGAAGGGATTTCCCGTACAAACCGAATGATTCATTACCGATTCATTTCTCTCCCAGTTAACACCCCTGCCTGTCCTGTCCCTCTCCACAGGGCACTTGCTACGACAGCATTAATATGTATTTTTACACTGGGCTATTTCCATTTGCATTCTAATGTAGGATGTGCTGTGGTGTGCGTGAGATTCTGTGAGCAGGTCCACGCTACGGAGCACTGGCGATGGCAGGATGTCAAATCCACGAGGGTCCTTCCTCTCCCCGATGTCCAGGGCTTTGGGCAAAGGAAGGCGCATCAGTGAAGCTCTTTGGTCACAGTTAAATGAGATCAGGCAGCAATATGATGTTGAACTGAATATCATTGCAAAACACAGTGGAAGAAGCAGCAGGAGGTGCCAGCTAAACAAGCTAGCCTGAGGGATGGGGGGGTAACCCAGGGGACGCTCTGGAAACTCGCTGATCTGCATGGTAGCTCGTGTGCAACTGCTTGTATTTATTTGCGTCCGTTACCGTTGGATTGCGCGAAGCAGTCGAGATCTGACTTGTGTTTCGGATCGCTTTTGGGCCGCGTTTCTGTGTCGGAGGAGCATGTGTTCATAAATGCCGTGGAGCTGTGTATGTGGTGGAGGGGATACAGCAGGCTAAGACAATGCTTAATGTTCAACTTGGAAAGCCGGCTCCTAATTAGTCGGATTAGCCTCAGATCAAAGCGAGCAATTAGCAGTGGCGTTTTGCATCTGGGCTCAACTCATTACAGTAAGGAAGAACAATATGGTGCAGCGCATCGGCCAGACTGCGCGGCCCCGAGCGACACCTCCTGCCCCGATGCACACCGCACACATGCTCGCACACCGATTCGCTGAAAGAGAACGCCAGGTTGCGCTTCGTGCGTAAGGGAATTTTCCTCGTGGCTTTCTCGACTAACCGGCACGGTCCTGGGTTCGTTCGTTGATGCTTTGATAATCAGAACTGCCGGTTTTGTCAGTTCCCATTGGGTAGCTTCCAGTGCTTTTGTGATGAACATGAGAGGTCACGTTAACAATCGGTATAGATAAGAGCCATGGTTGAGTGTGTACACTGTAATGCAATAGCTGGAAATAACTGTGATTGTCATGTCTATGAACCCAATGATTGTGGGGACGATAGTGTCCTACTTGGACCAGCCCATATAGCTTGATGTTGAACCTGGGGTCCCATGAGCAGTAAACAGCGAAATACACAAGCGGGAGCAACATTTGTTTTGGTTCAATTTTATTTATAAACATTTGTGTTCTTGATGAGTGTACCAGCCCGTCTAGGGTAATTAGTCATCTGTGACCCCACGAGGTCTTTTGGACACAAATGGCTCCGATCGCCATTCCTCAGGGCAAAAATAGAAGGCAAGAAAAGGAGGCGATTTTTCAGCAGGACAGACGTTTCTCCTCCACCCGGTCAAATCACATTCACTTCCTTCTCTTCTTGTGCTTCGGCCCCCGTAGGCTGTCGGGACAGCCAAATGTTTGATAAGCGGTGGTTCTGTAGCCACGGGGACCTCACTTCTCCTCCACACGGGTGCCATCATGTCGTGCTGGAAAAAGGAGACTGCGGAGAGGGTTGCGTGAATTAAAACCCTTGTGGGGAACTGAAATGACATTGTTTTTGTTGGACAAACAGCTCAGATGAGGCGTTTGGCATCAGAACGAGAACTGACAGCTAGGGAAAAGGGGACGCCGGGTCAACCTTTGAACATCCAGACCATACTGGCTGTTCATCAGGGCAGAGAATCACAGCAGAACTGGATCACAATTGATTTTAACGCACTTTTTGTTAGCACGTTTTCACTGCTTATGCTAACATTCTGACTACCCTTTTTTACAGCGCCGTTCTGAGACTGATGAACGGGATAAACATTATTATTACTGAAAATGTGGCTCATCCCCCGCAAAACGGGGTGCTCGGGTGACAAGTTCTGAAGAAAGAAAAGCGCACAAGACAGACATTTTTTGAAATAGTCTTTGTTATGCAGGAGCTTGACTCCAAACTGGATCACTTTTGTGCAATTCATTAGAAGCTCATAAAGAAATTTTTCCATTGTTCAGTCGTTAACCAGATGGGTTTGTCCAAAAAACACTTGCACATTTTAGAGTTACACATTTTGTCTCTGTCTCCAGCTGGATATTGTTTGCATTCATTGCGGAAAAAGCGTAACATCTCACCGAGAAGCCCAAAGTCACGTTACTGTCATTTTTACATGTGATTCCATGGTTTTTCCACTGGAAACAGGTCTTCTGAAGGAACGGCTTAATCCTCTATTTTTCTTGTTTTTTTTTTTACCTCTTACTCTTTATAAAACTGACCTTAGGCAAGTTTAATGCTTTAGCTCGACATCATCTTTTAGAGAAATCAAGCTAACTTTAAATCATTTAGTCAGGAAAGAGGTGGCAGGCAGCAGGATTTCCCCAAAAAAAAAAATCTTTTTTCTTCAAGTAAATCAAACCAAAACAGACAGATGAAGGAAAAAAAAAGGTAAACTTTAGCACACAAAAAACCTGCAAAATAAAATTAACCAAAAAATTGGCCCATGCAATATAAATCCCAACCCATTCCAGGGACCCGTTCTTCCCCTGACCAGCACTTTCCAAAAGGTCACTCACAGTTCTTAGACCAGCTGCTTAAAAATCCATATTGATTTCCACTCATTTCCCAGCAGCCGGTGCGCATTAAGCTGTTAAGGCAGGACCAGTGGAGCTGTCCATCAAGGTCTTCCCCAACCCTTGCCCAGGAATCCCTACCCACCAGTGCAGAGGAGGCGTAAACTTGCAGCCCACCTCCCCGCTCTGTCCGTATCCCAGAGTTCCCGCATTGTGTTTCTGCGAAGGCCGAAGTGCCGTTTGGAGGTTAATTGCTGCCGGCGCAGGGGATCGCTCCCTCGTTAGCACCTGGTAAAGCGAAATCCATTCATCGCGATGAGCAAACATTAGGATCTCGATCTGAATTTTCATTTGCGGGGCTGCAGGGCACTCGGAAATGTGAGCTGTGGGTAATGAAAGGCAGCGAGATCAACATTCATTTGGGGCTAATCTCCCATAGTATGTGTGCTCTACCTTGATTGCTTGTTTTCGCCCACTGCAAATGTGCGCTTGGACTCTAATTGGTTCCTGTGCCTTCGTGGTGCTCATGCATGCTGAGATGTTATTATTATTTGAGAGTTTTTCAGACACCTTTATTGACTAGGGAATTGCATAGCTCACAATTTTACACTCTTACCTGTTTAGGCAGCTGAGGATCTAGACAGTCAGCGAAGTTAGAATGATAATGGGCGCAGGAGCAGGCATTCTCGTGGGACTTAAACCTAAGACCGTTCAGTAACAATTGTAGTTCCGACACCGTAACACCACCTTGCGTTTCTCTAAAGAGCAGTTTAATTGCTCTCTTCACACTGGCCTGATCTCTGACGTCACGTATTTGTCAAACCTGTTGCATTTTTTGACGGTGAAAGGCAGGGATTGTTGGAGCAGGAGTAGGTCAGAATGCATCGTGGGTCACCTGCACCAGTGTCATGCACCGTGGCCTTGTGTTTGTTTTACAGCACACTCACGTACGCACACATTCATTTATGCGTGTGCATGCACAGAGAACCACAGAGACGCACAGCGCACCAGTGCACACAGACACACACCTCCTAAAGATGTATTTATTGTTTAAGCTCCTTTGGCCCTTCTTCCTCCTGAACCCCGACGGCATCCCCTAATTAGGCCAGTGTTGGCTAATTGTGCCTCTGACGTCGTGGCCTCTCTGGAGAGGCCAGGGCGCTAATTTTAATAAGGGTAAACAAGCGGTTCTGTTCGTTGGCCACATTTTAATTAGAGCCAGTCGGCTTCCGAATTGACAGAGAGAGAGAAAGAGAGAGAGAGAGAGAGAGAGAGAGAGACAGGGAGGAAAGATAGGAAATCAAACTGTACAGCATGATGTTTGTGTAGCTGTTGGGGCTCTGGGTTGTTTAATTTTGCCTTTGCAGTATATTATTATATTTATATTTGTATCTCAGTTTATTAATTACAATGAGCAAAATCCACATTTTCGCAGCACAATTTGTCCTTGATGTATACTAATATATCCATAATGAGGGATGTAATTTGAATCTAAGACAAGCATCAAATAATGGCCTTTTTCCTTCTTGTTTTTTTAAATCCAAAAATTTTGATTTCGGGCAAGATTTTTGCTTCGCCTTCTTCCTGCAATATCGTCCTCAACAAGTGTGGCTTAACGTGCGGTATAATTGCGGAGGGGACAGAAGGGACATGTAGTGTAAAGCATTCAGAGGTGACTGCTTGTCAGAATGCCACGCGGTCCCCCCCCCCCCCCCCCCCCCCGACAAACACAACCCTCTTTGGCGTTGGCCAGTCCGCAGTGTCACTCTTTATAGAGCTTTTATAGAGACCCTTGTGTTGCAGCAAGGAGAAGGAGGGTTCCCAGGGTTATAATTCATATCTCTGACTGTCATTTAATTAAAATGCTAACAGCTTTTTTTTTTACTATGCGTACCAAGCTCTTGCTGCCCCCCCTTAAAACATTCGACCCGCGGACCTGCAAGGTTCTGAATTAGCTATTAACTGCGGGGTCCACGGCTTGACGGGCCCATCTGGACAATAAATCTCCTTCGGCTGAATGAAACTTCCACCCTGCCCCCCAGAGATGAATGGATCGGCAGAGTCCCTTCACACCCCGCCCTCACAAGCAAATTGACACTAGAAACGGCCAGTAACGATGGAGAGTCCTCAGCAAGTGATTTACATGCGTGGCTTTTTGGTGTGGCTTTATGCATAAAGAAGTAGCCCCAATTCATGGCTTCGGCCCTAATTTACACACGCACTATGAATTTTGCAGCATCTTATCGCTTTAATTGAGGAAATACACTCCGGCAGTACATTTACACCTCATTGCGCAGGATGTAGCCACAGTTTGCAAATTCTTTTGTGAAATTTAATGTTTAAAAGGTCAATCTCGCGTTAAAAAATGATGAGGAAAAACAGCGGCGAGTGCATGAAATGAGATAGAAATGAAATAGAAGCCGTTGAAAGGAGAATGTTTCTGCCTGATGGTGGCATCCTTTTGTGTGTTGCTGTACTATATTGTGCTGTCTGTTCATATTGCTTTATTGTGCTGTCAGTAAGGCTCATAGCACACTCAACCTCTGCCCTCCGGTCTGGGTTCATCAGCAGGATTTATGAGAGTAATAACCGATAACCAAAGCCCCCCACCCTTTCTCACAGCGCACGTCACATCCTATACAGCTGGAGGGTGTTTGTGCTTGTGTGTGTGTGTGTGTGTGTGTGTTTGTGTGTGTGTGTTGGGGGTGTCCATTCCTTCCTCTGCCTTATCGCTGCGAAGTGAAAGAGAAGATGATCCGGTGTTCTTCGTGTTCCTCCGTCCTCCTTTTTCATCCCTCCGTCCTCTGTACATCAAAAGGCTGCCTTTACAGTGACGGGTCCTCAGTGACGCTTGGCTGCTTCCTGGACCTGCCAGGTGCCTGCTTCTCATATACCCTGTATCTGCACTGTTCTTCACCCGTCTCCTATCCGCTGGTCAACAGCTCTGTCGGCACAGTGGTGCAGCGAATAGAGCTGGTGTGTCACGGCGCCTGCGGTATGCGATCAGACACGGGTTTGAGCCTTGCTCAGCCTGTGTGGAGTTTGTATGTTCATCATCACCCTTTTCATACAGTCCAATGATGCAATGATCACTCTAAATTGCCCATAGTGTGCATGTATATATACGTGTGTGTTACATTGCGCCGGTGTACAGTTGGGTGAATGACTGTCGGTAGTGTTTCTAGCACTATCATTCACTTTGGATAAGAGAGATAGTTAAATTCTACACAGTGATCACACAGGTCTGATTTTGGGATCTCCAAGTTTGCAGTAAAAATTAGACAAGTTCTCTTCATCTTTTTATCTAGTTCCCATTTGCTCCACCATGCATTTTCTCTGTTTCCCTCCTTTTTTCCTGCTCCTTTCCTCTTCCTCCCTCGCTCTCCACCTTGGCACCTTCCCACGATGCGCAGGGAGGCCCATCTTTGTTTTCATTGTGTTCCATCCCCGTTCCCATTGCTACCAATCAGTGAGCAAGCGCGCCCTCCTTCCCTAACCCCCAGCTATCGTTTACCTCACTGTTGGACTTCTCTTCCTTTTCCAAAAGTAATTAGTTCCTCTAAATGGCCAGAATTACCTAATTGTACAAAATCTGCTAAATATTTACTGCCAACTGAGGCAGAGGCTTAAATTAGCAAAGAGGACCAGCATGGGTAATGAATGAAAGGGTGTGTGTGTATATGTGTGTGTGTGTGTGTGTGTGTAGGTGGGAGGGTAGAAAGCAGGAGAGATTATGAAAAGGGCAGCTGGTAGAAAACTAGTCTGGCAGCCAGTGAGGGGACGGTGGGGGATGGCGGGTGGCTTCGGATTCCGACATTGAGCCAATTAGGGTAGCGGCCGGTAATTAACTCTCCGAGGGGCCGGAGACGGAGGCATGCGTTGCAATGGTATATCGAGGGGAGGTCTCTCTGCGATCTCCTCCTGTCCAGCCCACCAAGTCCTTCGTGAACTCATCCTTCCACATCGTGGGCGGTGGTGGGAGCCAGGGGTGTACAATGGCCAGGGTTACTGTGTGACACCTCCTGTTTGAGGGAGGGTCGGGGGTGGAGGCTGTCGGTATCGAGAAATCCTGAACAACAGAACCTGGGGGGTCGACTGGGGCAGAAGGCAGACGGCCGGAGGGGCACAAGACCCCATTAATTGACCCCAGAGACAGGCCCAGAAAAGGGTGGCAGTGTCCCAGGGTTCAAGCCGTTAATAAAGACAAAGTCATGCATAGTGAAAGAAGAGTGTCTACAGGCGGATGTGCCGCTCAAGATGTTCTTCTTAGCCTGCCTTCTAAATAAGAGGATCCATGACTCCATTGAGCCTCCATTGATAGTGGTAAAGGGTGTTCATCGAGAAGGGACCCGGCAACATATTCAGGACTAAAAAAGCATTTTTTTGCACATGTCTGTCCCCAGGGTCCCTATCACTGGGGTACCAGTCCTCACAATGCAGAAAAGCATCCCAACGTTACAGGAAGACTAAGATGCCATTCTTCTTTACATTTATTCATTCATCTGATGCTTTTCTCTAAAGGGACTTATAGTATTGGGTTTGTACATTAAACAACTTACACTGATTTCCCCTTCTATACAGCTGCCCAACTTTCATTGTTTCACTTCAGGTTAAGTTCCTTCCTCAGGAGTTTAGCAGAGTAGGTCAGGATTCAAACCCAGGTCCTTAGATTGCAAGGTGACAACTCAAAATGCCGTGCTACCTGTTTTCATGGCCCTTTTTATGACCTTTAAACAGCTTCATACTTTCTTGACCTGTTCTAGCTAAAGAGAGGAGTCAAACCAAGCATCGAGATTAACCAGTCTAGTGTTTTGCTTTCCTGTCATGTTGGGTTTGTGGAAGACCTACAACTTCAAATGTGGCACATACACACGGAGCATAACAGCCACCTTTATTGTCTGCTTAAAATCATCATGCCTGTGATAGACTAATAACATATGGTAGACCTGGAAGAGAAGGGTGAAGAATTGGGCTTTCTCCTCCCTCAGGTGCGAGCTGAAAGTCTTATTTTTATCTTTGCACCTCGGCGATACGTGGAGATTAGTGGCAAGAGAAAGCGGCAGCAGAAGGCAGGGAAGCGTCATAATGGATTGTTTTCTCCTCCGGTGGTCTCCGGCAGCCAGACGACAGTGAGCTTCTGCTCGAGCTGGTCTTCAGATCTCGCTCAGTAATCGCTGAAACAGATCATTACTGTAGTCCTGTCCCCTCGTTGTACTGGGTCCTTCGATCATAGTGTCAAAACCCTTTGCTTCTGCTTAAACTTAGTAATGGAGGATCAGGTTAGCCTGCGATGGACTGGCATCCCGTCTGGGGTGAACCTTGCCTACCCTCGTGTCCTTTGTTTCCAGGGTAGACTCCAGATCATCAGGAACCTGCATTGTACAAGCAGTGAACAACCGTGAGTGAGTAGTAGATCAGTGAGTGAGTGAGTGAGTAGATCAGGCGTGGCCGCCTTTACTGTACTGAGGGTGACAGGTTAGATCTTTGAAGACCTGCCCGCATGGTGTTCTAGGAAGCAGGTCAGATGACTGGGGCATGCCTCCCCCCCCAACCCCATTTCCACTCCTCAGCGGCTCTTGTGGAAGAAAGTCGAAGTAGTGCCAAAATTCTCAGTCTGAAGGACTTCTTGTTTGCAGCCGCAGTTAACATGTGTAGCTCCTAATGTGGCTAAACAGCAGTGCAGTTAGAGAAAAGACACGCGGCGTGACTGAAAACTCCCTTTTGTACTCTCAAAACACACAACTGCTTTTTAAAGTAAAGCTACAAGCGATTATTGGTTCATTGAAGACCGCATCAAAGCGGTTTGTTGCGCCGCATCGATTTTTCCGTGGGAAATTTTTTTGGCACCGATCAGCTCACACCCCTCACGTTGATCCGGGGGCGGGCTGGACCGTCTGTGCTCCGGTCCGTCTGCTGACCCCCAATCCCCAACCCCAGAGCCCCATACACTATTGCCGAAGGTACCAGCAAGGAGGCGATGCTGCTGGACTTCAGATGGGCGTGCGATAGAGCCTCGGAAAGGCTCAGAACGACAGCGTGTTTACACAACGAGGTCGGACATTATTACACTGATCCCAAGTATCGCCTCCGACTGCAGCAGAACACGGCTGAGAAACGTTTCTTGTTTGGTATTACACGTCTATTGAATTTGTTTCAAGGACTGTATTCCAGAGCCAAGTGTCTTACCCTTTTACCGTTATGTTTTCCATTTCCAAAGTTATCGGAAAATATACAAATTACACACGGGTAGATATTCTTCCTATGTTTACCAATAGGCAACAGGTAACAAAGAATTGTACAAATCATACTAGTGCTTCTGTTTATGCTTGACTTTTTCAATTTCAGTCCTTTAACATGTTATTTTTTTCCCCTTTTTTTGGTCTGCTTTAGAATTTGCACCATATTGGATTTTTTTTTTGCGTGTTCCTTGTTCTTTTTTTCATCACATTGATTGCGATAATGCTTTTGCACAATTGCTCTCCCACGCAAACATTTTCTTACACTCCATCTTGCTCTCCCAGGCTGTGCCAGAATAATGCCCCCCCTCCCCCCTCCCCCCTCCCCCATCTCCCCCACCCTTACCCATTCACCCAGAAACACCACCCGCATCCAAAGCTCTTGTCTTGGCTCCATTGTGTGTGAGAGTGTGTGTGCGAGAGTTTTGCACATGCTTGCTGGTCCTGCATGCGTGTTTGCATTTCCGCGTGGGCGTGTGCACAGTGTCTTTGGCTGAGTTGTGTTTTTAGTGGGTGGGGAACAGGTCAGATGAACAGAGGGTTGCAGGTTTGAATCCGATATCAAAAAAATAAAACAACACTCACTATAGGACCCAGATACTACTGTCGATGTAAAACATAAGCTCTGTAGCGTGCTCCCGAATGAGAGTGTCTGCGACACACGTGAATACATATGTGGTGTCACTGTTTATTACTAACCTTCATTTGTACGACACCTTTACACCAGGAATTTAGCGGTTTTAGATCGTCAACTTTGCAATGATTTGCCCTTTTATCCAGCAGTACGTAGTGACTGTCAATTCAGATTAAGTACTTTGATCAAGGTTTCTACAACAGGAGTCAGTTTCAAAACCACATCTTTCAGAGTGGAAAGCAGGAATCCTAACTACTACACTTTATAGCAATCCTTATGATATGTGAAATAAAGGACACATAGAGCAAGAGGAAATCACAGCTTACACTCTGACAGTGTATGTGAGCTCCAGGCCCTTGCAGGCTGTATACCGTACTTCTGAGCATCTTCAACAAATACCCGTCTGGATGAACAGGTAAACACTTACGGCAAGTTTCAATTGTGACGACTAGGAAAATAAATACTTAGTGTCACTATATGTCAGTCCTACTCTGTATAATGTCTGACTCTGTGTAATGACTGATCACATTACCCTATGTACATCACTTGGGGTAAAGTAAACTAAAGCAAAATTTTTGAATGTTTCAGGCACAAAGTTGTTTAAGACGTACTCTGGCAGACATTAGTTTACCCCTTCAGGAATCTTTTTTCCACCAAGGTAATGCAGTTTATACTGTTTTTCTTCTCCCTGTAAGTTCTGTGGTTTATGACCATTACCTTCAGGCTTTAATGTTATATATCTGGCCGCGATACTAAATCCACCCAATAACTTAACCAATAACAACCCCCGAGGGAAAAAAAAAGAAAAAAAAATTCCATGGAACAAGTTGCTGCTGTGAGAACAACCAACACACCTAAGCAGCAGGTGACATAGCGGTTAGGGCATTTCATTTCCAGTCTGAATGTGCGAGGTTCAAATCCCTACTCCTGCTGCAGTACCCTTAAGCAAGGTTCCTACCTTGAAATGATGTAGTAAAATATAGATGTCATTGTAAATACCCAGACATAGAAACCTAACTTCATAAGTGGTTTTTGAATACAAAAAAATAAAAAAATCAAAGAAATAATAAGCACACCTGGATGGAGGATCTTGACGGAGAGCAAAGTGGGAAAATCCATGAGTGTGTGATAGATAGTCATGGGAGGAATGCTGGGTGTTAATGTTTATCTCCATGCTATCTGCAGTGTTTACCCAGTCTGATAACAGTGGGGCCATTAGTTAGCATTTTGTAATACTAGATCCACACTAACTTAAGCACCATGATGAATACAGTGAAAGCAGCATGCTATCTCATAAGTGAGTAAAATTACTATGCAGTGTACACAGGGTGCTTGCATGCCACTGTATGCTGTAAGCGGGAGTCGATAGTGCCAGTGTGTGGAAACGCTTGGGTGATTAGATATACTTGCTCTACTTCGTATACACAACACAAACAGAAGGAGGGGTGCGTGGAGAGTCATGCAGAAGTTGTCTACTTCTCAGACAAAATCTTCATGACCGTTTTAAATGAAGTCAACAGTGAGGATATCTTAGTTGCTGAAGTGCAATGTTTCCTCAGCTTCAGCCGTCACAGTGGGTAGTCTGACCGCCGTTGCCTCTGGAGCTGTACTGACAAAAGTACGACTCGCGCGGCGCTTTTCTCAACGGGTCCTTTGTTTGGAGAAGCCAGAGGTTTGGTGCATCTTATCGATCATCGCTTGCACTCTGACCATCTACCTGCTTGCGGTAGCGGAGCTTCGCTCCCAAGTTAAAAGGCCGAATCAAGGTTTCTCAAAGTGAGGGCCACTCATTTTGTTGAGCTCTGTATCCCTCTGCTGGCATTCAGTCTCTATAGCCGTGGAGAAAATCTACTTTTACTCATTTTCAGATCAAAATTTTCTTTTTGATTTTTGAATCCTTGAAGGAATCATGAATCTTGACTGGTTAGCCATTTGCTGAGAACTGAAATGATGTTCCCTGAGCTTCAGACTTCCTGCGTGGAGGATCTTAATTTGTGTGGTTGTGAGAGTAGTCTGCTTATTTGATAGCTTCTCATATGGACAGAGTTTGGGGTCTTCATGGTCATCCAAGAAGGGCGAAGAGTCCATGAAGTTATACCTTATAAGCTAACATGCTGTCTTTGACCTTCAGTGAAGATGATCAACACATTCACAAGTTTCTGGTATCTCACGCCATTCACAACTGTGCAGGCTCGTAGGGTCCCATTCAACACATTCATACCTCCGGCTTCTCGAGCACAGAATTCATGGCAAACCCACTTCAGAGCACCTACACAGGAATGAAACTGCACTTTGGGGTGTTCTTCTGGAGTCTTTGGATCAGAGTTCTCAGGCAGAGAGGAAAAGGATCTATGGAATGTCTTTAGGCATAGCCTGAGTGCCCTCTTATTTTCTTCCACCGGGCTTTTTTGTTCATTACACACTCTCACTGGACTGAGGATGGGTCATAAGATCTTTAGAGACCGCTGATGTGAACACCCTATAGAATGCCTCACATAAATCCCAAGAGCAGTAGTTGTTTTTTTCAGTACCTCAGGCTTTACAGGATAAAGATGCAACAGAGAATGTATTTTGGCCACTTCTGAGTGCAATTCATCTTTGGAGCCTGATGTTTACCACTACAACCTGCTGTTTTCCAGGAAAAAGTGGGAGCGGCTGCAGAGCTCACCATGTATAGAGACACACTGCTAGGGTTTCTTTAGGAGGGTAGCAGCACAGATTCGGTGATGTCTTGGGTTTCACTTTTGGCAGGAGGGGGCAATTTGTCTCCAGTACGATACCCTTGCCATTGAGCTCCCCTTGCCCCCAGCTGTCAGGCCAAGGTCTGCCCCTCTGGCCAGCACTCACACACACTTAGACACACACATACATGTGGCACGTGCTCTACAGGTTTGACCAAACAGGAGCGGCCTTTTGTCAACTGCTGCACCGTCAGGCCCAAAAATAGCTGCACCACTGGAGCCAGTTTCCCCATGATGCTTCAACTGGCAAGTCTGCAGTGTTGCTCACAGCTGCGGGTCTACTCAAGCTTACCTTGGTAAACACAGTACCCCATCCTTCCCCGACACTGTGAGTTGCGGCTTAAAGGAAGGGCATATGAATGGAAGAAAGGAGAATGTTAAAACTGTGGCATTTGTCATTGTGGTGATGGCTGCTTGTGTCCGCCACCGAAAACAGGTAGCCTGAGCGAGCTCCGTCTCGAAGTCGCGATCATCTCTTACCCCCGGGAGCATCAGCGTCACAGGCAGTTCAGGGGCCTCTTCACAAAACTCATTATCCCAGCTTCCCTTCCGCATCAGGAGTGTCGGGGATGAGCAGAGCCACTCCACCGTTAATTAGATCAGTTTGCCAGTGACAGGAGCGGACATGCGCTCCAAGATGCCTTTTCGGAGCAATTACCTGCGAGTGTGACATTTTTGTTTTGCGTTTAGACGAAGCGGCACTTCAGAGCCGAGTGTACCTAATTTCCCCCAGCACAACGGAAGCCTCTTAGTTTGCTTGCCAGTGCCTCTCTTGGCCCTCAATTCCTTGGAGCCGTGACCTCAGGGGTCTGCTGCTTGTCTGAATCTCCTCACACACACACACACACACACACACCCCCCAGCTACCCTCACTGGCATTTATTCTCCTTTACATGGCACATTGCGGTATTACACCTCATTATGAACTGTGACCGAGCCATTAAGAAGACGGATGGCTATGGGGGTCTGTCCCGCTCACGCATTGTTCACTGGGGTGAGCGGGGGATGTTGGTGGGTCTTATAAGAGTCAAGGGCCTTGGGAGGACCCCAGGAATCGATTATCGGCCCATGGTGGAGATTTACACCCAGGCCGAGGGGATAGATGTGGAGGCTAATCGAGTTTGGAGACTGGCTGGAGAGGCTGTGCGTTTGTTGTCACTCCCGTTGTTTTGTGCCACATCTGCAGTCTATGTACGGGTTATAAATGTAACCTAATGGTCATCTCCAGCTGATGAACCAGACAGGTTGCACCTTGTTTAAAGCCAGAACTGCAGGCCAGCTCAGAAACACTTTATTCATTCATTATTTGGAGTTAAACACCGCTTTACATTTAGATTTATTCATTTAGCAGACGCTTTTCTCCAAAGCGACGTACATCTCAGCGAAAATACAATTT
Organism: Scleropages formosus; assembly: GCF_900964775.1. Lineage (NCBI taxonomy): Eukaryota > Metazoa > Chordata > Actinopteri > Osteoglossiformes > Osteoglossidae > Scleropages > Scleropages formosus. The sequence goes on along the minus strand of NC_041819.1, from coordinate 24,047,195 downwards.
GTACGTTACATTAGGAGAAAGAGACATAGTTGCAGACGTGATTCTTAAGTAAACCTAGTTTGTTTCTTTCCACTTGAAGCACAGATTTTCAGCGTTCAAGTAGGTGCATGAAACGAAGGATAGGTGAATCCTGATAACCTTCCTACAATTTTTTTTTTTTTTTTGTAAAAGGTACAACATTTACATACCCAAAACATTTACATACAATGTAGAAGTAGAGGCTGTGTGTAAAGGCTTATTTGGGGATGATCATAAAGTTACGGTGCATGAACATTTATACCATACATAAGTTGGAGAGATCTTGAGCGAAGTGAGTCCGGAAAAGGTGAGTTTTCAGACCCTTCTTGAATGTAGGCAGAGTTTCAGCAATTCTGAGTGACAGGGGAAGGTCATTCCAGCACATCGGAGCCAGAACCGAGAACCTCGGTGCTTTACTTTTTGTGCACAGGACCACCAAGCAAGCAGAACTAGACTGGGGTCTGGTTGGGGTGTATCAGTTGATCAAGTCTTCTAAATAGCTCGGAGTAGTTCTATTGATGCATTTTAGGCAATATCCAGTGTCTTAAATTTGATCCGTGCAGCTATAGGAAGCCAGTGCAGAGAAATTAGTAGAGGGGATACATGGGAACGCTTCGGCAAGTCAAACACACCTTGTGTAGCAGCAGCGTTCTGTATCAGCTGCAGAGGTTTGATGGCAGTAGCAGGAAGGCCGCAGAGGAGAGAGTTGCAGTATCCAGACGGGATGTCGCCATGACCTGAACAAGTAGTTGGACAGAGTCAATTGTGAAATAAGGATGGATCCTACGGATGTTATGCAGGATGTATCTGCAGGATCGGGTTGTGGCTTCGATGTGCTGAGAGAAAGATAAACTTGAGTCAATCGTCGCTCCCAGACGCTTTAAATATAAGTTCAGTATCTATCATAGTGTTGACTGAATTCAACATGATTATTAATGTTTCTAGTCTTACAAGCTCTTTCTTTGTCTTGGAATTGTTATATTTATGAATCTCCCTGACTGCAAAGTTAGCATATGAACCGTTATTGTTTAATGTTCTTTGAAACTATTTACTAGCATGTTTGTGTACAAAGAGGAAACATATGTAAATGTGGCCAGTTTTTTATCACGAATTTCACACTTATGTAGAGTTGGAGGGAAGTGATCTGGGTTTTCTCGGCCAATGTGCTGCCAAGAATGGATGCGCGCTCTTCTCTACGACCAGTTCCTGACCTGGAGGTCATGTGTGAAAACTTTACTCTGTATCCATGGTCTGTGTGGTTTGAAAATCATGGGTACCGGGTTCCTGGTTTGCCCTAAAATCGAGACTCCTGTAAATGTTCTCCTTACTCAGAACGCCAACCAAATCGTTCAAGGTCATGGCAACTGCGCACAGAAGCATCTCCGCGTTTCCCGCTACAAGGGTTTGAATGAAAGCCATGCTGTGGTGTGGGACGTACATAGCTAGCTCTCAGTGCAAACACTGCAAGGTCCTCTTCAATCTCTTGACCTCTCTCACCTCTTATCCTCTGAAGGAGCCTTTTCATACTCTTCGGTCACAAGGGGCTGTCGCCAAGCAACCCTGGACAAAATAGACCAATCTGCTGCATGTACCTATTTATGAATTTGACCATGAATTCAGTTCCCTTTTTTTTAATCGTAGCAAGGGCAGAAAGCAACATCCATCACAACAAATTACTTTAACCGCGTTCCAAAAACGCTGATTTGGACTGTAGGCGGCCACACAGAGATTTACCCAAAGTGGCAACATTGATGAATAGCGTCTCCTCCCATGCCCCGTAAATATTTCCTTCCTTGCAGATTCTCCAAAGTAGTTTGCTAATCCGAATACGAAACCCATCTTCCCGCTGAACAGTTCACTAAATCGAAAGCCAAAGCGTTTGAATCATTTATCGATCATTTTGTTTCAGGGTCCGAAGGAAATTGCATTGCGCAAAGTAGGAAGGGGAGACACTCGGTAGCTTCCGGGTTTTATTTTCTACCATGGATAATACGTTTGCACGAAACAGACTTTCTGAGTTGGACTAAATAACTATCATTTCATTTCACAACAAAAGCTGCAGCTTAAGAGGCATTTTAAAATTTGTCAGATTATGAGAGAGTCAGGTTGAGAACTCATCGGCATTAGTTTCATCTCAATTTCGAGTACAACCCTAACTGTTATCTACTTGATCTTACAATATTTTGCTTTAGTCTTAAAATCGTTCTAATAACGTCCGTCCTGGAATTAAATATATATGTGCATATAGAAATGGGGATACATTAAATACTCTCACAGAAGTGAGGATAAAACCAGATCTGGACTTGAATGTGCAGGATGGAGAACTTTGTCACTTTAAAAACACTGGTTGCTAATATTTGCCGCACATTAACCCTCGGCTTTTATGTGGTAAAGGATATGAGAAGGTGTGGTGAGGAGGTGCTGTGTAAAAGAAGGCAGGGTCCCAAGATTAGCTGGGAGAGAATGGCCTCTTCTCTCCTGATTAGGACACAATAATGTAACCCTAGGCAACCGTGCGGGAGTTTGTATAAACAGCACCCGCCGTCTTTCTGGAACTTTCCAGGTTAATTTAGGAAGCACTCTATTGTTGCTTTCTTGAGCTCGGTGATACAGCAACCACTTTACATGCTATTCTTAGTGCAGTATATAGATCCTTATATATAGACCTGTGCGTGTTTGCCGGTGTTGCCACCGATAGCGCTTGTATCCCTATTGTGGGTAAATAAAGTGGTAGCTACGATGATGATGAGGGACATCTCCTCGTACAAATAGTGTTGAAGGCACCAGGTTGAATTATTTACCCCCGACAAAAGTCACATTGATGGTGGATACAGGGACTGGCTCCAGTGAGCACATTTTACCGCATTTATAGCTGCTGGCTCATCAGCGTACTCTGCTCTGTCTGGGGTGCAAATACAGAAAAGCGGGTCTGGAAATTGGCCCTGCAAATTACACGATTTCAGCGCTGTAAATGGCGGCTTGGAGCCAGACCAGGTAAATGCTAATTAGTTCAGCTCGGGAATCAAATGGCTCTGACAGTGTAAAGGAATATAAAACCATCTGTTAAAGTTCACCTCTGCAGACAAGTGTGAAGGAAGGGCCTAAATGGGCCTGAAACCCAGCAAAGCCGTTTTCGAATTATCCTCTAGCAGCGAAAGCGAAGGTGAAAGGCTTGTACTTCTCGTAACTGAACAGAGGAGCACGCATTCGCATGCGTATTCATGACTTTGCCGGCGATCTCGTGATTGGGGAAGTGCAGTTAGAATCAGAATGTAGGCGGTTCAGATCCCTGAAGGGGCTTGGCTATTGTACCCTTCAAAAAGCCACTTAACCTAGAACACTTCAGCAAATGCTCTGCTATAAAATCGAGTTGCAGTTTTCAGTTCTCACAGACAAAGAGACTGCTGATCGTTCTCACTCCGTTTGCCATGGATATTGCCAAACAAGTGCTGCTTCTGCCAGGACCACCCTTGTCTTTGGCTGTCTGTGGCATTTGCTCCAAAAAACATATATATATATATATATATATGTCCATTCTGAAAAATAACTTTGCTGGGAAAGCGCCGAGTGAGACAAATGGTGCCGTTTAAGTTCTGACACCGTACGGACAAATTGTGCGTGTATCGAGTGAGGTTCAAGAGGTGACCGCGACCTCAGCAGCTCTCACATCTACACCGGCGAGATGGAACGTATGACAAAGATGCATTTATGTTTGTGTTCAACGTTCCTATTACAAATATACATTACACAATCAAACAAATAATGGAAGGAATACACATGCCAGAATGAGAACAACTTGGAACAATAAGACGGACAGCCTGTGTATCCCAGCTGGCCGAGGAGAAATTTTTGGATTTCGAGTCGCTGGAGCCGAAACGGTGGGACGTCGAGCTGTTGCGTCTTGAGCATCGAGATAGAAGGGCAGCGTGCGTATGTGTGTGCGTGTGTGTGCGTGTGTGTGTGCGCGTGCTTGTTCGAAGCTTGTTCTAGCATCGTGACACGTCCAGAGGGACGCGTACCGTGTGTATTTAAACACGTGGACGCATGGTGTTGATCCTTGATGGACGTAAGTGCTGGGGCCGGGACGTCTGGGGTCGGCTGTTCCGGCCCGGAGTTGGGCACCCGACAGGTCTCGGCAGGATTTGTCCCAAGATATGAAGGGATACACATTAACGTGTTAGCGTTCATCTTTTCGAGAATGTATACGCAGGGGAAGTGTGGCCGTCGCAAACCCTCTAAGCTGGAGACAACAGACAAAGGGTCGGCGTGCCACGTCAAGTAGGGTACGAGCTGTTATTAGGACAGTCCCCATGCTGCATGTGCGGATGCTGTACAAATGTCTCCTGGCTGTTATCGGTTGTTTCTCGAGCTTGTGCCATTGTCTCGAACGCCCAGCAAATGGTCGATGACGAGAGCGACTGCCAAGCAAACAGACACATGTATAAATGTTGGCGTCGATTCCACAGCGAGTCCCGTCTACTTGGATTGAGCGGCGGTGGCTGCAGGCGAGAACCGAAGGCCGCCAGGCTGGTTGCGGGGGGGGGGGCCGTGCCGCTCTGTTTCGCCGCGTCTCGTACCGCTTTCAGGTAGAGCAGCGTTGTGGTTAAAGACGTTGAACGGTTTCAGACCTGGGAGGGGAACCTATCATTGGAACCTTGAGTATAATACCCTCAAAAAATCTTTTGTGTTTTTTTCGTGTGTGTGTGTGTGTGTGAGTGAGTGGGGTAGGACAGAAGACAGAGTCTGGTGGTGCGGGGGTTGAGCGGCAAGGCGGGGGCGGTCCTGCCACTCGGGGTTATGGGAGTGCTGGAGTGAGACGTGGCTCGCGTTACGGGCTCATGCCGGGGAGTCCGGGTGACAGGAGGCGCGGTCTGGCTACATGGCCTCCTGCTCTCTGACAGCTACACGCCACACACACGGCCTTCTGCTTGCGTCTCCGGAGGAAAAGAGGAGAAAATAAGAAGCCGAGAGTAAACGAGCGCAGGGACAGCCCGAGCGGCACGCTCCCTGTCTTGGCTCAGATCCCAGTAAACGAACTGTCTGCCATCTGCTTGAGCCACTTCGCTATATATAATATATAGAAATGCAGAGTTTCCCCAGGAAATTTCTCCAAGCGTCGTGTTAACCCGTGAACGGCAAACATGGCTCAGATAGCTGCCAAAAGGATATCGTCGTGTGGCTAATTTTTATGTACGCTGATTTTTTGTTGGGGTCACTGCCATCCATAAACAATGGCTGGGAACCCTGGAACGGAATGACGGAGTGTTGTGATTGCCAGTTGCGTCAATAAAACGTCCGTACCTTTAACTGGGTAAAACTGTGTCTGAATCCCACCTCTTGCTGTAGTATTCCGATCGTGATGCCTCTTTTCAGTCGGTACCGTAAAAATTACCCATCTGTACATGGTAAATAATTTTCCATCTATCCATTGTCAACAACCACTTATCCCGAGCGGGGTCGTGGCAATCCGGAGCCTTACCCGGCAACACGGGGCGCAAGGCTGAAGGGGGAGGGGACACACCTTGGACGGGACGCCAGTCTGTCGCTAGGCACTCCATGCGGGGCTCGAACCCCAGACCCACGCAGCAAGGACCAGGTGATCCTGCCGCGCTACCGCACCCCTGCAAATAATTGTACGTAGTTTATTTTTCACATGCTATTCGTACGGCCCTTTGCGGAATGGATTCAGCTAAATGAATAAATATTAATAAATTATACTGGAAACTATGGAAGTTTTTTCTACTTCTGTCTGCTAGCCAATTTAATAACTGTAATAATCGACAGGATTATAACCTTGTCATAATTTGACAGCTTGAAGAGAATTAAGAAAATAGTCCACCGAGGATGGGGAATGTACCACTGTGGCTGGAAGTTGAGCCCCCTGGCTAAAATATTGGGAGCTGGGGGTGAAGTCCTTCCTCCTGTCACCATGGCAGCAGCTGAACCCCAGAACCCCTAACACTCCGTGGCTTAGGTGGGAAGCAGAAGGAGTGAGACGATGGTGGGGATTTTCCAGCTAAAACCAAGCGTGCCATCAGTGTGAACCCTATCCAACCTCCAGCCCTTACACACACACACAGACACACACACACACACGGTTGAGCCAGGAACACAAGGCCTGCTGCTGGGGGTCGTGTATTTTTAGCAGCATGCGGCGCTACGCCTGGACAGCCAGTGACAGCTGCTACTCCACTCTTTCCGCTGTCGCCTGGACCTCGGTCAAACCTGGGAGCGAGACCGACAGCGGGAGATGGTTAGAGAAAGAGAGCAGGCAGCTCTGTCCCCTTCATCTCTCTGAGGGTTTGCACAACTCTGGGGGCTCTACACCTTACCATGACCTGACCCATCCCAGCCAATGTGCACCTGCGTTGTTCCTTTAAGGTGCATGAATCTCGTTAAGATTTTTCTTCTTCATAAACCAGTCCTTATGTTTATTTATTGATTTTGCTGACACGTTCCTCCAAGGGGGCAGCATGGTGGTGCAGTGGGTAGTGCCAGTGCTTCAGAGCACATGTGCTGTGGGTTTGGCGGTGACTTTCGATCCAGCTCAGTCTGTGTGGAGTTTGCATGCTCTCCCCGTGTTCACTTGGGCTTCCTCTGGACGCTCTGGTTTTCTCCCACGGTCCAAAAACGTGTCTCAGGTGAACTGGAGACTCTAATCCACCATGCGGGGTATAGATGACATGGTGAACGATTGCAGGGTGTACCTTGCCTCACACTCCAGGCTTCCAAGATATGCTCTGGACCATTATGGCCCTGCCTTGGACAAGCAGGTTTTGACAGTAGATGAATGGATTTCTCCAATGCAAATGTTAAGTTTGCACACTAAGCAACAATTATTTACCCTTTTGTGCATCGCGGTAATTTTTACTGCATCGATACAGGGTTATTGCCTTGATCAAGGGCTCTATAGCCGGAACCAAGTACCTTTAACTGGAAGATGGTGCTTCAATCCTCCGTGCTACCTGGCAAACCTTAAAAACCCAGATTATTGTTTCAATAAGTAAATAAAACATGTTTTCTGTTTCCTCTTATAATCGCTGTAAAGGCTCCCTCGTCCTTGGTGTATCGCTGTAGTTTCGGAGGATTATCGTGCAACGTCACCTAATGCACGCAATTCACAAATACCAGGAATGATAGCAAATTATCCAAAGAGGCTTACGGAGCTTAGAGCTGTGCTTTTTGCCCTTTTATACAGCTGGATATTTTTACAGAAGTAGTTCAGGGTAAGTTCTTTGCTCCAGGGTACAAAAGCAAGCCTCCTTCTGGGGTTTAAACCCTTGGCCTTTTCACGAGAAGTCGAGCACCAAATCCCCGCTCTACCTGCTTCCTTGCCGCCCTTGACTAGGCGACCCCCAGCCAAAGGTGTCCTATCCTCCGTTCTCCAGTACGCACCTAAAAAGCCGCATTCGTCACATCCCGGCTGCCAAAAGCCAGCCTCATCCTATCACCGTGGACATGTCTGGTGGGTAACGATGGCCCGTTTCCCTTAACGCCACGTCGACATGAGGACCGCGCTCGCTCAAAGTCACCCCCCTGCTCTTCGGGCCCTCGCTCTCCCAGCGGTCATCGCCAGCTGCCCGGTGTCCTCATTACTCACGAGCTGCATCTGTTCGCGCCCGACGCAAATTGCTCCCGAGCAAGCCTGGCGAGCCGAAACGTGCGGTGGCCGGGACGCCGAGGGCTTGGACTGCTACACAAGTCGATTTGGGCAAGAGTTCGCGAAACCGCAAGGACAAATGACTAATAAACCTCATAAGCCGTGTCAAGTTATGGAGCAGCGACTGTTTCTCTGCAGCTGGGCTGGAAGTTTCCTCGCCAGCTGTATGTTACGTAACGAGAGTGTGATGATCGTGTAATTGCTAATCGGGGGTGCCGCCTAATGGAGTGGAGGTGTGTGATACGGTGTGTTCCTGTTGATTAATTACGGTACCGTCCCCACACAGCCGCCCGATCATTTCCGCACAGTTTCTGGGACTGGAACTATGGCAAGTGCTTCTTAGGCATCATTAGCCTGATTGTCCTGGCGGGTCTTCAGCGTGATAGATAAGACCACGGTATTTCTTGGTGTGATAGATAAGACTGGAGCAGCAGGAGCAGCAAGAGCACCTGTCCCACGTAGCAGAAACACCTGCCCGGTGAGGACTTTCCGGGCCAGCGGTGACTGTGACGGTTTGCTGAGAGAGCTAATTGGAGGCTTTACTGCAGACAAATTAATCACACGTACTGCTATTCTATCCCTTAATTCTCTTCCTCTTTTTGTGACATAGTGTAATTTAAAGGGTGCAGTCTTTCGGACAGGACTTATGATTTCTTATTTTGTTTGTATCTTGTTTTATTTATTAATATCAAAAATGTTATTTCTGCTGCCACATAAAAAATACATGAAAAGGTGTTGTCCAACATAATTAAATATTTGATGTATTGCTCGATCAGAGTCGTGTAGGGCGGTTGCTAAAATAAATGGGCTTGGAGGGTGTAAACAGTATGTTCTTAGATTCCTCTGGCAGGTATCATCTGGGGCTGCCGGTAGTGCAGTGATTACGGCTGTTGTCTTCAGAGCCACAGGTTGCAGGTTTGAATCCCATATCCAGCTATAGTATCCTTGAGCAAGGTACTTGCCCGAGATTGCCCCCCGTAAAATTACACAGCTCAATAAATTGGGGAATATGTAAGTAACTTAACATTGTGAGTCCTTTGGAGAAAAGTGTCAGCTAAATTAATAAATGTCAATGTTGAGGGGTCATCATTTAGGCCCAAGACACTGGTCCACTTTATGCCATTAGAGGTTCTTCCTTGTTCAAAATGCCGGAGGGGTCTGGTGACACTGCGGGTTTTGCCGGTGCCCGCTGTGTGGTGGGTCAGGGGTTTGATGCCTGCTTGGATGCCTTTCAACGGACTGGTGTCCCGTCCTGGGTGTGTCCCCTCCCCCCTCAGCCTTGCACCCTGTGTTGCCGGGTAAGGCTCTGGCTAACTGAGACCCCGCTCGGGACAAGTGGTTGTTGACAATGCCACGCTGTGCCTTCTACGTGTCATGGTCCGTTCCGGAAGGATCTGTCGGACTCAGTTGCAAAGCGAACTGGTGCTTATTTCAAGGAGGAGCAGGAAGCGTGGTCAGGGACAGGCGAAGATCTTCGATCGGCAAACGTCGTACGCAAGGACAATCCGGAAACGTCATCGAGGAAACAGCCAGAAGGTCAAAACACAAGAAGACCGATCTGGGTTCAGGAAGGGGAAGGGACACGGGACGAGGACAAGGGAAAAGGCGGAGGTGAAGGTGAAGGCGAGGGCGAGGGCAGGCTGACTCTAGGTGAGTGAGCGGTTTGGCGAACAAGGTTCCACATTCGACTTCGTTCTGCCTCTGCCTTTTATGCCTCCGTCTCCGTCGAGCCCCCGGTGTGCCCTGTTATCCGTTCGAAATCAATGAATGAATGAAAAATTAAAATTACCATAAAATATGATATATCAGACCCCTCTTACAAAGCACCTCAATTCAACTTTATGTTTTTCCTTCTGCCTGATCTTGCCACCTCTTTCAGCCCCCATGCCCCGAAATGCCAACAGTCTCCATGACAAAGTTTCACACACACACACACACACACACACACACACTCCCAGCCTCTAAGTCATGGATGAAAACCTCCACAGTCTGGAAGTGCCCTTCAAAACCTGCTTCAAAGATGTCTCTATACATTTCAAGTGCAAAAGTCCAACTCAGCTGCCGTGATGTTATTGGAGCTCCCTCCAGTAGAGAGGCCAGGCCACTTGCCTACGTCTACAACACATTCTTCATAATGCTTCTCTGCTGGCATTGCTGCTTATGGTCCTGCTCTTAGATGTATTATTTCAACAGTAATCAGCATGTTTAAACTATAAGCACAGGTCCAAATACAGAAGTTACCACAATTATCGGGGCTATCTTGTAGTACTACGGTCCAGATCGCATATTTAGAAGAAGGCAATTTTATCCATCGTGACTTATTTAAATTTTTTATAGACCTTTGTTTTTTTACCAGAGCAATGTGAGTTAAGTTCTCTTGCAAGGGTCCAACAGCAGGCTTTTGTGGCTTTAGCTAGCAACCTCATAATAAGCCAATGTGTTAAAATATTAAAACTCACTGCAGATGCAAAATGTACATTAATAGTAATAAAGAGCAAGGATGACAAAACAATAAATGCAGTTGTTTAACTAAAACAATTCCCACACAGTTCATTTATTAAATTGCCCAAGTATTAAACTCAGCCAGGAATGTTGCAGTTAGCTGTCCGCCGGTGATGTATGAACATAATTTTGTTGAAGGCCGACAAAGTGTTTACTTCACCAGTACAGAGCACTTTCCAGACTGGAGCAATAAAAAGCCGCTGTCCACCTTCTTGTTATCACTGTTGAGATTACTATCTTATGTATGAGGAAATTTTAGACAAAATCAGTGTACATCACTCAAGAAGTTAATGATTACAGAACAGGTGTCTGTAAAAAAAAAAAACTTCTATCTAATTAAGATTCTTAATGACTTTCATGGGTGACTGCTCAGTTTACACTTGCTAGAGAGAAAAAACTAATTAAAAACATTGACCCTGATTAATATCGTACGTTCTTTCATCTTTCAATATCTCCCACAGAGCAGTGTCTCTAAACTGTACAAAGGACACAAAGTTACCGGTTTCCGGTAGCCGTGCATATGTCAAAGTCTTTGCTCTTTTTGGTTAAAGTTCTATGTTTGCAGTTTGCACAACTGCCTTGTTTTAAATCTAGTATCACAACTACACACACACACACATTTTCTGAACCGCTTGTCCCATACGGGGTCGCGGGGAACCGGAGCCTAACCCGGCAACACAGGGCATAAGGCCGGAGGGGGAGGGGACACACCCAGGACGGGACGCCAGTCCGTCGCAAGGCACCCCATGCAGGGCTTGAACCCTAGACCCACTGGAGAGCAGGACCCGGTCCAACCCACTGCACCACCGCGCCCCCTTGTATCACAACTATTTTTAGTAAAACGTAAGTTGGATTATCTGTGTTCCTTATTTATTACTGGGAGAATATAAATATATACATACACATATATATAGATATACACATGCACACATATATATAAATACACTTGCATAGTAATATATATATATGCAATAAGTATATATAAAAGAATATATGTATATATATATATATATATATACACACACACACACACACATTTTCAGAACCGCTTGTCCCTTATGGGGTCACGGGGAACCGGAGCCTACCCGGCAACACAGGGCGTAAGGCCGGAGGGGGAAGGGGACACACCCAGGACGGGATGCCAGTCCGTCGCAAGGCACCCCAAGCGGGACTTGAACCCCAGACCCACCGGAGAGCAGGACTGCGGTCCAACCCACTGCGCCACCGCACCCCTATATATATATATATATATATATATATATATATATATATATATATATATACATATTCTTTTTCATACTCCTTTCTTCTGCAATGTTTGTAATTCTGCGTAATAAAGGAACTAAGTTTATCATCAACAGGTTGATGGTGAAGCCCCTGGAGGATTTCAGCTTTTATGCCTTTCATTTATTGCAGTTGAAATTAATCCGTGTGATGGGGCAAAGTGGAAATCTGTGAACTACCAAAGCGTTTCTGAAACGGGTTTCCCCAACAGCAGGCTGCGATGGTTACCGCTTCTTCTGAGTGCGCCGAAATGTTACCGAGGTCTTTTTTTTGACACAGAACATCTCGTCTCGCGTGACATCCCCAGGGTGAATCAGTTACCATCCGAGGGGTAACTCCAAAAACCTGCAGGAATGCGGCCCTGGGTGAGTGCGGGGACCAACTCCTACCCTACAATTGCGCAGTTGTTTCAAAAATGGGCGGCGCTTTGACAGTTGAGCGGTTAGGTCTTTGTGTGTTGTTTGTGTCTCCGTGTATCGACCTTGTCCGAGGCATGAAAATAAGCGAGTCAAGGCCGGTCTAACAAAATGCCTCCCTCCCGGTGGCGGATCAGGGTCGGCGTGCTAGGTAATGGCTCGGCTGGGCCCGCCCCCCCTATTGGCAGGGACACAAAGGGAGGGTGGATCTGTAAGATGCCCCCCCCCCCCCACATGCATCGAATGCACCAAAGGAGCAGCTGAGGCATCTCTCCTGCACCTGTCACTACCAACCCCAAACGCCCAGCTAATGCCAGTGCCCTCGCTACCCCCATCCCAGCAACGGAGGGCTTGAAAAAAGCCAGTTCTAAAAATATTAGCCCAGCCGGGTAGCGGAATGCGACGACTGTAAAGCCCCCTCCAGACCAGGGGTTGGGGGGAGGTGGATGAAAGACCAGTGATAAGTCTCGGCTTTAAAAGACTCATGCCGTGCCCGAGTCTTTGAAACCCCACCCCCCCATGACACGGGCTCGGCCCGGTCTCCGTCAGCACCCCTCACCAGGGCCTGGTGTTCGCGGTCGCGCGTTCCGATCTTTTGGCCCGTCGGCTCTCTTCGTCGATCCTTGGCCGCCGTGGCTCTGGCCGGTTGAAGAACCGATTTAATCGCCTGAGCTGCTTAGGACTGCATTGGAATGGAGACCCAGCAACACCCAGCACCCCTCGCTCGCACCTGATGGAGGAATTGCGCCTTTTTTTAATTAAATTGGGCCCGGAGGCTCGACGCTTAGGGGCTTGTGTGTAATTTCTGATATCTCCCAAACGTGGCGGAACTTGGAGCAGTGCCTTCTGCTGCCCTGTCTTTGTGAGCACCCAGCCATGCCTGTGGCCTTGCCCTGCAGCTGGCACTAGGACCCCCAGAGAGTGCCCCCTAGCTGCAGTCGCCTGATAAACACTGCGGGGCGGATCTGTACCAACATGTGGCCCCAGTCATAGCCAAGGGTGCAAGAACAGCGGAGAGCAGAGCTTCCCATGGAAAGGGAACTGTTGAACATCAAAACCTTAAGCACACACAGCCAAATATGTAATTTCTTTAATAATGCGCTGTACCGCACTAAATACGGTATTTTTTAACAGGACTAAATGGGGCACAGAGTAGGGTGTTTAAACGCAGCGACTGCTAAGACTGGGTTTTTCACTTAGAGGACCTCATTATTATTGCCTTTCCATTTTGCAGTTGTCGGATTACGCCACGTCAGCGCTTTGGGGAGCTGACGACTTTATTTGCGCCGTTGTTTCTGAGCCGGAGGACTTCCGTGGTTGTTTTCATCCACCGGAGCTGTCAGCGCACACTGGGAAGCGCCACCGCGCCTGGGGAGCGCAGGTCCTATGAAGACGTTTCTGTCTGCTAATTTAAACCAACAGGCCTCGTTAATAATTAAGCACCCCCCCCGCCCACCCCCCGCGAGAGAAGGCCGTCACTTGGGGTTTCGGTATGAATTCTCAGCTGAGGATTTTTAAGTAGGGAGTGAGGTACAGTATTTAGTAAAACTGCATTCGGACACCAGTATGTCATGGGCTTTAAAGCTTTCCATACAGGCCCGGTTCCTTAGAATAAACATACATACATCGAATACATCCTTGTCGGAGGATGAATCTTTCAGGATCTGCTTACATTTTTAGCACCTCTATTGATCCCTTTTCATTTATAGGCAGGATGCTCGTATGTATACCTGTACCAGACTCGACCCCGCGGAGGTGGAACTGAGCTCTGTGGTCCAAAGACACGAGCAGATCAGAACCGATATGTTGAGTGAGTCATTCCAGCGGGGTTGAAACAGAATGCAGCGATACATGGGGCTGAGAAACGCTGCTGCCGAACAGGTGAGATGCACAGTTTATTTTGATGCCATCTTTGAGGAGAAAGGACGAGAAATGGGCGAGAAAGCGTCTGCGGGAAGGTGCAGCTCGGCGATGCGTTCCCTCAGAATGGATTTGTTACAGCGCACCTCATAAGACACAACGGCAGCGCAAAGTCATTGGTTCCACCAGTTCCCCCATTTTCTGAGTCATTAAATCCCGTTGCTAAGCTCCGTTTTATTCTTTGCGAAGCTCTACAGGGCTGAGTGCTGTGCATTTTGACTCGGTGCCCACTGGTGTCTGGTCCCCCAAAAAGGGTCACCCAGGATAGCTGCACCGACCTGGATAACAGCAGCTCTCTAGTCATCTTCAAGAATTGTTTATCCATTTACGGTACGTTTGTTTTCATACCCGGAACCCGCAGCCTTCCGGCATGCGCTTCACGCCGTTTGCTGTGCGAGATGTGACTTTTAATGAACGCAATTTCCTTTGAACTGTGCTGGAATGGGTGCCAGCTGTTTCACTTAACCTTTAGTCTGGTAAGTCATCCAGATAAGAACATCTGGCAAATATATTAAGTGTGATCATCATTTTGTACATCACTATTATTATCGTCATCTTGACTGTCATCATCGTGACCATTGTCAGCATCATAATGAGCACATACTCCCTGAGCGGGACTCTTTCTAAGCAGTGTTGGACTACCTTTGTTTTATTTATTTATTTTTTTTTTTTTGCTAAGGTCATGCCATCTTACCAACTCAGTAGAACCATCAGCACTGTGTAAATGCTTCTATCCAGTCCAAAGACATGCTGTTCAGGTTCACCCACAGTGTGTGAGTGACAGAGAGAGTGTGTTCCACTGATGTATAGATGAGTGACCCAGTGTAAGTAATGTATCTAGCAGTGTAAGTCACTGCGGTGAATAAGGTATGTGGGCTGATAACACTACTTGGAGTTCACTGGAAGTTGCTTTGGAGCAAAGCATCTGCTCAATGAATAAATGTAAATGTAATATAATGTATTCTAGCCCAGTTGTGGACCATGGAGGTATAACGAGAGTCTAACTTTGGCAGCTGTGGGTGTATTATATACGGGCAGAGCTGTACGAATGATAGGGGGTGCGGTGGCGCTGCAGGCTTGGTTGGGTCTCGCTGTCTGCTGGGGCTGGGGTTCAAGTCCTGCTTAGGGTGCCTTGTGGTGGACTCGTATCCCGTTCTGGGTGTGTCCCCTCCCCCTCCAGCCTTGCGCCCTGTTTTGCCGGCTTAGACTCTGGTTTGCCGCGACCCCACTTGGGACATGTGGTTTCAGCCAGTGTGCGTATGACTGGTGACAGAGGATAACCAAGGTGTACACCATCCATTGAGCTCCTGAAATCCCACACAGGGCTGATTCTTTTCAGGATTTTATCCTCTTTGTTCTCTTTTCCTTGTCAGATCTTTACCTGGCATGTCATGATTTTAGACTGTGTGCCTCTACTTGCCTTGACCTGTCAGATGGTCTTTGTGCAGCCCGTAGCGCCTGATGGTAAATTGTTTTCCTGTAGCTGTTTGATTACAGCTCTTTGTAACTCCAGCTCACTCTGTCATCTCAATAGGCAGTATATTGAGTGGTGATATAGTGCCGCAATTAAAGTTGTTAATTGTTTTCATTACTCAAGGCCCAGTGATGTTCATCTGTGGAGTTATTAACTGCTGTAACACATAAAATATTCATTCTTTATTTGCCTTTTGGGTTATTCCACTGTCAGAAAAAATGATGCAAAACTGACTGCTAGGTATTAAACAAATAACCTGTTATCAGTTTTACAACTATCGTAATTGACAGTTCTATATTAAGACTCCTGTGTGTGATCCTGGAATAAGTATCAGTTGTACTACCCAATAATTGCCTTGTTATTTCCTCTGCATACGGATAGTTGCCCATCATAAAATGATCAGCATAGAAACCATCAGTTCCTGGGGGGCACAGATTCAGTGAAATGCTCTCTGATATGTGGTTGAAGTCAGTACGGGATCCGTTTGAGAATTGGTCCGGTCCTGGATTGGACCGCAACTCTATACACATGACTGGGACTTTGATTAGTTGTGTTTAGTCATGAGCTGGAACAAAAGGTAACAGCTTTACTCACAAATTGATCCTTCCCAGAAGAAGCAGTCAGTAGCAGAAGCAGAACACTACAGAACAAATGCAATAGTAGCCAGAGCCGTATAAAGCTTTGTGTAAATTGCTTGATCCTTTCAACCATCTCGCTTCACACTAATCTTTGCACCATTGATCATCCCAAATTTAGCAACCTGTTTAGATTACAAATACTATAGGACTAGGCTAAGAGTAAGAATAATGTTATGAATCCGCCTCAAAGCTGGAATACTATGGGATCACAATGTCTCCACTTGGTAGATATCTCCATTTCAAACTCCTTAACAAGCCAGCCCGTATCCCCTCATCTGCTCATCATGATGAAAAGGTCTTTGGAGACATTTACCTCTTCTATGTGCCTGTCTGTTGTTTTGAATAACTTCTGAACCCTCGCTGCTCCAACTGGGCTGAGTTAAGCAAGAGGGTGACAGGCCCCCTTTAAAGCACTTTATAGGGGGTCCGTGTCATGATGCATCAAAGGCTTGTTTATTCTTGTATAAATTAACATGATTGTAATGATGAAAGAGTTGCCTTTGACAGTTGTCACTGTTCTGGTTTGAGCTCACAACTGGAGACAACTGTACATCATATTACATTTACATTTGTTCGTTTAGCAGACACTTTTCTCCAAAGCGACGTACATTTCATGAAAAATGCAATGTGTGCATGACATTAGCAGAAAAAAAATGTAAATCATATAAAATTAGGGGCTTTTTTTGGAAACATGGACAACTCTACTGTAAAAACATGCCAGAATGCATTGGAAATTGTGGACTGGTCTAAAACTGGAGAAAATGAGTGAGAAAATAAAGCATAAAATTAGACTAATATATATCTTAGAAGATGAGCGGTTAAACTAAAACACAAACAAATACAGGGGGTGGACGAGATAATGGAAAAATCTAACAAAACATTAATTTTAAGAACGTGATAAAGGGTGGCACTGTGGTGTTGCGAGTATTCCTGCTGCATTCCAACGCCTGGTTGGTGCGAGAGGATGTGGGTTCAATCTCAGCTCAGTCTGTATAGAGTGTGCATGTTCTCCTTCAAGTTTGCGTGGGTTTTCTCCAGGTGTTTCGTTTTCCTCCCACAGTCCAAAGACATTCAGTTCAGCGAGATAGTGTGCGATAGGTTCAGTGACCATGTGTCGCTACCCTTTGATGGGCTGACATCCTGTCTAGGGTGTACCCCCTCAGCCTTGCACCTTATGATCCTGGCATAGGCCTCAGATCACCGTGACACTTCTCAGGACAAGGAGTTATTGAAGGGCCACCCTTCAGAACAACGTCATTCCTTCTTCGAATGCTGTCATGCAGTTGATCTCTTGAACACCCCGCTTCAGCCCAAAGATACTTAATTTATTCCCAAGGCCTTGTCATTGGCTGATTTGCTTTGATTATAAAATATTTTAAAGTGTCCTTTACCTTAAGAGACACTGCAGTTATTTATGCATTTGTTTTTTTGTTGCACACAGAAAAACACACCCAAAGGTACCTGGTGTAGTTAATGAGGAAGACTCTAAAGCTGGAGTCTATCAGCTGGAACATGCAACTCATGAGGCACCAAACTGATCTGCTGATTTAGCAGAGTACGGAACTTCAGTTGTGAATGTCAACCTTCTTCTGCTGCCAGCGCTATTTCAGACTTATACTGATGGTTTCAGAGGAGTGTCGGGATTGTTGTAGGCCTTACATATTTTGTAAATTATGATTAAGTCAACATATACTCTCTGGAAGGAATTCGAGTACGCTTAGGCTAAGAGTTGCACCCTGACTAATACTGGGAAGTGGAAGTTCCGGGAAAATGCTCGTGGTAGAACTGAAAGAGTGAAACATCTAAAAAGCAGTCCAGCAAATACTGTAAGAGTTATGCTATAAGGTTTACAAATCTCGAAGGCCCAGGGAATGTTGTGTTTTTTATGCTGAAGTGAGGTGCTGACACTAAATTTGCTTAAGTAAAAATATGAAAAATAAAAAACAGGATAGAGTGTAAAATGTCTGGTAATAAACTGAATGATTCAATCATAATAAAAGGGTAACGTTATTTAGTCTTGTGAAAAAGAAGCTGGAGTTTTTTTGTGTTGTTTTTCACCTGACTGATTAACATTCTGTATCAGGAACTGAGATGAATGATTCAGGACTGAGGCATTCAGTTGGTGGGATTCTAAAAGCATACCTGACCTGAGAAGCCTGTGCATGTGCAGGAAAAGTGAGCCAGGGGCAGCGCATGTAGGTGGAAGCCAAATGGCATAACTCATAATTGAAAATTAACGTCTTTTTTGCAGACCTGTTGAGTTTGGCAAACTAGTGCATTGGTAAGCAAATAGGTGTAATAAATTTAATAAAATGCTAAGCCAGTATGAGCCATGCTTTCTATAATCACACTCAATATGATTTTTTTACACATATCAGGGAAATACCATATCATCTGACTGTTGTGAATCCTCCAGTGCTCTAATAACTTGTTAGATACTA
Source organism: Scleropages formosus (assembly GCF_900964775.1). Lineage (NCBI taxonomy): Eukaryota > Metazoa > Chordata > Actinopteri > Osteoglossiformes > Osteoglossidae > Scleropages > Scleropages formosus. The sequence goes on along the minus strand of NC_041819.1, from coordinate 24,028,842 downwards.
GAGGACCAAAAAATATCAGCAAGAATACTCAGTGGCGATGCACAAAAATATTTGTTTTGGAGGGGGGGGGCATGTGAGCTGTGCCTCTGAAATTCATAACTTATTCCAGTGTAAAGAATACCTTTGGGTAGCTGGCCTGAAGATCCTTTGATTGTCACATCGCCAGCGTATACTGGCACCATTAGATAATGATCAAATCTTGTATTTCTTACAGCTTTGGGACAACAAATGAACTGACTGTTTTAATGAATTCATTGTGTTCAAAAGTAAATTTTGATAAAGGCTCAAGTCTCGAAGCACCATCGGCCTCATTGTAATTGCATTTGGGAGATCATTTTATGATTATCGCCACAGACTTATTTAGTTTTTAATTGCCTCATTTAATCTGTTCCTGTTTTATTTTGAAGAATGTCAAACTGCTTCAGTTACCGTGATTAGCGTGAAGGACACTTTACAACTTATTTGTTGAATGCTGTGTTTAAGGTAGTAATCAGTCATATTGGTAATGGCGCAGTTGTACTAATGTTGTGCAAGACGTCCTCCGTACCCATGATTTCTTTCTCGAATAATGTTAGTCTTACCAGAAAATTCTCCTCATTTCTTGATATCATACTTTGTGAAAAATAGGTCTGAATGTAGCTTTGCGGTTGAAATAAGTGGCCAGCATGACTGTAGGCCACAAGAAGCCCAGTGGCTGTAATAACTGGACTTTTGACCTGAAGGTTATTAGTTCAAGCTGCATCACTGATTGGAGCGTTTCCGTGTAAGCACCGAAGCAAACTTGAGTAAACGCTTAAAAATGCATCAGGCATATCTAACTCATCTAACACAGGGCCCCTGTTGTTGGAAGATTTATATGGTAACATCAATCAGGTAGACACCTTCTTTGACAAATGACAAAATAGACAAACAGCTCACAATGTAAATAAACGGGACATGCCATATGTTGCAACAGAAGTCAAGGAACAAAACAACAATTCAATGAAGTAGTGCAATCAAAAATAACAGTGTGAGTGCAAATAGGCTTATTTATTAGAAACACTTCATTGCGTCTCTTCTCTCCCTGGGTTAAGTGCACGCAGTTTGTGTTTTTATAATAATGGAGGTTTTATGACACAAGTACTGATGTTAGTGCTACGTTCAGAATCAAAAATTAAAACCTACAGGCTACCATAAAGTTGAATGATGAAGTTCCCCATTCGTAGTTACTTCTCAACAAGGAAAAGATGAGACTGACCCCATGGGAATTATGTTCGGATACGGAGGGGCCCAATTACGTCCCTGTGTAGCCATGTGTCATTAATACATGAAATCGGGCCCGTTAATAAATAAGTTGTGTCAGAGCTGGTTTTCTGTACTCACAGTGTAACATTCGGAAAGCATTTTCCACCCTGGTGAATGTGCCATATTTGTTTTGGAGTGGAACTAAATTGACAAAACCAGCTACAGTGACTCTTGAATAATTAGACACGTTGCCCCCTCGTATGCCGGTTGAGAACAGGGAAAGAGACGGAGGGAGGGAGCAATGGATCCAGCCGCTGAGCACCATCTGTACACATTTTACTTGTCTCGCTGTTCATTTGGCGAACACATTAGATAACATCGCGCAGAACAACACATGCAGAGTGTGAGATTGATGATTGGGATGGATGAAATGTTTGTGTGTTTACCAGAGTGTGTGTGTGTGTGTGTGTAAGGGTGGTGTTTTGTGTAATTTTCTGATTGTGTGTCTTATGGTAATGTTTGTCTGATTGCGTGTGTATTTTTTCCACGCTTTTCAGTATATTTGTGTCATTTTCTAACTGCCTGTGTGTTTCTTGGTGAGCGATGGCTTTCTTATTGTGTATGTTTTTGGGAAATGTGTGTTTGGAAATGCAGACCCACAAGATTTCAGATTAGTAAATTACCCATATCCCCTCCCCTCCCCTCCTCTCCAAGAGCCCCTCCTACCCCTCTACCTCATCGACTTCGCAACAGACCCTGGATTCACAGAATCAGAATGTTCTTCATTTTAGTCCTTGGTCACGGGTGAATGGCAAGGTCTACAAAGAAAAGTACCACTTTGTCCTGCCCTCTTCAATCCCACTCCAGACTTAACGAGAGACCTTGGCGGGCAGGGAACAGATGTCCAGATGTCCATGCTGTGACAAACCCAGCCTTGAAGATCATTTGAAATAAGCCTGATGGCTTCTATTAGGTTATTCAGTGTGGGAACGATGCCCTTGGTTAGAAGTTTGGACCGTCACATCCGCTGCACAGCTAACGTAAGGTACTCTCAGAAAAGCTCCTTTAGGTTTCATGTACCTTTTCCAGTCCCTTTGAGAAACTCACAGTGGATTATCCCCATGCTCAGGAAGGAACTCTCGGAAGATTGTCTTGCTCACTGTCCACCATGTTCCTGTTGATGAAAAATGGACTTAGCTTGAAATTCAACTCATATATGCCTTGGGCTGTTTCAACGGAGAACTTCTGAGATCTTCTGCAGATCGTGATGCTGACACTGTGCTTCTTGGCATTACTTGTGTGTATCCCTCCCACACCTGCAGCTGGCTTTTTCTGTGTATGTTTTGAGGCATCTGTCGGCACAGCACTCAGACACAGCAAATAATATCGTCTCGAGGGGGTTGAGGGTTGCTCTCTCTTTCTGAATTTCAGAAGCCCCCACCCCTCCCCACCAAGGCTGCCCGAAACCCAGCTTCTGTCACTATGGAAGGGAGGGAGTGAGATCGGCTAGGCCTCTTCAAAGCAAAGTCAAAGGCAAAGAGGAAGTGGAAACCGCCTACCTCTTCTCCTGGCTTTCCCTGAAGAGTTGGGACTGCGATATTGACATGGAGAAGGTCGATGTCTTACCCGCTGATGTTAGGTCTCCCATGCTTGTTTCTCCATAAAAGTATTCCGTGGCTCCACATGGGGTGAAATGCAGCATCACCACTCCATCGGATGACTTTAAACACTGAAGAAGTGCTGTAACGCCTCTTGCTTCCAAGATCATTGAGAACCTTGGAGCTTCATCTAATGGTTTATTTGTACTGACAGCACATTGAAAGGGAGCACAGTTTGTCACACAATCCTTCCGCAGACTATAGTCACCAAACATCGGTTTCAGTGAAAAGCTGAGCAAGAGGTTCTTTTAGATAATATCATCAGCTCTTTAGATAATCGTCATCTATGGAGCCTTACCCATCGAGAAGCCTTGCCTAGTCATTGCAAGAGGTCACACAGCTCACAGTTAAGACCAAGTCTCTAATTTCTCAAGACTCCGAGTACAGCATTGGGGCTGATATTGGTTCAGTGACCAAGCAGCCATGACCTGAACCCTGATGTGAGTAGTGGAACTGTGGAGGGTACCGATGCACAGATACCCGCATCCCACACCCACCCTCAGTTATCCAGGCCCGTTAAAGTGATGCTACCTGCTACCTAATGGGTGGCTGGGAGTGATGAGATCAGTGATAACATGAAAAACACAAATCCACTGTAGTTGCTACCGGTACGGATTGTATCATGACTGAAGTAACATATACGTTCCTTTGCTGTTTAAACACTGATCGAGTCGACCATCTCTGAAGTTTTTCGCTTTAACCGACATGTCTGTACCATTACGTGCTAAAGGTGATGTGAAGTGAAGTGTTTTTTTTGTACATCCCCCTCCCCCCCCCAAAAAAAAGTGCATAAATTGGCAGAGTTGGCATTCAGAGTCTAGTTCTGTTTACCTTGTTATTCTGGGCAGCACTTCTCCAGTCTCGTTTGCATATGCAGCTTGCTGGCGTGCGCTGGAAGCTCTTCATTTCCACGCAGTGGTTCTTTCAGGAGGCTCTCTTAATTAGTGTCTGCGCACACATCTCTGCCAGTTCACCTGTGCGGACGTGTCGGTCCTGCTGCAGCGACACTAACAGCATCTCTAGAGATCGTGCGCCGAGTGTTATGCCGGGTCACCCCCAGTATCACTCTTATTGCGCTGAGGTTCACTCCCATCATTTGCAGCTGTACTGTAATTCACAACGAGCGTGAAGAAGACATTGGAAAACTTCTTGAAAAAAGCACAGTCCAGCTTGGATTTATACGGGGAAAAAAGTTATAACATTTATCAAAATGAATCTGTTGCTGTTTGGTCTCTGTCAAGCAACCCCTACGATAGACCATAATATTACTGCTTTATTTCAAGCTATTGAATCGTTTTCAAGGCAGGCAAGAGCAGCAGGGGGAACTTAACACTCCACCTGTGAGTCTGTTAGCTTAATGTTTTAGCCTCTAAATATAGCTTTATTATTATTATTGTTATTATTATGGCACTGTGAATGTTAGTTATTTTTGGGACAGCTAGAGTTGCTTCCTTTGGAGCAGGTTGCAGGTTTAAATCCCACCTCCAGTTGTAGTACCCTTGAGCAAGGTACTTACCCAGAATTACTCAAGGGTACTACAACTGGTTGAATATTTATCAGTCGCTTTGTGTCACCTGAATGAATAAAAGCAAATGTTATGACTGTTACCTTTGAGTCCAATGTTCCCAGGTTTTAGACCTGCTCTTGCTGTAATACCCTTGATCAGGGTTCTCTTGGTCACTGCATTATAAACCTTTGCGAATGAAAGAGGAGACCCACACTTGAGACGACCGTTGAGCTGGGTAGCAAGTGCCACTTTCAATCCTTGTGCTTTCTGTGCTGTGTTGCCCTGCGCTGATGTGTCTACCTGCCATAGGTAGTCCACTGACAGGGAACTGCTCTCTCGCGGATCAGCTCTGGACCCGGAGCTTCCTAAAACTGACTGAGTGGAACCGCATCTCTAATTGGCCACTGAGCGCAGGAGAGCAGTGCAGGGAGGGTTGTTAATATGCCAGCAGAGCTCCCTGGGCTGCTGAGACTGCTCCAGGGCGTTCGATACGAGGACTGGGGCTCAAATCCAGGCCTGGGACTTGCTGCTATTGCTAGGCCAAAGTAAACCTGCCGTCTTTCCCACGAGTTTCCCACGATTTCTCTCCGGCATGGATTTGATTAATATTTAATCACACTGGTGTGATATCCACGACGATGAATGTTCTGAACGCAGAAGGTGCGTCACCTGTCGAGAAAGATTCCTAAACCATTGCCGTTCTGGAACATTCCAAGGGACCCTTTAAAAAGCAAGCAGGTCACATGATGTTAGAATAACTTGCTCACTGTGCTTGTTCCTTCATGAGACGGTTTCCACGGTTGCCGCTGAAACGGGACCCGAGTCATGCGACTCACATGACGCTACAAGCGCCCGGTGGCGGCACTTCGTACCCAGTCGGCTGAAGTTGGCCCACCTCCCGTTTGCCTCCTCGCAAAGACCCTCAGGAGTTGTGACTGTCGTCACTCCACTCATTGTAATGGGTCAGATGCCTTCCAAAAAACCCTCGAAAGGGGTGGGGCTCGTTGCCCGTTACGAACCGGACCTGTAACCAGAACACTTATTTCACAGGTTCTGCTGTCCCTGCTGAACCTGAACTGATTATGTTAAATGATCCAACTTTATAAACAGACCCCAGCAGGCATGGTTGTTAACGTTTTTGCCTTGGAATCAAAGGACACACAGTTCAAATCCCCTCCTGCTCCAGTACCCTTGATCAAGGTACCAACCCTTAATTGATACAGTAAAAATTACCCATCTGTGTAATTAGATAAATCACTGTAAGAATGTTCCTGCTCAGCCTTACACTCCAAGTTGCTCTGGTGAAAAGCATCAAATGATTGAATAAATTATGAATCGTTTTGAGGAGAACAGCTCTAGCTGCTGCACGACTCTATAACGTTACTAAAGCGACTGTTTTATGCTGCGGAAAAGAAAGATAAGAAGAGTGTAAACATTAATACAGCAGTGTGCTGTGAGCGACTGGTTCCTGAGAAAGATGGTCCTGGGTCCCAACTTATATTGTTATTACAGTCGGCTCTGTTTGCCAAAGAAGGAGAGGCCTGCAGTAGCAGGTTACTCACCCCGCCAGCTTAATCAGTGTAATTTCTGGTAAAAAGTGAGGTTTGCTCACCCCTTTGTGTCTGCTGGATCCGCCAGGGAAACACAGCTAAAAATAATCCTCTGGACATCCGCTGCGCACTGGATAGAAACGCATTTATCGGCCTCCGACTGCCGTCTTTGACAGCAGGTGTGTGCCACATCAAACATCACACGCAGTTGTGTTTTTGTTGCTGCAGCTGTAAGCGGCTGAGGGTTTAACTGTATTGTAATGAAATTCACGGTAATGAGTATGTATGTATTCTTCTTATTAGTGCCAGCAGGGTTCGAATGGGTGAGACGGACCCCATTAGTGTCGCGTCCACCCCCCGCGCCGCGGCGACCCGCTCGTCCCTGCCGTGATCTCCGGGGTAGCGCAGCTGCGGTGCACGGAGGGGGGTAGTGACGGCTGTCGAGGAAATGTCAACGGCGCCCCCCAGGGGCCCAGGACTGCCCTCTCGTTAGGCCGGAGTTTACAGGGGAGATGGGGGTCGGCGTGTATCCTGTGAAGCTTCCGTGGCGATGGAGAGGGAGGGTCCGTAGCGCATGGATTTCATGTCCTGCAGCTTTGGGCCTCCATCGTAATCCGAGGGATACCGGGCGGGACGGCGTTTCCTCTCGCTGGGGTTCTACGACTGCTTAAATCTGCTGAAGAGCGGCAGTCGGGTCTGACGAGCGAGATTACATCCACGCGCCGCATTGTGTCAAAGCTAAGCTTTATTTGTTGCTTCACAGGACGGGAGAGGGAGCGAGCGAGCGAGCGAGCGAGAAAGTATCGATAGGATCTCAGGGCCCGTTTTCCTGGAAACATTACATTTCGCAGTCCATTTATCCTAAATCCTTATATGTTCACGGACGGTGCAGCCAGACGAGTTGGGTAACAATGGCAAACACTCGCGGGAATGAAATGTCTCCGACCTCGTGTCCTCAGCCGGAGCTGCTTGGCTTGTTCGCTCGCCGATGACGCCACTCTGTAAGAACGTTGCATCTCATAATCAAAATCAAGCTCTGCAGGCACTTTCACAACGATTCATAATAAATTCTAACGGAGACTTTCTCTCCATCCATTTACACTAATATATCTGAAGGAAATATGTGGGTAATAAATGTAACAAGTTTAGAGTCTAGTGGCGCAGCAGGTAGGGGAGGTCTTGGAGCTGTCATTGTCAGCCTGGGTTCGAAGGATGCTCCTGCTGTAGTGATCAAGGTAGCGATTACGCTTAATCCAGGTACTTATCCTGAATTTAAGCAGTAAAAATTAAAATGGCAAATACTTATAAGTAGTTTACTGTACAAGCACAACATTGTAATTCACTTTGGAGAAATGGATATTAAATAAATGAATAAATAAAAAACTTAAAAAGTTATATTTGCTAACTTTGTATTTAGAGCTGCTGCTTCTGGACTCAGAGGTTCCAGGTTTGAGTCCCGCCTTCCGCTGTAATACTCTTGAGTAAGGTACTCATCCTGAACTGACGCTGTAAAAATTACCCAGCTGTATCAGTGTAAAATCATTGTATATAACTTCCCAGAGACCATAACAATACTAGCCAAAGGACTATTTTTCATCACGACCACGCCCGCACCACAACCAGCAGTACCTGACTCCAATTAAGCAGCTGATGGCAATCGGCGCAGTCAGTTATGAAAGCCATCCCCGGCTCCTTCCCAGTTGTGGAATCTCTTTGGGACAACTGTCCCTCCAGCATCCACGGTTCTGTCTCGGTGCCTTACCCGGCCTCCTCCAAGTTCCCCGCTCCTCGTTCCTGATCTTGTTTCCTACGGCATCGATCCTCACGTCGCGTCATCGACCACGTCTTTGGACTCTCCCTTCGGACTTTGTTTGCGCCCCAGGTTGAACCACGCTTGCCTCCGACTCAGTATTGCCTAGCCCCAACTATCTTTATAATAAACGATCCCGCAACTAGGTCCACATCCGCCCCTCCGGTCTGCTCTGTGTGACAATTTGAGTTTTTTGCGTTGCTCGATGGTAACAAATCGTAGGTTCCTATAGCCAGAAAATTTCTGGATACAGTCCCACTATATGTCCTGCTTTAGTACCCTTAAGCAAGGTACTTAACGTGAATAAAATATGTCACCGAGGACGGTATTTGACAGTCAGCCTTTTCACGAACGCTCACATGCTATTCTCAAACGTGAGAAAAAGCATTTATTATTGAAAAAAGTATTTTTGGTGGAAATCATCTCCATGGTGTCTTCTTTATATAGATGCATTGTCAAAACTGGCAGTTCCCGCAATGACACTGTCAATGGGTTTCTCAGCACATGAGGAACATGGGAAAGCTGGGCTTACCATGCAGCTCTTTTGACCATGACTGACTTTGACTGGGCTTCTGCTCCAGTGATCTTCAATCTGTTGCGGCTCTGAGATTCAAGGGAGCAAGAGGTGAGCAGGTAAGTCGAGATGAGCGTGAAACCCGGCAGCAGTAAAGGCTGTTTTCAGCAAATGGGCGGGCATATTAAAAGAGATGCTTCACTTCCCAGAGTTCATTGCAGTCGTGTCCCTTGCATGCAAGTCGCTTATGAGACCAAGGTCTAAGAATGTTAGTGGGAAATCCATGGCAGATCTGATTCTGCCCCCATATGTTCCAACCCCTGATACATCACCATCAGTTACTTCCAGTGAAGGACTTGCCAGCCAGTATCTCTCGCGAGGCAGAGTATTGGAGACCTGTAACAGTGAACCACACGCACGCACGCACGCACACACACGCACCTGCACGGTTTACCATACAGATAAGAGAAACTGCAACGTGAGGTCTGGTGTGAGCACAGCTTGGCCCAACACATTCTGGGACACAAACTCCAACCGCTGCAGGATCTCAATCAGCCATTCTCTTCGTTCCATCCACAACGACCATGGATGTTCAGCTGGATTTATGCCAGAAGGATACAGGTTCTGAATCCAACAGGTGAACGTCATCCTTGCCGTGTCCTTCAGGGCGGAGCGTAATCAGAATTACTCCGGTGAAGTATTTGGCTGTATAAAGGTGTAATCTATGTAAAACACTTTAGAAAAGGGCTGGTGTTGAGCAAATGCAATTATGCTCCTGAGATAAGTGCCCATCTCCGTTTCTCTTCCCACCTCGAGTTCGACCGTCTCAGGAAGGTGGACGCACGCTTCGGGCAGCAGGCGGAAGCGTGGAAAAGGTGCTGAGTGAAAGGAGGTGACATTGTACCCGGGAGAGAAAGATTTAACCTAAAGTCCATCTGTTGGTGTCTTGCTGAATAAAAAAATCAAAACGCTAACGAAATTGCACAGCCACACGCTGTGTAAATTGAATGTGTTGGCTAAGCAAACATTTGATGTAGTGCGTTCTTTTTATCCTCAAGGCACGAACGAGAAAGCCATGCCGCATTTCGGCGAAAGACCCAGACTTGCGATCCGATGACTGCAGGTTCTCACGGCTTTGAACCTCCCCGGAGGCATCAGTGCACGTGTCTGTTATTTAACGCTGCGAGGTCCCACCTCGTCTCCGTGCCGACTCGGACTTTGGAGGCGATACGAGGGGGTGCGCATGGGCGAGCTGGGAAAGAGAGAGGATGAGAGTCTAGGTAGCACCTCGGCCGGGCTCGGATTGCGGGGGACATTGGACGCCGAGTCCAATTGCCTGCGTAACGGGCGTACGCTCGGCTGCTTCGTAGCGGCTCAACGGCGCGCGTTCCTACTACGCGTACGAGCTCCGGAGTCGAGTGGAGCGGGAGGACCGGCTTGCGAAACTCTTTGACCGAGGTGTTTTGCTGAGGGGGAAGGCATCCACCCGATCGCAGGACCGATCCAGGGCTCCTCCCACGGCCCTCCGCAGCGAGGGGTTAAAGCGCTGTTAGCCTCGCTGACACAGGCCCGCATTGCGAGATTGCATTTAGCCATCGCTGCCAGCTTCAATACCCAACCTGTCCCGGCCGCTGAGAGGAAAACAAGACAGAAAGAACGAAATGGGAAAGCAGCACTTCCTGAGGTTTGGCTTCTATCCCAGCAGCAGTCGTGGCTGTAACCCCTTCGGTCCCCAGCTGCTCTCGCCTCTCGGTGCCCTCTCCGAGCACGCTGTCTGCTCCGCAGGCGCAGCTCGAACCCTGGTCCCTCTTCACAGCAATTGAGTCATCTCTGCGTAAACACCCATCGTCTGATCCTTCAAAGCCCAAGCGCAGTAAACAATCCGCCTGCTGCCAGCTGCTTCGCTGGAACAGCGGCGACTGGGTTGGCTGGCAGCCGGACTGTGAATAATTAATGCACAATATCGCTGTCCTGTTATTGTCTGTTGGGGGGGGCACAGCGGCACAGCAGGTAGCTCTGGCAACGCGCAGCTCCTGGTTTCTTTAATCCGCCTCCATTTGTGTGGAGTTTACATGTTCTACCTGTGTTCATGTGGCTTTCCTTCAGGTGCTCTGGTTTCCTCCCACAGTCCAAAGAGACGGGATTCAGGTGAACTGGTGATTCTTGACCTTAAGTGTGTGTGTCACTCAGTTTGTGTGTGTGATTTCCGGGCAATGGACTGGTGTCCCATCCAGAGTATGCCCTCCCTCACAACCTTTCCCTCTGGGATAGGGTCTAGACAACGGTGACCCTGCACTGGACAAGTGGCTTCTGCTTGCGATTGATGGATAATGGATAGATGGTATTGTCTAGTGATCTCTAGCAGTGTGATAAAAACGGTGGTTATCACAGTGTGAACTCATGCTCTCTCTTTTTCTCTTCTTTCTTCCAGGTAATTATACACCTTTATTCCTCCCTGTGACTCCACCTACCTGCACACACCACCTCTGAATGAAGAGTGATGTACAGGCACCTGCGGTCGTGATGAAGGGGGCCAATCATCACACTTTCTGGTTAGACCATGTAAAGGATGCTTTCGGATGATCATGTTTCAGAGTGAAATTCCTTTCTCTTATGCTGTATGACATCTGCAGGAGTGGGAAGCCTCGGTCCCAGATGGCTTTGGGGTCACGGGTTTTAAATAAAACACCTTGAGCAGCAGGTAATGTAGCGGGTTAGAGGCGTCGTTTCTTAGTTAAAGGACCCAGGTTACTATCCTTGATCACGGTACTTACCCTGAATGCATACCGTAAAAATTACCCGGTTACGGATGCGCTGAGTAGCTCAGTATACAAGTCTCGCTGCAGGTTGCTTTGGACAAAACTGTCAGGTAGATAGTGGTGAATAAAAATGAGAAAGATGAGAAAGCGGTAACTTGGGGATCCTGAGAATGAGTCGAGCGAAGTGCTCTGGGAGCAGCCAGGTGTGTGTGTGCGTGTGCGCGCGCGCGTGTGTGATCGAAGTCGGACGCTGAAGCTGTGTGCACCTCTGGTTTTCTGACTCAAGGAGGTAAAGGCGTTGAAAGGGTTACGCGCAGAGCCTTTGAAAGACGACCGTAAAACGAAGATTCCCTTTGGACCAGAACAAATGGATCCACAGTGTCACAGCAGCAGGGTGAAAGCGAAGTGAGTTTAAACAGCTAGTGGTGTGTGCGTGCGTGCGTGCGTGCGTGCGTGCGTGCGTGTGTGTGTGTGTGTGTGTGTGTGTGCGCGCCGCTGTCATGTAAGTCGTCACATGACAAAGACACCCCCTTCAGGCAACACCTCTCTGTGTTATCAGAAAACAGCGATAAGGATGTTTGAGCAGGGCTACAGGCATTCCTAAACATGAACACACACACACACACACACACACACACACACACACGCACACACATACACAAACACACCAGCTATCGACTGTTAAGACTCCAGTAAACAAGGAATAGAATCTATTAATCTGCTCGGATGGTTTTCTGTTGCCCCCCCCCCGACATACACACACACACACACACACGCAGTGACCCAGGCGCGACTCCTCAAAAAGTGCGGACGGACCGGTTCTGTATTACCCTTGCGGGAACCCCACCCGTGTTTCCGGATCGTGTGTGTGTGTGTGAGGTGAACTCTGGACATTTCACACTGTCGAACCCCAGCGCCGGCACACTGTGCTCTTGCTGTTCATCCGGCGCACAAGAGCAACGGTAGCGCCTTGGATCACTACTCCGCAGACCGACTGCTCGCGAGCCGACATACGTACCGATGCACGTGTCCGTATATGTGTGAGTGTGCGCGTTCCCATCCGCGCACGTGCAGCTGTGCTTATCTGTGTTTCTGCAGAGAAAGCGCTTGCATGTGTGTGCACATGTCCTTGCGCTCATGAGTGTTTCAAACCCGAGCGGTATGTGTGTGTGTGTGTGTGTGTGTATCTCTGGACTGTGTGGGCCTTGGAGTCTCCAGATCTGCAACTGCCAGGGGTAGAGCCTCAGCGGTGGGCGTCACAAGGGTCCCAGGCTATGCCACCGCCCCCTTCCCCCCTTCCATCACGAGGTCCGGTCCCAGGAACAGAACCAGACGGGGGAAACTTCCCATGGCGCTTGACATTTTATCCTTGCGCTCGCTGCCAAAGCCGCGCAAACCCTCCTCCTGCGGACATCTAATGCCCCGCAAATTGGAAACGCGTCTGACATTGAGCAGGACAGGTGCCTCGCCTTTGCGGTGGGTCCCAATCTTATTTGTGCCGCGTCGGAGAGCGGCCGGAATCGGGCTAATGGCAGGTTTTGCTCGTCTCCCCCAAACAGGACTCTTCTTCGCCGTGTAGGAAGTCGAGATCCGAAAGGCGACGCGTTCGCGTGAGAACCGGTGCCGCTGCGTTTACCTCCAGCTTTGAAGGTGCCCCCGAAAGCGGGACAGTGGAGTAAACACTGACCGCCGAGTCGCTGCGGGCGCGGAGCGTGACAACCCGACGACCCGACCCCCCGCCTGGGCGATCGCTTCCCACACGTCTCCAAGGTGTCGGCGCAAACACTGCGCTGTTGTCAGGTGTCTCCACGGCGACCTGGCGCCGGTCCAGCAGGCTCTGCCATCCCAGTCAAATAACATTATGAATCAAACCACACACACACACACATTTTCAGAACCGCTTGTCCCATACGGGGTCACGGGGAACCGGAGCCTACCCGGGAACACAGGGGCGTAAGGCCAGAGGGGGAGGGAACACACCCAGGACGGGACGCCAGTCCGTCACAAGGCACCCCAAGCGGGACTTGAACCCCAGACCCACCGGACAGCAGAACTGTGGTCCAACCCACTGCGCCACCGCACCCCCTTGAATCAAACCAAATGTGGGGAATTAACATTTCAGAAGAAGTGAGGGTAGAGAAAAAAAAGGGTGGCGTTTGCTGCAGAGATTAAAACTTTGTTTTGCTGCATGAATATGATTGTGGAATTATAATTGCGGAAACCGTCAATTATAAGGCAATTAAAGGCAGATTTAGCTCAAGCTGTTGTCCTCCAGCAGGCTTCCTTGCAGGTGACAAGTGTGTTTTCTCAGAGCCAAGTAGGGTCATGTCATATATGAACGTGATCCCATGGGTCCGATATAGTAAAATTAGTAAGATTTTCAATGCTTTTTTGACAATTTTGACACGTCCAGGCAACGCAGCGTACAGCTGCTGGATTTAATGGCTTGAGAGCAGGACCCCTGTACTTAAACCAGCACCTTTTCTTATCTGACTCCTTTGCCCCAGGACACCCGCAGCGTTGGACTAGTATATGAAGAAGCGTGCAGTTATTTACCAGTTTACGCGGCATTTATTGAGAACACCTTGATCGGAGGCACTACAGGAAGAGGAGGGATTCAAACCCGTGACCTTCAGATGGCAAGGCGACGCTTTATTCACCGCACCGTTCAGCTCTCGCATCTGATTCGATAACTAAGACGCTCGTAGCTGCCCTTTGCACACCTGTACTATTTGTGCATTTGTGGTTTTAGAGACTAGAGGGAAATTTCTTTAGTCGCTGCAAGAGTAAACAAGATAAATGAAGTGTAACAGGTTGCAGAGAGGAAGCAATAACAGATGTGATTATTATCTTCTCAGCCGGCGCAGACACGCAGGTGACACGGCTGAATAGCGAAATGAAGGATGTATCTCAGCCTGTCCGGCGTACACCCTCGTCCGGTGCGATGTCGCCGTGTTCCGCATCATTAGGCGCTGCGCTGCGGTGACGTGCCTTGCAGTCGGGATCGGGCTCGGGGCTTGGAGACGCTGCACGTGTACATCGCGTTGGGGCCAATCGGGGAGAAGTTTTCTAAGAACCCTGTTCTGATTTTTAGCTAACAGTGGATGCCCCCCCCCCCCCCCCCAAATTTACTTTTATTCATTTAGCTGACACTTTTCTCCAAAGCAACTTATAGTGTTAAGCTACTTACATTATATTATTTACCCATTTATGCAGCCGGATCATTTTACTGGAGCACTTTCGGAGTTAGCACCATTATAGGTCTATTACAGCCAGGGGTGGGATTCAAAACTGCATCCTTTGGATTTAGGGGCAGCAGCTCTAACCACTGTGGTGCTGACTGTCCTATGGTAATATATTGATTTCAGTGATTGTTTAGGATAATATTAACTTTAACTTTCTAGTGGAAAGAACTCAGACTTTTCACTGAGATACATATTTGTATTTGGTGTTTACTGTGGCAGTAAGACACACCCTTCATATTTTTTCATTCAGCTGACAATGTTAATAAACCTGCAATTACTTAGCTATATGTAAGGCTGGGTGATTTTTACTGGAGGTAATCAGAGGAAGTATCATGGTAAAGGGGGTGGGAGGTACCTTGGTAACAGAAAGTGGGATTTGAACCTGTGACCACCCCAGCCTAAGATAGCAGTGCTCACTACCAGACCACATCACCCCCAAAGAGTGTGTGAAGTTAGGAAACATACAGCATGTTGACTGTTCTTACTATTTACATTTATTTACTTAGCAGACACTGTTTTCCAAAGAGACTTCCAATGAGCTCTACGTAGTGTTAACAACCCACACACCTTATTAACCGCGGTGACTTACACTGCTAGATACACTGCTTACAATGGGTCACTCATCCATACATCAGTGGAACACACACACTCACTCCGTCACTCACACACTATGGGTGAACCTGAACAGCATGCCTTTGGACTGTGGGAGGAAACCAGAGCACCCAGAGGAAACCCACGCAGAAACGGAGAGAACATGCAAACTCCACACAGACTGAGTAGGGATCGAACCCATGTCCTCTCGCACCGCCCAGGCTGTGTCAGAACTGCGTCACCGTGCCGCCCCAAAGATCTGAGATTAATTAGCATATATTCTGTATGTTAAGCAAAAGTACAATGCGGTTCCTGATTTCACAGGTAACTGTGGGAGTCGAAAATAACACTTCGTCTGGGATGTTTCGCCGGACGAACCCTAAATGGCGTCGGGGGAATTCCTGCACTTTATCCTCATTTTGTGCAGGAGATTCTCGGGGGAACTGGGGAAGGATGGCCAGTAAAGGTGTTTTTTTAGGAAAAGACCTGTTCTTAGACACTGAGAGCGGTGCCCATGTTCACGCGAATGGCTAGCGTGACGATTTGTGAGGAGTTAGCGTTCGGCGGCCCCGCGGATGCGAGATGCCCGGCGGTTCGCGGGAGCCCGGCCGTGGTCGCCGTTCCCTCTTCGCGGGCCGACGCAAACAGGCCCGCTGCTCGGGATGATTAACGAACGCGCGAGCGTGCCGCGGCGGTTAATGTCACGGCGCTGATAGTTTATGCTAATCGTTTAGCATAACTGTCTCTCCTAAGTGCCCAACTGGTGGGAGGGGGGGCGCTTACCTCCCGTAGGGCTGTGGAAACAGAGCGGTCGCAGTGAGCGCTGCCCTCTGCTTTCCTCGTGCTTTCCTCGCCCTTTCCCTGTGACGCTAATTCAACGAGATCCGTCTTTAGCTTCGAGACCTTCCTAGGAAAGGGGCGCAGTCTGCGGAGCTCATCTTTTAATGTTTCTACGTATTTTTCTTGTTTTTTTATACGTCCGGGTGGGAGAGCCGCGGTGCTGATTAAAGCCTACCTGGCTGCTCGCCCTCTTTGTGTCTCCTATAATGCCCCCCCCCAACATACACACACACACACACACAAATAAAATTAAAAAAAGACACAAGCAAGCCTTTCACGTCACCTGTCATCTCGGCGTCCTCCAAACTCTTCAAAGCGGACCCTTGAAAGGGCGGCCTTGTCAGGCAGGAGATAAGCAGGAGTTGTGGGACGCTGACCGACCACCGCTGACCTGCCTATGAAGGACGATGAAGTCACCTCCTATCCCAGGGTTGTGCTTTCAAGATGACTCCAAGGCCACAAACATTCTGTTTTTTCACTGTATTTATTTATTTATTTATTTTTGCTCTCCTTTAATTGGCTGAACATTTTATGATATTTGCTTTATTTCCAAAGAGATTTGTCCTGCAGTGGACATGGCAGGTGACAAATATGTACAGAAGACAAACAATATTATCACTTTCTGAGTTTAATGGGTGGGGGGCACGGTGGTGCAGTGGGTTGGACCGGGTCCCGTTCTCTGGTGGGTATGCGGTTCCAGTCCCGTTTGGGGTGCCTTGTGGCGGACTGGCGTCCCATCCTCGGCGTCCCATCCCCCTCCAGCCTTATGCCCTGTGTTTCCGGGTTAGGCTCCGGTGACCCCGTATGGGACAAGCGGTTCAGATGATGTGTGTGAGTTTATTGGTCACTAAGTCAGTGGCCTTCAGCACAAAGTGTGTGAGATTATCCCAGCCGGATGGTAATCGGGTCTAATAACTGGTTTAAAGGTTTAGAGGGTGCAAAATCCTGAGTGGATAGAAAAAGCTCAAAGTGGATTGAATGATACAAAAGGGGCACTTATTGGAACTGGACGGGGCCTCGCTGCAGAGTCCCCTGTAAAGTATGAATGGTTCAGAGCAGAGCGACTGATCGTGCGGATTTCGTACGGAAATCACAGTTCTTATTCAAAGGGCTGGATATTTATAGGTTCCCAGAAAAAAATGCATTTGTGGCTCCAGCCTCGTTCTGCTTTCACGTTTCCTTCATCTACTGTTTGTTTTGGGTTTTAGGTGCGGTTCTGCACACGGAAGATCCGGTGCTTTGGTTTCAGCAGTTTTTTGGCGTGCCAACCTGCAGTAAGGACCAGCAGGTGGCATAGTGGTTAGAGCTCTTACTTTGCAAAGCACTGAGGCTTGAACCCCTTCCCTGCTGTTGTACCCTCGATTGTGGTACTCACCCTGAATTGATGCGGTAAAATCTACCCTTCCGATCTGGTTATTTTCCCTCTGTTTGTCCACTTGCAGTTGCACTCTGTTCCACCCATTTTCCATCTTTAACACCAACAGCAACTGCTTCCATCACCGGTCCTCCCCTTTCGTACACCTGGCGAGATGTTACCTCTGCTTTTCTGTCCCGTCCCAAAGCGATCACGTTTCCATTTGTAACTGTGCCTTATACTCGCTGCTATGAGCTTATACTAAAATCGGGAAGATAATTCAGAACCATATCTGTGCTTAATTTGCATTGCATCTGAGCTCTTTTTCCCCCGTTTCTTGAAAGCTCTGAATTGATGTTGAAAAGTACGTTTTGTTGGAAGCGGAGATAACAATGGTAGCCCTCCGTATCTTTTGTTAGAATCGTAAGCTAATGCACTTTTATCTCGTCTTGCTGTTAAGTTGCTCAGGGTGTAGAAGGTTGCAGAAGATGGTGAAACTGGAGATCAATCAGAGGATGTCTGCTTCTGTAACAGAGAAGTGATCAGTGATGGGGGTCTTTGTTTTACTTGATATTCGTGCAAAAGTAAAGCTGTGGCGTTATTCTGTAAAGAATGCCTTCATCTAAGACAGTTTAGGTTTAACAAGCTACTTCTGCTGGTTTACCCATTTATAGAGCTGGATAATTTTTTACCGCGTATCAAAAACGAAAGTATGTGCTCAACCTAGTGTCAGAATCGCGGTAAGTGCTTGGGTGCTCAGAACCCCTGGGATATATGAAAACCGCGAATGTCATGCTGATGAAGGAATTTCACCGAAACACACCTGCCAAGTTATAGGAAGTATAACTCTTTCGCTAAGCTCTCCCCATTCTTTAATTTTTACTCTATTAATTCAGGGAAAGTTCCTTAAAAGGACTGTAGCAGGAGTGGGATTCGAACCCAAACCCTTTGACCGCAAGTACAAACTGCTACACCCCATGCTGTCACCTTTGCTGAAAGGAATTACATTTGATGGTAAGGGTGCCCCCTTGTTTTACCTTGTTATACTGACACTGTCCTCATGATGGAAGACATGGACCAGCCCCATGTGGATCTTTCTAGAAGTCAGTATGAAAAACAAAAACTGCCCTCTGCTGAACTTCTGCAATGCCGTGAGTGAATCTGACTTTGCATGTCTGATGAAATGATTATAGGTTCATTTCCCATGAAAGGGGTTGTTTTTTTTTTCCTTGGAATTCGGAGGTTTTTGGGAGACTTCGGGACTGTGGGCATGGGATCGTGTACAGGGCAGCGTTCATAAATTTGGGTTTTAAAATGTCCTTTTAGTGTTTTCCAGTGTTAATTAGTACAGATGTAAAACCTGAAAATGGAAATGAGACACATGGTGATCAAGTACCCCCCTCCCCCAAGGCATCATGGGACCTGTGATTGAACCCGCATCCTTGACCGTCAAAAGCAGCCAAACAGACTAAACCAGCCAAACCTCCTGGGCTCAAAAACACGGTTAAAGATTATCTCGGCTCCAAGGGCTGACATCACTGTTGTGAGCGCCCTCCTGCTGGACTGGCACCTCCCCACACACACACACACACAACCCCCCCCCACCGCCGCCGCACTCCCACAGATGGGTTCGAAAGAGGAGAAAAGAGGGCGAGAGCTTTCATAATAGACAGGGCCTTGAGGATAATGAAAGTGCAGGAGGAGTGGAGGAAAGGGACAGAAAAAAGGCCGTTGTGAGGAACTCTTTCACCGTGCTCTTATTTTCCCTTAATGAACCACGCTTTTCCGCGGCACCCTCACCCTGCTCAGACGCTGAAAGATCAGCAGGGAGATCAGACCAGAGCGCCGACACTCTGTAACTGTGGTGTGATGTTGCCGCACCGTAGTGGAAACACTGAAGCAGCATTTACCTCACTGTCTCTAAATGACCGGGCCATTTTTACCATGAATACTGTGACTGCTTGGTTAGTGACCGCATTTGTCCACTAACCACCTGTTTGGGCGACATTCCCCATCCTGTGAGGTCCTCTGACTGCTACCGTTTTAGTTAAGAAGTTAGGAAATGGCAATAATTACAGTTATTTTAAGTATAAAGTCCTTGAATAACACATTACACATTAAAAATGAGGGTGAGGGTTGCAAAATAAATTTTTAAAATAAAATAAAAATGCAAAAAAAAAAAAACCCATAATGTTTTAAACTAATATTATCATAATTTTTAACTTTTGTCCATAATGTCATGTGATGCAGAATGTAGAGTAAATAACATATAAAGTACTTTAAAGTCTTTGTTTAGAAGGTGTTAATATTTAACTGACACTGCTTGCCAGTGTTAAGGTACTTAGAGTCATTTACCCATTTATATAGCTGGGTAATTTCACTGGAGTAATTTAAGATAAGTACCTTGCTCAAAGGAGTACTACAGTTCGGGGAGGGGGGGCATATAACTTTTAGGTCCAAAGGCGGCTCTTCTAACTGCTCCACTACCCAATGTCCCCTCCAGTGAGTCTCCTCTGATTTATCTTTAACCATCTTTATTCATAGTTTTAAGGGATGTACACAAAAAAAGATCATTCTCTGCCTGTAAGCAAAACAAACGCAGAGGCAAATTTTATTGGTCAGTTTGGCTGAAGACATTAGGGTCAACAAAGACTTTCTAGAGTGCGGTCCCTAAAGTGAGAAGTAGTGAACATGGTCTAAAATCAGTGCCGTTATTAAAGTGCACTGTCGCTGACCATACATGGCATTACCTGCTCGGAGACTGCATGTACTGGTAAATGAAAAGAACCACTCTGGGCTTTTTTCAAATTGTGTCAATGTTCTAATGATGATGTAAACTTTTGTTTAAAACAATCCTGGGTCTATTACCAAACTGCTTAGCAGGGCCCCTTCATCGAACCGTACCTGTGTCCCTTAGAGGGACTTATTTTTAACACATTAAACAGTGGGTACGTTAACATCCACGGAAAAATTACCAGTCAATGCCGACTGCTTGTGTGAAGCATCTCTGGTCCCGGTCCAGATTGGCTGGATGGGATGACCATGACCCACCACCAGCAGTGAGCAAACCCAGCATGTCCTGTGGTCCAGATCCAGAGCACTTCTGTAAACCCAGTCCAAACCTGTACTGACTGCACAGCGCCGGCTGCTAGACTGATCTCTGTAGTGCTGGGCCCCCACACAGACCCTCTTATGGGGTCAAGGGTCTCCTGGGCTTCCTTTGAAAAAGGCGTTCCACACCAGTCTGGCAGGGGATGCAGCGAAACAGCACCAACATGTGTACAGTTCGAAGCGAGGAAATGGAGGGGAGCTGATTGGGGTCGCGTCTCGGGCCTCGGAAAGCGGCGGCATAAGGGATACCTGGACAGTCAAAGGAGCGGTGTAAATGTGATTATCCCACCCGAGACTGGAGTTCACAAACACTTTGTGGCCTCCAGCTCATGGACATGAAGGTGCAGTTTCACTAGAACATCACTGCTAAAGTATACAGTAACTCTGCTGCATGTACGTGATCAACGGCATAATCCTCTTTCCTCTATTTTTACAGCAAGCTCACTTGATTAGGGTACACCAGATATCCTAGGGTTAAAGCCCCTGGTGGTCCCAGATTCAAATCTCTGCATATGGTATAAAACCCTAGATCAGGGCACTTACCCTGAACTGATAAAGTAAAAATTATCCAGCTTTATAAATGATTAGCTCATAATATACACCTAATATACTTATTACATAAAAGTCATATTTTGAGCAGCTTTGGATAAAAATGTCATATCAAGGAATAAATGTAAATAATGGTTAATAATAATCATTTTTTTTAATATATATATACATACATACATACATATATATTATACACACACACACACACACACACACACACATATATATATATATACACTCACCGGTCACTTTATTAGGTACACCTTGCTAGTACCGGGTTGGACCCCCTTTTGCCTTCAGAACTGCCTTAATTCTTCGTGGCATAGAGTCAACAAGGTGCTGGACACATTCCTCAGAGATTTTGGTCCATATTGACATGCTAGCATCATGAAGTTGCTGCAGATTTGTTGGCTGCACATCCATGATGCAAATCTCCTGTTCCACCACATCCCAAAGGTGTCCTATTGGATTGAGATCTCGTGACTGTGGAGGCCGTTTGAGTATTTTGTACTCATTGTCATGTTCAAGAAACCATTTTGAGATGATTTGAGCTTTGTGACATGCCGTGTTATCCTGCTGGAATTAGCCATCAGAAGATGGGTACACTGTGGTCATCAAGAGATGGACATGGTCAGCAACAATACTCAGGTAGGCTGTGGCGTTTAAACGATGCTCAATTGGTACTAAGGGGCCCAAAGTGTGCCAAAAAAATACCTCCCCACACCATTACACCACCACCACCAGCCTGAACCGTTGATACAAGGCAGGATGGATCCATGCTTTCATGTTGTTTACGCCAAATTCTGACCCTGCCATCTGAATGTCGCAGCAGAAATCGAGACTCATCAGACCAGGCAATGTTTTTCCAATCTTCTATTGTCCAATTTTGGTGAGCCCGTGCGAACTGTAGACTCAGTTTCCTGTTCTTAGCTGCCAGGAGTGGCACCCGATGTGGTCTTCTGCTGCTGTAGCCCATCTGCTTCAAGGTTCGACATGTTGTGCATTCAGAGATGCTCTTCTGCATACCTCGGTTGTAACAAGTGGTTATTTGAGTTACTGTTGCCTTTCTATCAGCTCAAACCAGTCTGGCCATTCTCCTCTGACCTCTGGCATCAACAAGGCATTTTCGCCCACAGAACTGCCGCTCACCGGATATTTTCTTTTTTTCTGACCGTTCTCTGTAAACCCTAGACATGGTTCTGCATGAAAATCCCAGTAGATCAGCAGTTTCTGAAATACTCAGTCCAGCCCGTCTGGCACCAACAACCATGCCATGTTCAAAGTCACTTAAATCACCTTTCTTCCCCATTCTGATGCTCAGTCTGAACTTCAGCAGATCATCTTGACCGTGTCTACATGCCTAAATGCATTGAGATGCTGCCATGTGACTGGCTGATTAGATATTTGCGTTCACAAACAGTTGAACAGGTGTACCTAATAAACTGGCCGGTGTATGTATATATAAAGAGAGAGAGCAATATTACTGCCCACTCAGTTAAGGAAAGATTTTGGCTCTCCGGTCCAATTCCAAGTAGGGGCATTTTGTCACGGTCATCGCCTGGTGGTGCCGTTGACAGCAAACAGTGAGCAGCCCACTCAACTTCCAGCTGGGGTCTAGAACACTGTCTAACCGTGGCAGAAATGGTCAGAGGAGCGGAATGAAACCTCGTGTTAGTTACTGTTATCTGTGGACCGACGGCAGCAACCTTTGCGCGCTAAGTGTGGTCCGCACTGACAGGTGGGTGGAGAATTAGCCCTGCGTACACACAAACACGGCCATGCGGAGCCCTTTAATCTTCTTTTCTGGCGCATTGTAGTTTTGCAGAAGCCCTGAGGAGAGGATATGTTTGATAATGAGAGGACAGCGGGGGGTTCATACCCATCACTAATGGAAGAGTCCGGAAGCCCGGCACTAGTTGCTTGGACTGCTCCCGTAGCGAGCGCTGAAGTGGGCTGCCGGCCACGCTGATCGACTGCCGTGAGCCAGAATGATTGACAGGTGACGCAGGGAACGGCGAGTCGGGACCACTGGTGTGGACTCGTGTGTGTAATCCTCCGTATTAAAGAAACACTCTCCGAACCAGCCAATTAGCCACACCATGCCTTATGTGCTAACCCATGAAAGTCTAGGGATGAATGAGGGAATAAACTACAGACCCATCTCAGCATCCACAGTGCAGAATAACACACAGGTGGGAAAAAGATACGGCTTTATAAAAGACATCTCTGAGATTTTTTTTTTTTTTCAAATCTCGTCTCCCTTTGTTAAAATGCCCAGGTGGTTAAATGAATCCTATCACAACCTTGGCTTTGTGAGAAGAAATGTGTGAAAACCATCTTATGGAACAGGCGAGATGAATGCACACGGCAGGAAACACTTCTTTTTATTTCTTGAAAAGGGCTAAACGTGTGCTAATTCATAGGGATACCGGAGGTGCTCTTTGGAAGCAACGCTTAAATGGCATGTACTAATCCAGAGATCTAAGGCAATCTTAATGTAATTATATGCAAGAGAGAATTTGTTTCCTTTTTCTTGATTGTTTGGTGGCCTGTTGCAATGTGCATAATGTAAACAACACTCACTATTCACTCATTCATGTATTAGAACATTTTTTCCAAAGGATTATACAACACAATGGTGTCTGTGAGTGTATGCATGTGTGTGTGTGTGTGTGTGTGTGTGTCTTGTGTGTGTGTTTGTGTGGCTGAAGACTTAAGCATTACTTAAGAAATACTTAGATATTAGCAAATATTGTGTAAAAGGCACAGATATATTACATACACACAGAATGTATATATATGGACAAGCGGTTCTGAAAATATGTGTGTGTGTGTATATATATATATATATATATGTATATGGTCCTGCTCTCCAGTGGGTCTGGGGTTCGAGTCCCGCTTGGGGTGCCTTGCGACGGACTGGCGTCCCGTCCTGGGTGTGTCCCCTCCCCCTCCGGCCTTACGCCCTGTGTTGCCGGGTTAGGCTCCGGCTCCCCACGACCCCGTATGGGACAAGCGGTTCAGAAAATGTGTGTGTGTGTGTATGTATATGTATACATAACTTATTATTATTGAAAACTCTTCACACAGTGACACGGAGTACTGAACAAATATATATGTGTATATATTGTATAATTTAACATAGACAGAATATTTATACAAATTAAATATTTGTATATATATATATTTATTTACGTACACACACACACACACACACACACACACACATATTTATAGTATATAAAACATCACATATTGTGCCTGTCTGTCTCTTACCTTTTACTCATTTCTCTGCTTCTCTGCTGTTGGGGCATCTTGAACGTTGAATGTTTGCTGTTGGTTAAAAAAAAAAACATGGTAAATGCTGCTATTATTTATCATTTTACTCAATGCTTGTCATCAAAGCAACTTAAAACGTTAAGCTACTTGCAAGAATTTGTAGAGTTGGATCATTTTTGCCGGAGGAATTCTGGATAACTACCTTGATCAAGGGTGCTACAGTGTGAGGGGGATTCAAATGTGGATTCTTTCAGTGTCGAGCAGCCGCTCTAACCTCTACGCCACCTGCTGTTTGCCCAACGCTTGGGCCCAGCTTAGACCCTGGTTGTGTGTTATAGAGTAGTGACCTCATTGTGTACATTGAAGATTCATCAAAGTTCAAATGCAAGTACAGCTCCATTACGATCACAACATTTAGTTTTCTTCTATTTCGATTTCCCATTTTCTCTTGCATAACTTACATAAAAAGATGTATCTTCTGCAGCTGACGGTCACTGGCCTCACATTTTCGGGGAAAGGTTTTGTTTAGCAGGACAGAAAAGTCAAGATGTGGCTTTTTATTTTCCGCCCCTCGTTCTATTTCCGTCTTCCAGAGACGAACAGAAGAGGCCTTTTGAATGGCAATGAGAGTGTGCTGAACTGCAGGTCACAATTAAACAAATTCTTAACAACAGTGGAAGTGATTTTAAGCGGAGACGGTTGTGGATGTTTCTACAAATTTATGGTACAGTCTTACAGGTGTGTCTATGGATTTCTGAATGCGTGTGTGTGGGAGACGGGAATCAGGAATGGAGGGTTTCTGTCTTTTGTGTGCGTTGGAGAAAGTGCTTTGCTTACTTGCTCTTGAATTCAAGGAAGTCAAACCATTAAGAAGTTGCAGTTGAAGAAGTCCTATACGTTTCACAAACCAAAGCATTCTGCTCTCAACCAATCAGAATTTTTGCTATTCAAATATGTCTAATATGCCTTGGTGCGTCTGGTAAGAAAATAATCTTCTGAATAGACGAGGCTTGGATAAATGAAAAGGATGAGTCCCGCTCGTTGTTTGTCCTGACCACAACTTTTTGACCGGTTCACAAAACACAGTTTTACCCCATGAGTTTACAGGACAGTGGAAAAAAAGTATTTCCCAGACATCATTCGTATTTTCAGTGGAAGCCCAGGAGACCCTTGAGTGTCCAGGTGAGCGAGTTTCATAATGTTCTGACACCGTTTTAGGCTTTTTTGGAATTTATCGCCGGCGGCACCGTTTCCGTCATCTCGTAAAAAGCAACAAATTTGACAGTCCCAAAAAGCACTGCACTCTCCTCCGTCACGTCTTCCCGTCACCAAAATGGAGCCATAAATGTCACTCGGTAGTCCTGCTGAGACCAGGTACGCTATAAATCCATGGCTCGTGTTATGAAGTAGATCAGACGCTTTGAGCGGATGCTGCGGCTCTGTGAGCGGCTGCACACGCGAAATCACGTGACCACAAGTCATGTGTCAGCGTACTCCTCCATCTGCACTGCCACCAGGACGACTAAACCTAATTCCTTCTCTATGATGGCGATGCTACAGCACTTGTTCCTGGCGCCCGTAGCATCCGACGGCCTCTAACGAGGGCAGAGATGGATCGATGTGATGGGATGTCGTTTTGGCACCCAGCACAGCGGCAAACCCGGTTAGCTGATACATTACAGCTGCGGTTTGGCCCACCCTGATTAGACCTAATTAGAACACAGCCTAATGGACTTTGACATTAGCCACAGGGGTGCCGGTTTGGGCCCCCGCATTTGGGCCTCAGAACTATCTTCCCGAAGTCCTTGACGGCTGTCTGAGAATTTCAAAACACATTTCATATGCATGGTTATTGAACAGGAATACATTTATGAATGTCAGAGGACTGATTTCAATCAAGCTGGAATCATTATTAAAAAGACACCTTCGAGCATCACAAGATCAGAATCTTATGATCAGAGGACTGAGGTTCCGGCTTTGCCTCGGTGTTGGTCCACTCCCAGAGAGCAAGTTCCCGCAGACTAATAACATCTCTCAACCGTTCAGAGGCGTAATCGGCTCTAATACAAACTGAATGCAAACATGCAGGCGAAAATTAAAATATTGAAGATCGGAGGGGCAAATATCATATTCATTGACTGAACTTTCCACGAGAGGCAGCGAAGCCAAAAGTCCGGGTAAATTACCGCCGCAATTAGAGTCCACGCTGTCAGCTCGTTTATTGGGAGAGGAAAAAAAGGCTGCCATCTATTGAGAAGAACAGTCACAGTTGCTTAATAACTTTCCCTCTTGTTTGTTTGCAGGCTCCCCTTATTTATTTGGCTCACGCTCGATGGAGCAGGAAGGTATCATTAACAAATCGCAGCGGATTTCCGCGCTCCCTTGCTTTATCTGTTGTGTTCCCGCGCACCGTGACCGAGGCCGGCTAAGTCTAAACTATTGCTCACTTGCTCGCCGTCAGCGTTTTGCCCCGTAATCCTATTAGAAAAGTAGCAGCATTTGCACATTTGAGAATGAACATTTAATCAGTGCGTTTGGACAAAAAAAAAAAAAAACGGAGACAACGGCTCCCCGTGCAAGGGAAGGCTGAAGCGGTAAATTTCGAGCTTGTGTCCAGCTGAAGTCTGATTTATGAGATTTACGACAGATTTTGTCTCTTGGACAGGGTTGGTTTGCATTGGGTTTTTTGTCTGATTTCTGTCCAAATGGATTTCGAGGTGTCTGACGTTTCCGCCGACAACTTGTTTCTGCCCCTGCATCAGATGGGGATACAGATCACGTAGCTTCTAATGTGTAAGGCCGACCGCACAGAAGGTTACAGACCAGTCTGCTCCACCCCCACAGCTGAATGGCTACCCCATGGGAACAAGTGACGTCTGCACCGGCTAGCCGAGCCTTTGAGGAAGGAGGTCTCGTAAGGACACCCGTCGGTATTATTTAACAGGAATCAGGGACTGTTAAGCGAAGTGTCACCGTGTGCCGCAACACCAAGCAAGATCCCAAGAGCCAAGGGGATGCAGAATGAAAAGGGTCTATAGCTGTGTGTTTAGTATCAGCAGCATTTTCTTTTCAGTCTTTCCAGCTGTTAGATGGTACAAGTGCAGTGCAGTTATAGCAAAGAATCTTGGGAAGACCCCTGAAGTCTGGAAGAAAGATGCCAGTTTCACTGTAGGATTGCCTTTCCTTCACACACATTTTAATGTTCACCATCAGCTGATGTTTAGCCTGTTATATGCCATATCTCATCAATTCATAGTGTTAACACTGCATTATTGGAGATATTTAGAACTGTGGGATTTCTGGGTTAATGAGGTGTTTTTTTGTGAACGGGTGAGGTCTGACAGGAAAAACCAGAAACCAGAAAAACAGTAAAACCAGAAACCAAGTCATTTGGTACCCCACGAAGGCCAAAGAAATTACAATGGAGAAAACTACGGTGAAATCTTAACGTGCGGCATCGTGATTGATGGAAAAGGCAGGTGATCGACGGCCACATTCAGTTTAATTTTGAGCATGTGCAATAGCCAGTTAAATCAAAGCAGCTGGGAATTACCATAGCCTGCGAGAAGAAAGTAACTCCAGCTTATCTCAGGGATTTATAGATGGGGTCCTGAATGAGAGGCATAAAACAGCCAGAAATCGATCCAAACCAGATGAAGCAAAGAAAGATGGTTCTGCTGAGTTGGTACCATTTGGGAGGCCATTGTGCAGAAAGTCTTCTCTCATCAGACACCTATGAGTTACCTCAAGCTAGGAAGAACAACGGCTTCCCAGACAAAACCACTTCCTACCAGATAATAGACAAGATCAGCTACTTTAGTCACATCTTGCTCAAGTGTCCACAGTCCAGGCAACATGTTCTGCTATTAGTCTTCTTGAAGAGTCCACAAAAATCGACAAGTTTCCAATTCTCGGGCATAATTTAGCATGCAGGGATGGAAGGCTTCTCTTGACAATGCTTCGAAACAGCAGAAGGGAATAGGGCAGATGGCCCTCGCCATCATGCGGGTCTGCTGTACCGCCACCATAGCGGTTGCAGCTGAAGAAAGGACCCCCCGGAAGGAAACAGAATCCAGGACGTCGCTTACTTGTTTGTTCTCCGCCGGGCGTGTTTGTATTTGTTTCCGTTTTCCATTGGCCGCTGTGCGCTCCACTTAATCTCCTTAAGCGCAACTCCTTATGTGCAGTCACAAAGCGGGTGGGTGGGCCAAACTGGGGTTTTGCATACATTTCTGCCTCAAGGTTACAGTGACAGTGTGCACTGGATGGTGGTTTGCTGGGAGGGGAGCGTTTGCCAGGCATCTCATGTCCAGATTGTATGCTGATCCCCCGCATCAGGACAGAGCCCAAAGAAAATACACAGTCCCACCTTTTTAAGGACCGGCCAAAGCCTCTGTGTTGAGCATTCCTCTGAAGGCCGTCCTCGTCCTTCTTCTGTAGGCTCTCTGTCTGTTTTCAAAACTGTCTTCAGAGCCTTTAAGAACAGCTCAGTAGACCCCAGACAAGAGTTTACCATGCAGACCCTTGGCTCTCAAACCCATTTTTTTTTCCAGAAACTACACTATAGGCAACATTAATAATAACAAGTTCATATTTGTTTTTGAGAATCAATATTCATCACATGCCTGGCCATGTCTGCTTAAAATCAGAAGGAGCATCTAGCTGTTCATGTAGCTTTAGCTTTAGATTGGAGAAGCGCTCCGCTCCTCTGCGCTACACATTTGCGGCTTTGACATCCGCTAAATAAAAATCGAACAATCATTCCGGTATTAGATTCCCTCTCACGAATAGGTTTGAAACATCCGACATCGTAAGCCTGCCGCCGACTCTCTGTGAGCGACGGTAGCTCAGTGCTCTAGCATGGCTTTCACTAGCCTGACCCTACCCAATCCTTCCTGGTTACTATGGGGCTGAGCCCCAAGTACAGTACTCGACCTGCTGGTGAGCCCTGAGGGTCAAGACAGGGTGACAATTGTTGTGGTGCGCGGAGACACTTAGCAAAATCCAATTACTTTGTTTATTAGCACAACTCGCGGCCGTTGCGACCGTTTGCCAGTGAGGTTGCTGCGCTGCCCGACACCCGGCATCCAAATTGGAACTAGTTAGGAGCTACCCAAAGGACCACTTTGAGTGGGGGGCGGGGGCACAGAGTTCCCAGTCTATCGCGAATCAAAGCCTCGGCAGCAGACTCCGTCCGCAAATGTTCCACTTGAGAAAAGAGATTGCCTCATTAAGTGCAATGGTGATCCCAGCATGCTTTAATGAATGCTTTTGTGTTTTTATTCTGTGTTATTAGATTAACTTTTCCCCTTCAAATCCAGTTCCCTTATTAATTAAAGCAGATACACCAATGCTGCAATAATGCTTCCATTTTTTAAATATATGTATTTAGCCGAACGGAGATATGAGTTTGCATATTTCCAGCGGACTGGCTGCGTCTGGCTGAGGAGTGACCTCGGCCCAATCTCAGCTGTCTGGCTGAGGCCTCTGTAGCCGTGGCACTGTGTCCTGGATCGAACCCCTTGAGCCACTTGGGGCCTCGTACGTCCACCCACCCCGTTCCTTCCCCCAGCATGTTCTAAAGCTCTTAATTGTTGTCATTAATCTCCCGGAGAAGGCCTATCGGCGTACGAGGGTGATGAAGTCGACGCCTGCACCCTTCATGCGTGCAGCTGGTAGCAGAGTGGTTCAAAGTGCTGTCTTTAGACCCAAAGGTTGCAGGTTTGAATCCCACCTCTAGCTGTACTGGCTTTGAGTGAAGTACTTACCCCAAGTTGTTTCAGTAAAGTTACCCAGTTGTGTAACTAATTGTAGGTAGCTTAACATTGTTTCTTGCTTTGGAGAAAAGCATCAGCTAAGTGAATAAATATGCGTGTGTATCGGAGTACAGTAATTACACGCTCCCGAGCATGTTTCCATTGGTGCCGTTCAGGGGCCACGGCCATGCGGGTGAGTATCCATAAGGAAGAGTTCTGTTGATGGACGGGGGAGGTGCCGCTTCTAAGTGGACATCAGCACACATCACCGCAAGGACACACCTGCACTGGTGCGGCCTGCCAAGTGGCCTTTCTCCACATTGCATCAGCGTTGCATGGGACCGTGAGCTTCCGATGTGCTCTGTTGCAAAACGTGTTTACGAGCACCGGCGCAAAACACTTCCTCCATTATACATGTGTGTTTATGTGGCTTGTGCGTCCAGTTTTCTCAGCGCGACTCCATGTGTTTCCGCATGGGGTTCATTCCCAGCCCTTCGCCCCACCTCGCACATACCCTTTCGCCACATATTAGAAGGAGTCGCAAAGAACGATGAAGGAAAGAAGTCAAGATCACTGTACCTTCGTTTTGAGATCTCGCCGTACCTTTTGTTCATCCCCTTATCCAGTGGTCAAACTGTCGACAAGGCTGCACTCCCTGAGCGCCTGCTATCTGAAACCTCGGCATCAAACCTCCTCGTGGAAAATGTCCCTTTTAATTTGCTGCCAGGCAGCACTTTCCACTCTGCGCCCTCGCTAAAGAGCTTAGGCTAATGTCGTTAGTGCCTCTTCCTCCATTAGGATAATCACAGCACAAAGCGTCCGCACTCCGAATAGGCTGATGAGCGCAGGGGGGCAAACGAAGGGCCTGCATGGCGAGTGCAATCCTTTAACTGAGGACCACAAGGCCGACTATAGAGAAAACCTCTCTGCTTCATTGGCTTTATTGGGCTTTTGGCATTTGGGTTTAGAGCGGTTGCAGTGACTGGTGGTGTTATTACTGCTCATGATACGGTACAGATTCCAATAACAAGGACCCACAACTGTGATCTTTGGATTTTCCAAGAATCTACCTTTACTTGTTATTATTTATTCACTGAAATGATGATTTTTTTTTTTTCTAAGGCAGCTGACAATTTCAGGTTTGCATGCTAAGCTGCTTTCATTGAATTAAACACTTATAGAACTGGGTAATTTTTACTGTATCAGTTCAAGGTAAGTACCTTGATCAAGGGTGCTACAGTGGAACAAAGGATTCAAACCTGGTTCCTTCAAGTCCAAGATGACACCTCTATGTCACAGGCTTATTCCTTTATGTTTTTTCCGCTGTTGACAATGGGAGAAGCATAATAGTAACTCCTGTTTTAAAAAATGGGGAAAACTGTGAGCAGGTGAAAGAAAAATGATATCTTTCAGCATTTTGATTGCTGCTATTAATGTGTAATTTACCTGACACCTTTCTTCTAAGGCTTCTACACTAAGTAACGTACACTTATTTCCGCATTTACACAGAAAGATCATTTGTACTGGATCCGCTCATGGTAAGTTCCTTGATCAAGGATAGTGCAGCACGAGCAGGGATTCAAACCCCGGCCCTTTACTGGATCCAGCCACCTGCAGCCTCAGTTTCTTCTGCTCTAAACCAGTTAGGGTCGTTCATACACCTGATGTTTTTTTGGTAGATCAGTTTATGATACCCATGGTCCAGGTGAGCTCTCTGATGTCTTCCCGAAACACCATAGAAACGGTGACCCTTGCCCTGCCTCACTGTTGACGATCTGTCACTGGCATTGCAGAAACGGGATGGAGAAGAGCAAACTGAACACCCCACCCCCCCCGTGTCTTTCTGGACCAGGAGTAGCCGATACACTTCACATCCACCAAATAAGACGATTTCAGAATAAATTGGTCCCTTTTAAAATGCTGTTTTATAAAGACTATTTTTTTCTGCTTGGAGAGATTTGAGCATTAGGAAGTGACGGGGAGAAATACCCTTCTGCAGCACCAAATGAGCACAGTTAGTAATAACTCACTCCAAGGGTTTAGAGGCTTATTCAATTACCATGTTCAGTTTCATTTCTCGTTATCTGTGTTTTCGCACAGTTTGTGGACAATTGTAGAGTTTAGAGGTGACGGGGGACAGAGGGAAAAGGTAAGGTGCGGCGTGTGCATTTCACAAAGGTGGGGATGATAACATTACTATAAGTGTGTGGCGGATGGGATGATGAAACGGTTGTGTGTGTGAAGCGGTTGAAGGAGGTGTTGTGAGGAGGGATCTAATTTAGTTTTTTTCTTTACTTGTTTATTATTAGAAAGGTTGGCATGTAACCTTCTCTCACGTGGGGTGGGTGGATTATGCTCCCGTCTGTGTGTGAATATGTGCGTAAGTGTGTGTGCTGGGTTCGTTGATAATAAAAGATTTTCAAAACGTCTCCGAAAGTTGGCTTTTTTTTGTATTGACTAGTGCCCTGCTGTGTCCTCTTTAAAGTGCTATAATGGAATAAGCTAAAAGGGAACGAATATAAACGGGTAAAATATTTTCATTGTTTACACACCCTGCATCCATGGTATTATCCCTATTGCTGCCTCTTTTTTTTTTTCGCCAACATACCAGCTTCACCAGGATCTTCCATCTAAACTTGGATGGTTAGTGCACCATCTGCTCTGAATTGGGGATTTGGGACCCCTTCGAAGTATGGGAGGAGGATGGATTGATCGGGGAGCCCCCCTGCGCCTTTGCCACTGCCGCACACTTCCAACCACCCTCTTCCTCTTCATCACTCCATCCTTCCTCAGACATTCCCTCGTACCTCCACATCTCGTTTCCCTCGTTGTCCTCCTTTTCCATCTTGACCCCCTTCTCCGGCTGTGATACTTTCTTAGTCCCTGCCTTTCTCCTCAAACCAGCCTCTCCCTCAAGCTCTGTCTTTCTCTGGCTCCACCTGCCTCTCAAACGCTGTCTTTCTCTGGCTCCGCCCACATCTTAAGCTCCACCTGTCTCTCAATCACTGCCATTCTCTGCTTTTGCATCTCTTTCAAGCTCCTCCTTTCCCTGGCACCACTTATCCCAGTCTCTACTTCTCTCTTTTGTTAGCTTTTCGGTGGGGCGGGGGCAGGGAGCACTCTCTCCAAGATTGGTACGTCCGCTAATCTCGATCGCCGCCGACAGGTGCACTCGGAGGAGAGAGCTCTCCAGCCGGTTGAGGAAACACTGGTGCGTGGCAGCCATCCACGACAGACGGGCCGAAGTTAGGAAACTATGTGTTGGCGGGGAGGGTGGGGGGTTCAGCTTTCGGCAGAAATCCAGAGCCTAATTTACCACCAGAACACTTCCTCCCAAGCGCCTCCGGCTGTTTGGTTTTGCGTTCCCCACTGTGCCACCCTCCACTGCCAGGGCCCTCCTTTCCAGTCAAAGTGCATCACCATTAAAGTTGCTCGATGATTAGATATGCGTCTGCATGTCACATCGGATTGTTTGTTTGCAGACACCTTCCTCCACCTTCCTCCAAAGACACAGCTTACGATTTATGTTTACGCTTTTACCCATTTGTAGCGCTCGCTATTTTTTACTGGGGAAGTCAGTTTAACAACCGAACAGCAGGTACGTCTCCGACCGCGGTGTTCTTACCGTGTCGCGATTGGACTCCTGTGCCACCTGGTGAACTGGGAGGCCGATTCCAACCGCTAATGAGCAGAAGAGCAGCATGGGGTCATGGAGAACCCTCAGGGATGAGGGATGCAGACATGAGCCTCACATCTCGACTCGTGCCCCAAACTCATTCACCGGGTGATAAAGAAGCCGGGAATGTGTGCTGTGAATGCCACCCCTCCCCACCCCCCCCCCGCTTTGTTTCAGTTTATTTTTTACCCTTCTAGTACAGAGACTTGAGCTGTAAGCATGAGTCAGGCAGCACAGCGCTGAAGCCATGTGAGGGCATGCGGGAAACTCATGACCACCCATGACCAGGTCAGAGTCCATTTTCTGGCCCGACTGCAGCTGGACTCAGAGTCCAGTGGTTATGGATTTTGGAGCCTGTCCTTATAGTGTCTCTCAAAGCCTCTTTCAGGACTGTGTGAAATGCGGCCGCTGGACTGAAAAAAAACGGGGCTCAGCTTTGATCCTGTTTTGCTAGTAGAGCAGAGAATCAGGAGATGAGCCAGCTCCACCAACTGTCCCCTCTGAAGACCTTTGGGTGGAGGAGTCTCCCTGTCCGCACTGGGTTGAATCCCGAACAAGTGCCATAAAAGGGTCGTTAGCGGTCGCTGCAGTTTTATATCGTCTTCAAGACTTGACACTGTTGTCATCCTCTCATGCCCTCCTTTCTTCGTCATTGAGGGGCTTCATGGCTCTTTGTGCATTCTCATCCTCTTTTTCTCTCTCCTCGTAGTGTTCAAAAATAATACACAAACACACCTTTTTCCTGGCCTGGCATCATTAACAGAGAGGTTTATCAGTGGAAACAAGGACAGCCGGTGACAGAGATGCCTCAAGGCTGAGTCTCCGCTGGGCCCTAGGAGTCCTCAGCTGCCCTTATATTGGGGGCCTGCTGTGTAACCATAGACATTCAGAATCCATCACAGCTCCTGAGCTATGAATTAGTGCTGCTTGTCTGAATCCGGTTCTGATTGTGCAGACTTTGCATGTTCTCCCTGTGTTCATGTGGGTTTCCTCCAGGTACTCTGGTTTCCTCCCACAATCCAAAGACACATGTTTCAAGTCAACTGGTGCCTCTAAACTGCCATTCGTTTGTGTATGTGCGAGTAAAGGAGTGTGTGGGACTTCCTTGCGACGCACTGATGTTCCCCCTTGGGTGTAACCAGCTTCATACCCTGTGTTTCCAGGATGGACTCTGGACCACCACAACCCACAATTTCTTTAGCAGTTGCTGAAAAAGAATGGATGGCCAGATGAAAACGAGCACGTGGATGTTTGTGTATGTTGTGGTACCCCATGCCAAAGTGTGTGTCTGTGTTTACCAGCCTACGCACAGAATTTGTTGAGTCCTCTTCTTCTTTATCTCTTTTGGAATACCACTTTCTGTGGCCTAAATGCAGTCACTCATCAACACCCGTGCTCCATTAGCGAAGGCTCTTTTGGTCCGCAGTTTACCTGGAAAATCGTGTTCCGAGCAAAGTGTCGCATTTGTTGTTCCCACAACCTTGGAACATGTCTGATTTTAGTCCCGTCTTTTCACAGAGTTGAAGAATTTCACCACTAAAAGCATAAGCGGAGGCGAAGGAGAGCTGTAGATATCCGAAACCCACACATCCCCAGCCCCTGAACCTCAGCTCCTAGCCCTCCCTCCGGAAGGAAGCAGAACAGAAGGGGATGTACCTGCGTTTGCATTAGGGACTGTGGTTTTGGGCTGCAAGCATCAAAAAAAAAAAAGAAAAAAAAAACAACTTTCCTTTCTTCTGAGTTCTGCTCAAAATTGATTTTGTTTTGCTCTTCTGGCTGTTTTTTTCTGGGTGCTCTGTGTCATAAAGGGGCCCTCACTGGAGGGAAGAGAAGCTCTGTGCTCTCCAGCGCAAGTTTTGAAAATACCAGGTAGTAATGTGAACGCCTGCTTGATGCAGTCAGATAGTCAAACAGCCGAAACAGGCCGCAGGGATGGACAAAGATGCAGAAGATATTTGTTGTGAAGAATCGTTCTTCTGGTAAAGCAAAAATCAGCATTGCGGAAAGCACCCAGACATTTACCGTAATATCTTGGCCAGTGAGTTTGCAGTGAAAGCAATTATTCCAAATTGTGTGTTTTCTTCCAGTACAGGAAATAAGGGGACAGTGAGCGTTTTCAAGTGACCACATGGCTTTCTCTCTAGGAGTCCTTGATTATGTGTTGTTTCCTCCACAGTTTATGCTAAAGTTAAACACAATGATATTTTTCAACCGGCCTCTTGGGACACAACCCTTGACCTTAGTGTTACCCTTGTTTTGTGTTTCATTCAGACACTTTTTATTTTTCCTCCTCTCTTGTCCTTTAGAAATGTTTGTTTTTGTTACTTGGTTTTGGAATGGAAAGGTTTAAGCTGAAACGTTGCTCAAGGATACAGCACTGTCATTCCAGCTCATCATTCCACCTTTCCAATTCCCCAACATTTAGGTTGTCCTTCATGGTCTGCGTTTCATGGTCTGCATTTCATGTCCCGCCATCTGAAAGTTCATGGGGTTTAGCAGTGATGCAACATGTTGACTTCATGTATATTGTCATGGCCGGTTCTGGAAGGAAGTGGCAGACCCAAGTGCGGAGCGGAATAGGGGCTTTATTCAGGGAAATCCGGAAAACAAGGTCAAAGGTCAGGCAAGAGGTCTCCGAGGTGCAAACGTCGGTCAAGGAATAATCCAAAAGACAAGGTCGAGTTTCAGGCAAAAGGTCGATAATCATAAGGAGCTACTGAGACTAAGAAGGAGGGTGACGGGACTAGGAAGGGACGGCAGGATCGGGAAGGTGTGAAGGCAATACTGGTAGGTCGCAGGTCGCAAGGCCGAACAAGGTTCCGCGTCAACTCCTGGTCTGATGCTGCCTTAAATGCGATGGTCTCTGTCGCGCCCCAGGTGTTCCGCATTGGCTGGGTGGCGTGGGCGTGGCATATATGACATAACATAAAATAATGTTAATTCATTTGTTTCTTTAAATCAAATTCTTTAATGTCAGTTTTTTTCCATCCTGCGTTTCCCGTCATGCTACTTTCTGACAGCAAATGTTTGTGGCTCTTGTTCTTTCAGTTGCATCCAGGTGTATACTTTGATGATATTTCTTAGTTGTCCCAGTGTGGTGGAACGAGCACCCTCTGTCCCTCAAATCTCCTGAATCCCTTTCAGCATTCATGAATGAGTGAATTAATGAAACTTTATTAATCCCAGAGGGAAATTCATACTGGCTGCACCATTCATACATGTGACACATATGTACAACCAAACATATTCATAAGTAGGAAAATATATCATCTTAGAGCTGATCATTTTTGGAACCATTTCTCTCCCGAGTTCCTGAATTCACAATATTTCTTCATCACATGCTACATTTTATATACCGGTTTCTCCATTTCTTTGTGACTTTGGTAGACAGTTGTTGGAATATGTGCACTGCAACTACAGGGGTTCTGAACAAACAAGCTATGCTTCAAAAATCGTATGTATGAATGCATGCCCTCTATCTAGTGTGTGGTGCAGTTTGTTTATTCTGAGTGTCATGTCACTTTATGTGCTAAAATACCAGATGTTGACAGGGTCCCGTTGTGTGCTGGAGTGCTGCTTCGAATTCCCCGAAGCAGGAGACGGGTTCTCTCAAATTGGCCAACCATCCCTTTCTCTTGGACGGACATAACATCTCATTCAGTCCTACAGATGTCTTGACTGGCTTCTGGTCAGACAATGTTGTGAGGAAACTCTTCCAAATGTCTCTGTAGTGTCTTCGTTTTGTGTCTTTCCCCAATACCTCAGCGTACACGCTGTTGACGTCGGCTTGAGAGGAGCAACCATTTGTTTACTTGTCTGTGCTCACACTTTGTTTAACGCTGGCTGCAGACTATTTGTGTTGTGTCTGTTTCTCAGCCGGGATAAAGTTGCCAGAAAGATCAAAAGAGCCCTGGCCTGGCAGGAGTCTATTGTATTGATTTTAGTCCTAACCGCAGCTTGCATCTGACTTCTGTATCTGAAATGTGCTGTTGAACTTGTGTTATTTTGGATGAACTTGAGCTGGCAGTACATGAATATGATAGCACCAAGAAACCTTGGAAGCTTGAAGGACTCCAGAAGTTGTCTGTCATCTGATCAGACAATAGAGTCAGTGAAGCTGTTCTGATTAAGGACTTCAGTTTCCGGATCCATGTTGACCGAGACGTCTCTTGAGCTGCAGGCAAAACAATTTCACAGCGTGCTTTTCAAAAACAACAGCACTGCGAGTGTTAGAAGCAGCAGTGTTAGTGTTTTGCAACACTGAAAATGTCAAATGTGAAGAGCAGGTGCAGTAAACAGTGCAGGTGTGTGAGGAGCAGGTGCTTTAAATACCATAGGTGTGTGTTAAGGGACAGGTGCATCAAACACTGTCTATGAGGATGCGAGGAGCAGGAGGAACACTTAGGGTCCTCACGTACAGTAGGGTGAGCCACTTTTTATTCCGACCGAGCTCTTAATTACTCAGCCTTCCATGTAATTTTTGCAAATAACATGAAACTGGATATTTGAGCGGAGAGCCCGCTGTCGTTTTTCAATGGAGTTGAACGCAGCCGAAATTAAAAGAAAAGAAAAAGCTGTGCGTGTGATAATTTGTTTCTTTTATTTGCTCAGTGGAGAAACAAAAGAATAAAACTGCACTTTGGGTTTTAGAAAACTTTTAGTACTCCTTTGTTTGAGGGATAGGAATTTTATGCACTCGTATTAACACAAATTTTAAGAAGCAAAAAGAAAAAGAAACTGAATCTTATACATTCACAGTTAAACTAGTTATTTCCTGATTATTGCTAATTTAACATGACTGAAAAAATGACAGCAAGTTTAACTATCACACTCGGTTCAACGTGATTTTTAATTGTGCAACATGTGCAGTTCAATTCCCAGTGCAGGTTTAATAATTAAAAGCTAAACTGAGACAAAACCAGCATACCCTGCGGCATGCTGGGAGTACGGATGAGAATGTCTGCCCTCGAGTGCCTACTGTGACAGAAGAAAGAATAAAACCCCCAAATGAAGTGAATGATCCTATAATGTAATATCCAGAAGGGGAATATCTATTAGCACAGAGTCAATCCAGTGCCACCACATCTCTTCACTTATATAGACTTGCCCACCACTTCCCCGATGCTGCAACTAAGACATATCCAGACACAACAAAAACACAATTTGGCAAAGTTTCTGAATTTCAGCTAAGGCCCTTAAAAAACACAAGAACTCTTGAAAACATACTGAATTCAAATTATGAACTGCTGCACCTGTTGGCCATTCTGGAGGTACAACATGCTGCTCATACCCCACACACTGGTTATGGTCAATAACTCCATTAATGCTGCAGATCAGTAGTATCTTTATGCTTAAATAACATATCAGTTTTTTAGTTTATATGCAAGTTTTTCTCTTAGAGACGAGCCATTTTATTTAATTTAGATTTCAACCCAGTCTGAAAATGCAGGTAATATAACATTTTTCTTTGTATTACTTACTGTAAGTCATTCTATTTCACACTTCAGACATGATGTCCAGGCAATAAGTAAATAAGTGACAGTTTTGGACAGTAGCCATGGCTCCAGCTTGCTTGATACTGCAGTTTAACACCTACATTGATAGTGAGGGGCAATAAGGTAAAACCAAAGTCGTGACATCGACCCAGGCTTACCTGCGAAAGTTCATATATTAAAGACGGATCCATTTTTGATCTTTAACATAAGCGCTACAAATGAACAAAGGACAAACACTTCATGCCTGCTAAACAAAACACTGGAATGGGGTGCACAAGCACTGAATGGAACCTAATCAATCATTACCTACACTAAAGTGAAATCTTAATTTAGGAAGAAGGAATCTAGAGCTGTAGTAACAGCAAGTTAAGAACCTCCCATCTCTCACCCGTTGCATGATGCTTAGTTTTTGATTATTCAATTACACCAGGTATCATTATGCTTCCGTTGGGAGTTGTGTGCACTATAAGTTAATCCTGTTATTTGAAGGTCTTATCAAATAAAACCCGGACAGCACTTTGGAAAAAATAGTTTATTTAAAAATTGTGGTATGGATGAGAACGTATAAAGTGAGATGGTTGTGGTATCTGAGGGAAAAAAGTACAGTGAGCAATAAAAAAGGCACATAAACCTTAAATGGTTCTAAGTTTGCAACTTACTGTCAAAGCTGGTCATCTCCTCATCCTTCTCCTATAACATGAAAAAAAGCAGTTAGGGACATATGGTACACAAGAATGTTGACTAAGTTCTTTGAGTGACCCAACCCTCACTTGGAAAGTTGATGTTTCTGTATTTCCTGTTTTGACTGCTGCTAGGAATTCATCCACTTTGACTAGATCCAGACCCAGGCTGGAAACCTAGTGACTGACTAGAACCATAACTTACCCAAGAGCCTTGAGCAAAGATGTATGAATCCTGGGAAGTCATTTGCTGAGCAAAGCCAAACTGAGAGCTACCCTCCTGAGAAGAGCTGTCACAGCCAATTGAAGTTGAGCTGTGCTGATATCCAGTGCCATGTGCTGTTCTGATTAAATCCAAACGCAAGGTGGGAACTGAAGTCCTGTGTACAGCCAGAACTGCCAGCTGAACCAGAAACAACTTTGGAGGCTGCACCCTTGGTAGAGGTAGTGCTTACCTCAGGTCTACCAGATAAAAGCTGGGTTCCTAGATTTTGGAAGCAAGGACTGCTGGCAAAGCCATAGAGGCTCTGGGAACCCTGAGACCTTGATCTTATGTCAGAACTATAACCTGCCTGGCTTAACCCATACCTTGCTTGAGCCCCGTAGCTGTCCCCAACAACCTGAGAGTTTCTTCCCCAATTGGATGCATAGCTAATCTGAGGAATAGCTGAAGACAGCTTGGATCATAGGTTATGGTCACTGGTAGAGCCATAGTTCTGAAAACCCTGAGAGCTTGTACGTGGAGACCTGGTCTGAGAGCCTGGCCCTAACCCAGCAGCATAGTGACCTGCAGAACCATAGCTCATCCGGGAAGAGGTGCTTGACAGAACCACTGCCAGCCAAAGCCAGACCTGAGCCAAGCTGAGACTGTACACCCTGTCTAGAATCAGAAGCATTAGACTAGCCAGTGGCATATCCCAGAGTATGCAAGCCCAGAGAAGAGCTTCCTTGTGTAGAGGCAAGACTAATTTGGGTCTCAGTTCTTGGATCAAAGCCATACTTATGCCAAGAGCCTAAGCTCTGGAATGAACCACACCTGTCTGGGAAGGCACATGGCAATTAGAACTGTAGGTGGCCCCAGCAATTTGGGAACTAGAAAAATTTTGGAAGTCCACACCTAGATTAGCTGTATAGCCAAACTGAGGGATAACTAAGGAAATCTGGGACTCTCAATTCTTATGAATAGGGCCATTTACAGTACCATAACTGATCTTTGGCTTTATGGCTTGACCAGCAGAAGCTTGCTGTACAGAGCTTATTTCAGCATGACTACCAGAGCTTCTCTGCAAACCCAACCCCTCGGCAGAACTATATTTAGTCTCAGAACCCCGAAAGCCCATGGCTCTTGCAGAACTGTAACCAGCCTAAGTGGACCCAGAACCAAGCTGGGAATGTGTATGCTGTGCAGCACCAGAGCCAATAATTTTCCCAGAGCCATGATTTGAAGTCCTTAGGCCTTGAATACATCCAGAGTCACTTTGCCCAATACCCGAAGTGATGAATCCCTGGGATGCCATCCTGTGGGAATAACTAGTTCCAACCTCACAAACGAGCCTCTGAGTAGAACTAGAGGACCCATGGCTACCTTGTGATACAGAACTCAGTGTAGAGCTACTGACCCTAGTAGAGCGAGAGCCTAACTAAGAATGTACACCCTGTGACAATTTAGAATCATTAGTCTGTCCAGAGACAGAACACAGGAAACTTATCAGGGGTAAGTAGATGCAGAGCTTCCTTGTACAGAAGGATAGCTGGGTTGGGTCTCTTTTCTTTGACCAAGACTGTGCCTTGCCTGGGAAACTACATCCAAGGTGGAACTATAGTCCATCTGAAACAAAGTATGCTGTCCAGAAGCACAGATTTTGCCAAATGCATTAATCTTATTCAGATTGTTATTAACCCCTTATGTAATTTACCATAATTTATCACTTAGGTTGCATGTTTGTTAACTAACTAAACATTCTCTGGGTTGTTTTATCTGTATCCGCTGATGTTTCCATGTATAGTGTGTTTCAAATGAGCAGGCACACTCCTTTTGTAATCTTGCCTGAAGCAAGCAGGAGCTAATGTGCAATCATGATGCTTCCTTGCGTGTTTATCTCGCCTTTTTTGTCTGTGCTTTCCTATAATGTTTGTCTGGTGCGGTTTGCATGCAACAGGCAATTCAGGAAAAATCGTTGTTCCACTGCAGTTGTATCCACTTGTTATGTGGAGTTTAAGTTATCCAAAGTCCCATGGTAACCTTTTCAGGATTACCTGGTTAAGTTCTCTTGATGTGTTTGCTGTCCAATGCTTTCCATCCTGCTGTCCCTGGTCTTCTTTCAGGCTGACAGCTTAATTAATTGTGTTTTGACTGAGTTTCTGCATCTCTTGATTCAAATAAAAAAAAAATATATATAGTTGCTATATTTTATTTTTATTTTTATTTTAAACTAAATTATGTTGTGACAATGAAATGATTAGGGAAAGTCGGCAAAATCTTTATTGCTTTAAAATGCGTCATTGTAACTGTGATATTGTGTGTTAATTTATTCTGTTTTGTTTTGTGTGACATGAAACATCCTTGTATTTCCAGCATAGTGATTAATCTCTAACTTACATGAATATAATTCAGTGTGATTATGAAACTGCAGAATATTCTTTCTACCATAATTTAATATCATTCCATCACATTGACATTATCTAAGATTGTGTGAAATGTGTCCTTCATTCAGTTGGAAAGTCAGTTCTTCGCTGGAGCATCAATGTGCCTGTAGGACAAAGACTGAAAAACACAGATATATGTATTTCAGAGAGGAATCATGGTGGAGAGATGTTTTGACCTGTATTACCTTGTCGCTTGCAATTTGTGTCCTAAATGGACTGACTGTATTACCTGGCAGTTGGGACTTGATGCATGTCAAAAGCGAATCCTTTTCCACTGGCAACTGGGCAGCAAATCCCAAGGAAGAGATTGAAGGATTTGGGGCTTTCTCGTCTATTTAGATTGTTCTGAAAAATCACCGGTGCTGTGCTTTGTGGCACTGTTTGTGGAAATTCGCTGTAATAAATGAAATTAGATTGACCGACTGAAGGATGGAGCGCAGCGAGGAGAGGGGCCTCCAAGGCGTCTGCGATGAACCCGTTCCAAGTTCAGCTGAAAAACGTTTCTGTTTTTTTTTTTTTTTTTTTTTTGCCATGAGATTCAGGTGAACGGTTGTGCTGCCAGTGTGCTGATGTATGTTCGCTGTCAGTTTACCGCGGTTGTCGGCAAGGCGCTGCGATGCTATTACAGAATGTAGTCTTTTGCGCCACACTTGCTTCTTTTTAACTATATCATGTTGCGTGACATTTCACATCAAGGCCACGCAGCTGTTTGAGAAAGAGGGAAAATGTCCATAGGGTGAGAAAATTATCATAATCTGGGGTTGGGTTATTTTGGTTGTCATGCCGCAAGCACGTTTTTCATCCTCTTTCAGAAGCGATTGCTGTATCTTTGAAGGCCTCCCCTGGGCTCTCAGTCTTTCACCTCTGGATCTTTTCCTCGGGTTTGAAATGCCCCTCTTTCTGTTCTCGCCCAACTACTCCTGCCCTCTGCTCCTGCTCACGACTCCCGGCTCAGAGCCATAACAGGCAGAATGTGTGTGTGTGTGTGTGTGTGTGTGTGTGTGTGTGTTTTTTGTGCACGTCTGTTACATTTCCCGAATGTATCGTTGCACGTACTGAATAGATTTGTTATTAGAACTGGTCACCCTCCAGTTGAAGAACCTACGCTTCAATCCCACCTCTTGCTTCAGTACCTTTGATCAAGGCACTTACCCTGTTTTGATACAGTAAAAATTACCCAGCTATATAAACAGGTAAATAATTATAAATACCTTTGTGTACAAAGCTAACATTGACAGTTGCCTTGGAGAAAAGTGACATGTAAATAATTATAATATCTAACCTTGGTTGAACCCAGGGCCATATTTTCAGTGATGCCAATTTTTCTTCTTCACCTTGTTCATTAACTGATAATATTACATTTTAATACACACAAACTTTCAGCCAGAAAAATGCATGATGTTCCAGTATCAGTGTAGGTGGTCCTCAGCGAATGGAACGCCATGGACTTGAACCCTATGTCCTGGCCTGGCTGGTGGAATGCTCTATGCCTCCATGGATTTCTGGTTCTCACGGCAAGGGAGGGCACAAAAGACGTCTACATGACCTTCTATTACGGCTTTGGGCCGTGTGAACACAGAGAACATGCGAAGTCTGCACAGACCTAGCTGGATTTGAACCCAGATCTGAAAAGAAAAATCAGTCCAGAAGCTAAGGAGGAATGATACCTGCTGTGCCACCATAGCTACTTGTCCTCACTGTAGGTAATACCATGACTTTGAACCCAGATATAGACCAGGGTCTTAAGTGATATTTACAGCATTTTCATTGCAAAACAACTTTCTTCGTGTTCCTTCTTTCTCACATTTTCCAGCTGAGTGTGATTATTGGGATCAAAGTGGGATGTTATCGGGGGATGTCCCAGCCATCATGTCAGGTTGAGGTGGAATTGGTGGGGCGAGTAGAGGTGGTACAAATGGTAAAGTTCACTCCCTGTCACATTCAAGCTTATTCTTGGGTGTTCTTGTGATGCTACTGGGTGTGGGCAGCGGTTTGATGGATGGATGGATGAGTGGATGGATGGATGGATGGATGATGGATAATGGATGTCTATCACGTAGACATCAACCTTCTTTTTTCATAAATCTCATTGTCTTTGAATCCTGTTTCATTCACACCCACTTCCAGTTCTCTGCACAACGTCTCCATCAAAACAATCTGGTTTAACTGTTCTTGACAAAGCACTACAGAGCAGTGACACATTCCAGTCAAGATGGGGAAAAAATGAACTGATGAGTACTATCACAGCCGCGTAATTGTCTTCTCCGGCTGTTTCGTTTTCATCTACGCAGATGATATTAGGCATCTCGAACAGCCTTTTTTCGGTAATTTCTAACGTCCCTGTTTGCTTACTGACGTTTCTCAAAGGAAACGTTAAATCTTCATGTTTCCGGTGCAGTGAAAGTGAACAGAAAGTATAATCCTGCTGGTCTCCGTTTTCAAGG
The DNA here is from genome assembly GCF_900964775.1 of Scleropages formosus. NCBI lineage: Eukaryota > Metazoa > Chordata > Actinopteri > Osteoglossiformes > Osteoglossidae > Scleropages > Scleropages formosus. The sequence goes on along the minus strand of NC_041819.1, from coordinate 23,984,154 downwards.
CTTTCTTGACGATGTGCTTTGAGGAACACCAGTCACTGACCTCCTACTAATGCGGAGCATTTTTTCTCTGGTATTTTTTGAGCTTGTTTGTTTTGAACTCTCCACACCCCCCAAGTGGACCGCTACTAATGGACAGCAGGTTGCGTAGCGCTCATTGTTCTGGACTCGTGAGTCTGGCTGTGATGTGCAGAGCTTGTTCTGGCCAAGTGGTGCTCGGCCTTGTTCCAACCCTGGGTGAAGCCAGAGCAGGTGGGAAGACCAGACCTGTCTGGTGCCTGGACCCCTTTCCTACCCATGCAGGAAGCCATGGTTGCATGGGTGCCAGAGGCTGGAAGACAAGGGGCTGGCTTGCTCTCATGAGCCTGTGAGCTGTCAATGCGATCCACATAGGCACTTTCCTGGGCCAAGCATGGGCAGCAGGTGTGTAGCAATCCGGCAGGTATTCCCCACAGAGGAAATATTGCTGAAGGGGTGGGGGGGTGGCAGGAAGGATGGTAGATTTGTAATCCTTGCTGTCGTCGGGCAGGAGGCCACCTTTGGCAGGACTCCACCCTTCACACAGTGCCGTCACCAGCTGCACTTCCTGGTGCAACCCACTTTGTTGAGCTCCCAGTCTGCAAGGTCAGCTCCAGAACACTACATGGCCCTTTCTGTCACCTTACTTCCTGGAAGCATCGTGCTGCAGGTTCTCCTTTTCTGAAGGCCAGCTATGTCATAACATGTCTTCATCTTTAAATGGTTCGCTCGAGTAAGGCCACAGATACGGGCCTTATAGACTCCGCTGCTCTCTTCTCTATGGGGAAAAAAGTTGTGTGCTAATGCTGTTTTTGTTTTCATGCAAATTCTCAACCCATGCTCATGCGAAAATGCAAGGACAGCACTTTGGCAACCTAATACAAAGTGTGAGGATCCAGCTCATGTTCCATGCAATCACCGAATCAGCGGTTATTAGTGGACAAGCCTTGATTTTTTTTTTTTATTTTTTTTTTTTTTCTTTTTAGTGCGCTGGGCTTGTACAGTCTGCAGTGTTCAGGCTATAATAAGAGGATGGATTGCCTTTTCATTAGTTTCGGAGGTATGGGGGAGAGTGAGCAGGAAGGGTGGGGAGTAATGGGATCGTGAAGGACAGCTGAGGGCTCTTCAAGTGCGACAGGCAGTACCAGGGGAACGGCTGCAGTTGTGGCCGGTAACAAAAGGTCTGCTTTTGTCAGGGTATTGTGGAGGTTCGGTTCAGCCTCGGGCTGTGCATGAGAGTTTTCCAGGGACAAGGAGCTGTCCATTATGGCCAAGGAGAGGACTGTATGAATTGGCAGAGGCAATGAACAGAAAAGGATGCTTCATTCTCCCTCCGGCCCAGATGACCCAGGGCATGAGTGTGTGCGTGGCCCAGGAAAGCGGGAGTATCAGGACTACATCATAAAATGCCCCTGTGCAGGGAAGGGTGCAGTAGAGTTGAGTGGAGTAGACAGTAGGGGGTACAGTGGGGTTCAGGGGAAGAGTACAGGGGAAGAGGAAATGAGTACTGGAATTGCAAGCCCTTCACAGTAGACAGGCAGCCCCCATCTCCATGCTGCTGGAGGGGAGTGTGAGGGATTATCACCGAGTCCACGGAGGCTCTTTTGGGGGAGGGAAGACTGGCTGTTTGAGAGCCGATGCCCTCTGTTTCACTCCGCTCCCACTCCCCCACCCCACCCTCCACGGCCTCTTTTCCCTCCGGAGCTCCTGACAGCTCCACCATGAGCACAGGTCCCACCACTGGGAGATCAGTTCTCTCACCGCAATTATTTTCCTGCTGACTTTGCCTGGAAAGCAAAATGGAGAAGGGTGCTGTTTCCCCCTTCCTTTCGCTTTTCCAGAACCTCAATATTAGGTTTCAAAAAGATACGGTTGAATTGGAGAAGCAAGGACTGGACCTTCAGTTAGAAGCCCTCTCAGTGTCAACAGCAGCAACTCCTTGATGGTCAGTCTCAGCATTAATATTCACTGGGTTGAGAAGACTTTTGGATGGTCACCAGCATGTGTTCATCTCACCGTCTGTGAAACGCCTCCAGGACAGCTGCTTGCTGGGATTAAATGTGGAAATTTTGACTGTCACCTTCATCTGTTCGGCAGAATAGTTATGGTGCTAATTCCATAAAGCTTCCCATACTTCTAGTAGGGAATCCCAGACCCAAAAATGCTGGCAAAGCTGGTGTTTTCCGGGCACACCTGGAGTTCCAGGAACTCTCCGTGGGGGTTAATTTCTCAATTGGCCCCACAGGGAATGCTGGAAATTAGGGACACCTGGAAGTACTGGCCCTTTGGAATTTAACACTCCATCCGTGTCTCCCGAGTCCACTTTGATTTGACCATTTTACCTCTCCATTAATTTCTAAAGTAGAAATTCTATGGTTGCTCAAATTTTTGGTCCTTTCTGGATCATTCTCTCGAAGACTTTCAGTTGTTATGCCTCCCATGCAGGGGTTCCTGCTGAAGCCTAGAAATCAGAGCCCATCTCAGCGAACTACCCATTTAGCGTTGTTTATAGCGACTCGTTCAAAGCCCTTATATAGATGTATGAAATGTGTGGAGACCCGCAACAGACGCAGAATTGGATAAAGTAGTAAAGCGATGCTCAATAAAGGACCTTTTATTAGCCTTCCGTAGCACACTGTGCTTCAGCGTCAGAAGACAGGCGGTGGAAGTGGACGATGTGAAACTTACCTTGATCTAATCAGGGTGAGAACCTGAGCATGAGGCATCATGGGACAGCCTTTCGATCTGAACCTGGAGGGCCGCCAGGAGAATCTCCATGGGAGACCTCCAGCAGAACACACTGACCGATTGTCCATCCCACGTCTCCAAGCCTCATCCATTTACTGCTCACCGCAGAGCACAAACGTTACACATTTACACAACAGGCCATATTTCTTCTGTGTCAGAGCATTATGGGATCCTGACACCCGCAATCAGAGCATCACGTCTCCTTCAGCAGATGGCAATATCTGCTCTCGGAACCTTATATTGCATTAATAAGGGAGATTGATGATTACAGCTCCTGTCTGGATGGGTTTATGATGTGTTGTCAGTGGTTGTTCATCCTTATGTTCGCGCTGTTGGGATGACAGGGAAAGCGCTCACGGGACAGAAGGCTGGGAGGTGGGAGGTGGTGAAGGCCGCGGTCATGGGAAGAGGGGGCAGCCATCGATCCCGTTTCCACAATGGATACATTATGATCGTGAGAGCTTAGCATGGAGGGGAGCCGCACGTGAATGGGTTTTGCAACCGAAAGCGTTTCTTCATCTTGGGAGTATGCATGGGAAACAAGGACAGACAAACACACAGACATACACACACACACACACACACACACTCACTCACACACACACTCTGGAGCTCTCATTAGCTGCAGGCATCGTGACACAATGTACACAGAGCCGATGTAAATCATTAAAAACCAGCCGTGCCCACTGCTGCTTTCCTCCCAGTGTGGCTTGGCACCAGTGTTTCTCATCCAGGGAGCGTTTGGTTGTAGTTCTTGACACAGGAGGTCATGGGGTCAAACCCAGGCTGGGACGACTCTGACGTTTTCCTCAGAGGAAGGCCACCTTCTCCCACTTGCTGCAAAGTAAACAAAATGAAGTTCATAAAATTGAAATGTATATATTACATTTTCTGCATTTTTCTGCCTTTCGAGTTCACAAGCTGCCTTTGATGAAAGCACAGACGTAATAAATAATTCACGCGGCAAAGTCTTCATGGAGCTCACACAGAGTTGGCAATATTTATGATTTAGTTTTAGATCAGTTTTGATTCAACTGCGAAGCCACTGACGGTAGCCGTATTGTCGAACCAGGGTTCCTGGCTGGTATTGCTTGCGCACAGATGGCCTGCTGTGTTCACGTGTGTTTGAGTGTCAAGCGTAACGTGAAACTTCTCTCCAAGCCTCCAGTATGAGGTTTCTACGCTAAGACACTCAGTGTGATTTACCCATTGTAGCTGGGCAATTTTTACCGCATCGGTTTGGGGTAAGTACCCTGAGCAGGGTTAGTACAGCAGGAGGTGGGATTCAAACCGGGTCCTTTGATTGCAACGTGACGGCTGTAACCACTACGCCCCCTGCTGCTCCTTCGCTAAAAACAGTGATAATTTGTTAAAACAGTAATAAGCCGTTGGCTGCACGGCAGATCATTTCTTCCCAAGGCTTGCTCAAGTCCGTTCTCTGGATCGTAGGATCAGGTCCCATCGGTGCAAGTCCAGCAACAGCTTGTTTTGGTCACTCTCTTTGACTGTGTGCATCAAGGCGGGTTGATGAACCTCCAGCTGAAGTGGTTCAGCATTCTCCTGCAAAATGCCAGTGCAAAAACAGTTTATATTTTCAATTAAAAAGTTATTGTTACTATTGTTATTGCTATTGTTGAATATCGGGGGGATGGGCAAGTTTCTCCAGGCGGTCTTCTAAGGATCTCTACACACTACGGTGTTTGCACCCGAAACCTTGCACTTGTGCTTCAGTTTTCATCTGTATAACTGGTGATGTAGTATAGTAGTAGGTTTTATGTGTGAGCAGCAGGTGGCATTGTGGTTAGAGCCATTGCTTTGCAATCAAAGGCCCTTAGTTTGAATCCCTGTTCTTGCTCTCATACCCCTGATCAAGGTACTAACCTTGAAGTGATATGGCAAAAATGACCCAACTGTGTAAATTGATAATTATGAGTACCTTTGCATAGTATTTTACACTCAGCAAGGTAAACTGTGGTTGTTTAATGTTTTTTGGGGGCCTAGTACCATTCACAGTATTGCACATAGAGCCAGTAAATGGTTTAGTGGTTAAGGAGCTGGTTTTTTAGCTTGGGGGTTTGTGGTTAGAGCAGCAGGTGAGAACCCTGCAGTTGAATCGTTGAACGCGATGAGTTACTCTGGTAATTTGGGGCAAAGGAGTTTGCAGAGCATCCGAGTAATAATAAGAAGGGTGATCGACACACCTTGTATTGAGGGTTTAAGAGGCATTTCATTCTGTGGCAGCCTGTGTGGCAGGAGAAGCACGGAGCGCTGTCCGCGGTTCGCCTTCCCGGCCCTTTCTGCTCAGTACGGCGAATAAAGGCGCACTTGGAGGATGTTGTGACTCCCATTCGCCACGGCAGATTTGGAGAGATTTAGCCACGGGGTGCTTTGTATCCCTCTGTGGTTTATGAATGAATCTCCGAGAGAAGGCCCTCTTTGTCTCCCCTCATCTGATTATTCAGGGCTGGGCGGCCGCCGTCCCCCTCGAGGCGGGGCCAGTTCTGGAGTTAATGGTGGTCGCGGTGGGTGAACATGTACAGTGAATGGGTACATCCTGCCAGTGGCAGCCCTTTGTGTGGCCTCCGTGGCAACAGCTTTTTCTGTTTGCCTTCTCTTGTGCTCCTATTGATTTTACTTTTGTGCATCCAGTTCTGCCGCTGCCACGCGATCCAAATGCGTGCGCGTGACACCTCTTGTAAGAACCGTTCCCCTCCTCGGTGTGGCCGGACTGTCCCCAGATGCTTCGGTGATCTTTCATGGACCGACAGTTCTGCAGCCCCAGGAAAATGCCAGGAGGATCAGTTTACGTGTACTTGTTTATCTTATGATCTTATGCTTTTTTCCCAACTGACTTGCAATGTTCAGCTAATTACCACTATTTACTCACTTACCCATTAAGTAGCTTGTTCAAGGGTACTATAGCTGGAGGTGAGATTCAAACCGGCAGCCTTGAGATCCAAAGGCAACAGCTCTAACTGCTATGCGTTCAGCTGCCCCCTTGATTCTTATGACCTTTCACCCCCCCTCAACCCTACCACTTTTGCCTGTTTACTTTCGCCCTACATGAGGAACCAGATCATCCACACCCATCATCCCAGCCTGCTCAAATGGTGTTTGTCCTCCCAGAATACGTTGCAGTGCAACCCAGCCCCCGCGGCACTATTCCCACTCTTGCCACACTCCTTCCCCATCCATCACTGCTAACCTCCTCCCTCTCCTCCCCGCGGGGCCCGGCGATAAAAATGTATCATTTTGTTTCATACTCAGTATTTATTTATTCCTGGCCGCCGTGTCTGCGGCGTCTCCCAGAGCCGTCCGTCTCGTCTGAGGGAACTCCCACCTGTTGCTGTCAGAGACAGGTGTCGGCACGGGAACAAGTTCAGGGACATAGCCCTTTCCAAGCCAAACTCTGCCAGACCAGTGGGCCGTGGGGTCGCAGACTGTCAGCATAAGGGAGAACCTCAGGACAAAATCGGGTTGCTGGGCTCAGTCCGAGCCCCTTCGACGCCCGGTTTGTCCTCGTATTAAAATTACTGCCAGCGCATAAGCGGAGCGCTACCCGGGACACTGCATGGCTTTAGAAATCCAATACCGTTTTGTGTTTCAGAACCCGGAATTACGACCCACAGGTGAAGAGTTCAAGTCTTGGCAAGCGCCGCACTCTTTTTCTCTTGAGCGAGAGACTTACCGTGACTTGCAGAAATAAAATATTTCACAAGTGTAACCAGGGTATCTGATTTGGGGAACTTTCCAAACACCACACAAGACAGAGCCGGCGCCAAATTCGAACCCGCGGTCCTGGAGCTGGGAAAGTCTGCGGCGTGTGTGTGTGGCCTCAAGTGTGCAAATTATTTAAATAAACATTTTACTTTGAAACTATACGTTTATGAGCCGCTCTCGATAAGAGCACCCGCTTAACAAATGAAAAATAAAATAATCAGTTACCAAGCGCTGAAATCGGTTGTGTTGCGTTAAAACGCATTTATTTTTATCCAGAGATAAAGGGCCTTTTGTCTTAAATGGGTTTTTTGGCCGAGCCGTAGACTAGATAGCGCTGATCCGCCGGAGCCTCTGAGAGAGCGGGCGGGCTCCAGAGCGCAGCCCGGGCGCCTGATTTCCCACACTGCTCCGCTTCGTCTCCTCGTATCGCCTTGGCAGCAAAACGACTCGATGCTTAATAAATTTCTGCACAGCCTCCAAGAACAGAAGATCAAGAGATTGCACTACAAAGGTCACCTCTTTAAAAAAAGAAGAAACAAAAATGCAAATTTGCCAAAAAGAGTAAACACCCGGTATAGTGACGGACTGAACTAATTAGAGGAAGGAGGAAACAAGGGTCAGTAGTAAGAGCAGTGGAATCATGGGCGTTTGCTGGCATTATTTTCCGTGTTTCCTTGTCCTTCAGTTTTAGCTGCGCTCTGGTGCAGTGCTTAAGCAATTAATATGGCCTTGTTTACAGTTTACTCATGTTCTCCAGCTGAATGCACTTTTTCTGGAGCCTACGTGTCATTTTGCAGCTCTAGTCAAGTTTTTTGAATGCTGGGAAGGATTCAGCTTCTCCGAGGGACAGAGGGAGTTTATGCCGTCATACTGGGTCCAAGACAGAACAGAGAGGCTTTCAGTTTTGGAGCTATAAGCGATACCACGATGCAGCGAGAGATGGAGAAGCTCAGCAGTCTGGCTAAGGTGTCAGGAGAGATCAGGTCATGCTGGCATTGGGGCGCAGATCCTTAGACGGCCTTGTGTGCTGTAACAGGAGTCTTGAACTTAATGAGGGCAGCAACAGGAAGTCATCGGAGGGAGACTAGGTACACGCTGTTCTGATGCGCTGCGGTGAGGTGATGGAACTCAGTGGACGGTGAAAGGCGTTTAGGAACTGTCTTCAAACAGCCGCCATGCTGCAACTGACCTGCTCTTCCTATAGACAGCTGGACACATGAGAGGTAAAGCCAATGAAAGGGATGGTGGCAGCAAGAGTAACGCGGTCCGGTTGTGTCTTCTCAGCCATCTGGTTGCAGCGTCGCTGTTGAATGTTGATGCCACTCTTACTCTTCCCAAAAGGACTGAAGATGCCATCACCTCCTTGGCCACGGCCCCTTTCCTTCTTGGTGACTTTCCACTTGCAGTCCGAAGA